>NW_027117674.1:0-545293 GCF_038497685.1 Kockiozyma suomiensis
TAGATACAGACCTTTGACCAAAGGAATTGCTAGAGATCAATTTGAGAACCCAAGAATAAGAATGTGAATTAATTGAAACTTATTCAAATGAGTGGAAGCGTTGGAGATTGTGTTCCAGTGTCTGTAAGCAGCCTATGGGTTGATGCATGGCATAAGGTGTTCTAGTGTGGGAAATGCGTAAGGTTTAGCATGTGTATTGGAATTCTATTTTGATGAATTGATTTATTCCGGGTGTTGCCTTTTTAGAGAGTTCATTGGAGAGTTATGTTAGCATGCATATCAAGATGTCATTCTGGTTATTGTGTGCATTTAGATATGTGAAGATGATTTGTTATGTGATACTTTACTGTTTTGTCTATTCTGCATGTGAGACCCATATTTTTGATGACTGTGCTGAGATTTCAGTAGGTGAGACCATGTATATCAATCTTCTTAAGTCTTGGTGTCTTAAGTCTTGACAGAAGAATAAATGTATATATGAGGCGCAAGTCAAGAATTAGTTTCTTAAATCTCTTATGTGTAAATACAAACTTTGCTGAATGGATCTGGATATAATTGTGGAGGAGCTGGGAATGGGGAACAATCAGACAAATTTTTTTCCAGTGAATGGCCGGGATTTTGGGATTTCTTTACTTTAGAATTGCCAAACCACTGACAAGGAATAAAAAAAAGATCAAGCAAAATGGATCATGGAGCAATGGTCACTTCATTGATTTCACAGCGAGACAACAGCGTTACAGATCAGACAGCAGATTACTGGAATAAAATAAAATTTGTTTCTAAGATCAAATTATATGCAAATGTTATACAATAACAAAAACTCAGAACTCCTTTGCTTTAGGAAAGGCACTCGCATAACTACAAGTCATGAAATATATCCCACATTTCTGAACACAACTCCAAAAATTTTCTTCGCTTCACCAGGTTATCATTATAACTGTTGGATTGAGCAAAAGATCGTTTCTTTCCTGGATGACCCCGCTGCTCATTAAAACTTTGATGCTCTTCGCTTTCAAATTCAATTGTACTGGGATCACTATATCCTTGTGAATCATGATATGAATGTCCCAACGGTCTCTTAAATTGAGAAGGATGCGCACTAGGTACACTGCTAGCTCTAAAATCAGAGGGATCATGATGTCTGCTGGGGTGCATTTTTTTATGTTGTCCGTAATGGGTTGAAGTAACGCGCTCATCGCATATAGCAATACCATCGCCTTGCAGCCGTTGAGGAAATTTGCGCTGTCTCATCAAGCCTGGAGAAGGGACAGAAGCTGGGACGGGAAAAAATCTCTGTCCCATATGCTGTTTGAGATCGGGTCTGGATACCTGCTCAGAGTGTTCCGATCTCATACTATGAGAAAGAGGTGCCGACCTAATGGCGCGCTCATAACCGGCTTCTTGGTATTGATTTGGAGCCACTACTCTAATATTAGATGGTATTGGAAAACGCCTGCCAGTTCTACTTTCATTGCTCGTTGATATGTCTAGATTCATGCGCTTACTCTTTTTATGAGGAAGGTTGTAATTTCCATCCGCATCGAGAGCTATTTCCGAATTGGCACGGTTTCGATTAGATACCTCACTATCATCATACCCATCACTCGCGCCGGATGATCGACTGTGGATATCAGGTCCGATTTCAACCGTCTTTTGCCGGAGAGAAATCAATAATCGTTGCTGCTTTTCTATTTCCTTGCATTTGATTATGTTTTCCACCATTGCATTGTTCATTGGCGGTAAGCCGGGAGAAACACAATGTATAGCCAAATTCTGAATTATTTCCTTTGCAGACTTTGTTGGCCTCGTCATCAAATGAGACGAGTTGCTAGTACTAGAAGGCGAAGTCTTTTGAGAATCTGACGACGAATCACCGGAGGGAAATGAGCTAGACTGGCCTTGCGGTGTAATTAGAGACTTGTCAATTATCAGGCTCGGAGGACGACGCTTAACTTGACCCCCAGCCACTCCAGGATTCATTGGTGGTGACGCAGACTTCATCATTGGCACTGACGGTGATTGTACTGATTGTTGCTGTGTTTTCGCCAGGTCAGCTTCGAGGGAGTTCCTGGTATTCTCAGAGACGGTCGCAATCGCGGGACGCAGTCTGAACAAATGTGGGTCAGCCTTTACTCAAACCATGGTCATTCTCCACGTACTTGACCAACGGATCGCTCATTGCAAGCTCTCCAGAAGCAGTCGCGCCTTCAGTAGCCACATCCATAATTTGGATAAGGAAATTAACCAGGTCAGAAAAGAGCGGTAGCGGATAAGGATATAGAGACTTTTTATCGACTAGTTCGAGTATCTCAGTCGTGACTACCAACACTTGAAGCTAACGAGAGAGTCAAAAATCGCTATGCAGACAATCAGGAGAGGTGAGCAGCAACGGAGGAATAAACATGCGTAATCGCATACTAAGTAGTTCTTGAAACGTATGTGGCATCAGAGCGGCGCCTGATGCCCCTCGCCAGTTGCAGCCCCTGAATTTTGCAGATCGTACCAACCCCATTGAACAATGTCAGCAGTCGTTTGCACACTGCTGCTCTGAAGGCTATGGAAGGGTATGGTGTCCTTGTCACAACCCAGCGATCTTACCCGGGCATACTTCTACACAGTACAGGCGCTGTATTAATCACTCACGTTTGAGTGAATTCAGGTGATGCTTTTTCGAGGATGAAATAAAGGAGTCGAGCATATATTTGCACTAGCTACTGCTCATATGCGTTACGAGAGACAGAGCTGTGGCCTATCACTGCAAATTTGCCACCAATGAAACAGACTGGTTCCGCCCGCTTTCGGCAGCGGAAGATTTCCGTCAAACAACCTCTGCTTATTCTACGACAGTCTGACATATCTGATATCGATGACGAGCAGCAGCGAGAGATTCAGCAGATAGAAACCGGCGTTGAAAAGGGCGAAGAAGAGGTGTGAAAATTTGCTTGCCCTTAACCTAATATGGCTGGAATGCATACTGACTAATAAATTTGTAGGAGCATCATTTACAGGCCGCTATCAATGCGTCTCTAGCAGCCGCTGCCGGGGCTAAGGTTCAGCAAATATATATTCCTACACCTGACGCCTCAAAAGTATTCGATGGCTATTCAAAGTATTACACTCGAAAGTTCTCGGAGCCTTCGACTTACATACGATTCTCGTCAACCGTCGAAGATACAAGCGGCTGTCCATATTGCTTGGACGAAGTTGACTTCGAGTTTCTCGAAAAAATAAACTCGACAAAGCGGTCTGCCTCTCAGAAATGCTCTGAAGACATGTTTGAAACCATTATACAGCAATTTGAGAACGCAATCGCGGAACGGCAGCCTTTCCTGTCGACGGATGTGTCGCAAATCCTCCCGTTTGAAGATTTAGAAAGTGCTTTCAAAGAATTTAATCTTCCTGTTTATCTCAATTATGCGAAAATAATATACCCACATTGGAGGTCAAGACGGATAGCCCGTCACGGTAAGCCGATTATGTATACGCTTAAGTTTGAAGAAGGAGAGAAAGACGATTCGGATCCTTACGCGTGTTTCAGGCGACGCGAGTTTCGTCAAGTCCGAAAGACTAGGCGATCCGATACTCAAAGCTCTGAAAAATTGCGGCGGCTACGTGCAGAGATGGAGGCAGCTCGCACTCTTACAGAAATGGTCATGCGTAGAGAATCATTGCGCCGAGATCTATTACAACTTGAATGGGATGCGTTTAAGCAAAGAAGTATGCTGAAAGATCTCAAACGAAAACTGGGAATCAAAGGGGATGATGAAGAGCTTGTTACCAGAAAAAAGAAGCAGGCAACGGCAGACACAGCTCCCATTAGGATTTCTGTTCCAAAGGTTGCAGAAATCGATTTGATTACACTTTCTGATGTTTACAAAAAACGAGAAGGCGCAATAGAAGCTGCAATCGAGGATAAGTTAGCTAGGAGGTGTGATCAAGATGTGGGATGGGAAGATTATACTGAAGTTGTCGCTGGATGGTTAGGAATATTCGAAGACGGAATATTTTTTAGCAACAATCTTTAGTCTCATTAAGAGATGTGTACGATTATGAGTATCAGGTTGCAGTAGGGTTACGAGGCATTGTATGGTGTACAATAAACATTGAAAGTATATTGGACTAGTATATGTAGCATATCTGAGGTGGATGAAGGAGGTGACATCAATAGAGTGCAATAGACCGCTTAAACTTATTGACACTGCACCACCGTTCGACCGTTAGTATGCACCGATGGCGATAATGCGTCGTGTGAAGGAAGTGCGGCAATAGGGCAACATGACCTTGCCTATTGCGGAAGAGCGGCTTGGGACGATCGGGTAGGGGCAAATAATCACGCCGCCTGCTTCAGGTGTGCAGCCGCCATATCTGCCTTGATGGTCTCCGGTCCGCTACAGCATAGCTCGCTCACTCTTTGCAGCTTTCTACAGGCATTGTCTTTTGATTTGGTCCCTCTAGAATTATAGAACTAAACCGATCACATTGATTTTAATTGGACTACTTGTATGCTTCTTCCCTTACGCAACTTCTATAATTTTGTATTCCGCTTGCTGCGACGCAGCATTTGTTCAAATCGCTGTGGCTAACTTCGCAAGGCTCTAGATATACATTCCCTCGCTTCTTTGCTGAGCTATTACAAATATCGAAAATTTCCTGGATTTGCTGTTCACATTGCATATCGCAATTCGCTGTGCGTAATGACGACCACAATGCCTCTTCCAAATCAGCATGCAATGCGTACGCGATCCTACACGTCGAATTCAGCAGCCTTGTCTACAAATTCCCATGTGGATTCTTCTCTTAAATCGAGCGCAGTTATTCTAACCTCTGAATCTTCGTGCTTGTCAACATATTCCAATGCGTTCGGTGCATTTTTAGAACTGCACAACTCCCCAAGCAATCTAATCAACGCTTATGAAACACATCGGCGTCGTCGCAACCTCGAGAGGCGTGCACTAATCCTTGCTTCTGGTGCTATTTGTCCTGACCCGATATTGCGAGGCTTGGTTCTTGAACATCAGCCTCCAGAATTTGACCCTCGTAATTGCATTTCACTTTGGTGTAGGCCGCCACTGGCGGTTAGACAGCTGATTGCTCAAATCCAGAGTCTGCTTCTTCAGGCCGAGCCTGATGTATGGTGCATGCCTCAAAACTGTTTACATATGACGGCCTTAGAGATTGTTCACAGTAAGCCAGATTCTCACGTCGATTCCGTCGTTTTGAAGTTAAAACCGCATCTCGATCGCTTGTTGGGACCTATGCCCGCTCCAGTACTCGTCAAGCCTATTTTGAGCTACGATCAGAATGCTCTCGCTTTGAGCTTTATACCTGAAGAGGATAATCTAGATCAGAAATCTTCGTTAGGGTGGTATACGTATCAGCACTATCGTCGTGATCTATGTGACATTGTACAACGGAAAGCAGGTATAACTGTTGACAGTCGATATCATTTCCCTTCAGCTCATGTGACAATTGCACGATTCGTGAAGCCCTTGGAGGGGACGACAGATAGATGGATAAAAACCCTTGATTCTATAAACGAATGGATAGAGTCTTCTGAGAATGCTCGCAATATGCGCTGGACGGTCGGCGAAGAACGAGGGAGCGAGTGTCGAGTTGGACTGATATGGTATGGCGGAGGAAGGGCGGAAGGTATCGGAATGACGGTCGAGGAGGCCAATAATGCGCAAGATCAAACTCACACGGAGAAAATATGGCGCAACGAGCAGTTACAAGTTTATTAATATATGTGCGCATCCTCTTCTACTCAATTGTATATTGCTTCAAGGCGTTGGATAGTGCAGGTTTGTTTTTATTTTTATTATCGGTTAGTTGGAATTTTGCTTTGTACGTTTGTTTGCTCTCTGAACTTTTTTTATCGAAAAATCTTTGCAATTTCACTTGGTCGAATATAGTATTTCGTAAATCTCTAGTTATCATAAAATGCAATAAACGCGACTTTAAATATTATGAACAAATGAACAACGCATGCCTAATAATATAATACAAGCTGAGCACACCAAACCAAAAAAAACCCTTATTCCCCATCTCAAAAACCAAATAACCCAAGGTGTACGAACCGAACCTACTAAAGAAGCAAAGGTAAAGAAAGCATATATCGAGTTAAATCTAAGAACCATTAGGACAATGATAGCGGAAACAGTTCATTAGATCCACATCGGAAGCTGATCGTCCTACCAAAAGACCGAAACTAAAAACTGTGATCGCATCTATCAGAACAAAAAAACTTAGTCGCATACAGAGACGCCTGAAAAGTCTCATATTGGTATGTTTTTCTGATCATGTGGATCATTCTCCAAGTCCAGGAGGTTGGAGATACCTTGACTCTGAACTCCGGAATCGGATGAAAGACTAGCAGAGAGTTCATTTGGAGTAGTGTCACTAGTAGAGGACGTGCGTCGATTACTACTACCACTGGGGGTGGTCCATGAGTACTGCAATGGATAGGCTGTTATTCTATCTGGCGCGAACTTCTTACTTAATGGAGTGTATCTAAGAGACTCATTGACCGTGACAACGGGATAATGATAATCTCCATATTCCATGGCCTTTGCCAATTTATAAAGCTCCTCAGTTTCTGGATCCAATTGTCCGATTTCATCGACATCTTGCTGAAGGGCCTGAAGTCGATCGTCTCCCGCCGGTAAAAAAACTCTACCGCGATTGGATGGGCCAGCCATTTCCGTCAATCCATTCACTAAATTCCCAAAAAAGCTAGATCTCTGATGTGCACTGGGTTTGGGGAGCCAGTATTTGGCTGCCCCGCCATGTTGATATCTAAGGCCCTCTCTTAAGCGCGCTAATCGTGCAGAGCTATCCGGATGCTCAATGGCACCCGCAGAATCAAAAAATCGGTATTGATATTGCTCTCCACGGAAAGTGTCTTTGAAATCTTCGACGATGTCCAGTAATCCAAACGCATCTCTCAAAGCATAATAAACGGGCATCCTTGCCGAGCCAATGCTGTTGTCGACATAGTCCTTCCAACTAAATGCATACCAGTGGCCGACAGCGAAAAAGAGCATTTCGACACTCATCAGACTATTTTGCACTACATGAGCAACGTTATTTGGCGTATAATATCCGACATCTTTGATCAGGCCAAAAAGCACCAACAGAGAAAGTGCGACCCCTTGCCAATATGAGGCAAATAAAATTAACTTGATGCATAAGAATTTAGGAACAGGTCGAAATGGTTGCAATGGTGTTGCCAGACACATCCAAAAAAGTGCAAGACAATATAGAGACAAGGAAACAGAAATATTGTAAAGAATGCCGAGCCAGAAATATCCTGAGGTAAGTGAGATGTACCCTTCTTTGTAGATGCCAACGGCTTTCATGAAAAAGGTGAGAAGAGAAAATAATGGCTTCAGCCATGCATATTGCAAAACACCGCGTTTTAAAGCAAGAAAATCGTGTGGATCTGAAACGTCGATTTTTGGAAAAATTCGTCGAAAAGGAGGAAACAGATGTTCTCTCGGGGGTTGACCTGACATCATCACAATGACATTGCGCTCTCCACCAAGAAAATTCGTTAGAAGCCACAGAAACTGGTAAATAACAAAAGCTTCATAAACGTCTCGAATAGGGTCAAAAAACATTGCCAAGCGATGCGAAATCAGGCCGAACCAACAGGCAAGGGCGTAGATTGGGATCAATAGTTGAATGCGAACAACAAATCGCTGTAAAAGAGGTTTGCGATAGTTTTTGACATGCATATAAATCGATATAGACGAAGTTATAGCAGCAGAGAAAGCAAATACTCCTGTAGTTGCAATCAACCACCTATTCATCAGAATTAGAATTGCTAGCATAATATTATATTATTTACATACTGCGGTAAGTGGCCGTCTCCTGTCGCTGCGGCCATGACCGCAAAGCAATTATTCAAAATAGCGCGCTTATTCTCGCGACCGTCGAATAAACGGGGTGGTATCGTGATAGGCACCTTCGCGACAATATTCTTTACGCGACAGTCACGACAACAAATGCGATATCCGAGTTTTGTTTTGGAGTGAATCGTAGGCGTAAATACCCAAACTTTAATTAACGCGATATGAAAGGGTTTCGTATCCTGGCCCTCCAGGCTCTTCGTGACAAGACAGTTTAACATCAATACGAACTTGTCACCTCTTGCCTAGGCATATTTGCGGTTGATCCCTGCTACCAGAGCGGTTATGTACCCATCTCATAAGAATGGGCATCAACAGGAAGAAGCCTACAACCCATATGCTGGTGTGAAGCCTCCAGCTACCTCTGGATCTCTCGCCAGCCCTTTGCCGTCGCAGTCAGGTAATTCTTCTGATTCGAACAAAAAATCACAGCATGCCTCTCCCTACGCAGGCAGTCTTTATAGTAACGACTATGCACCTCATTCAGGCACTCCATCGAATCCATACGCTGCAGCTACGCAGCAAAAGCAATATTCTTATAGTAGCAGCGGTGGGAATAGCAGTAGCACCGGTAGCGGTTCTCAGCTGCCAGCTGTTCCAGCACCTCGTGTTCCGAACATCTCAACTGCTGCGTCTTCTAAATACCAGCCGATCTCCGCTTCAGGGCAATCCAATCCGTACAGTCCGCATTCGCCGTATGCTGCCACAATTGTACAGGCACGAGCACCGAAAACTGGCGCGGCAGCAGGTAATCTGAAGGAACTATCTGCTTCCTCTAACCACGCAGGCAAACCTGTGGCGGCTTCATCCTCTCCGTCGTCCCGCAGTCTATTTGTCGCTCAGAAGATGCTAACGGTGCCGCCATTGTCCTCGAGTGCATCGGTTTCGGTCTCAGGCTCGTCACCTTATGTGACCAGCAACATTAGCAAGGCGTCAGTGTCGGCTCAGTCAGTTGCAAATTCTGTCGGACACGGCAATGCAAACTCAGCTGCAACTCCACCAATTCCATTGCGTAAAGCCCGAAGTATACGAACCACGCGGTCTCATACGACAGAAACCATGGCGTCTCCGCCTGAGCTACCAGCATCTCGCGAATTCAACGTGACAGCGCCGCCTTTTGCAAAAATTATCTCGAGGACGAATAACCCGGATGACTTGAGAGATACTGTGCAACCTTCGCACCCTATTGCCAATGCTCCCCAGATGCCCAGGATAGATCGGCAGATTCATCAACCTCTGAGCTCGCAGCCGCGCTATACTGATCCTCGCGAGCCTACCCTGGAGAGCCCATACAAGGCTGCAGTACCTTCTCAACTGAAGAGCTCTACAAATGAAGATTCTGGAATTTTTAGTAACCCATCACCGAACCCTTATGTCTCTCAGTCCTTCAACAAGGAGTCACGTAAGCCAATGGACTTGACATCCGGGCCGCAGGACACAAATGGTAGGCTCATTTGCATGCTCTGTGAATCCAAATGATATAAGCTGACATGTTAAATGCAGACGTTTTAAAGTTTGTTGCAAGAGACTGGAGTGAGCTGATGAACGACGGCTGCAACTCTGTTGCCGTTGCATTGGACTTGATGGATTCCAGCTCAGTTGGTCGATCAGCAGACTATGACGACTTTAAAGATCTTTCGCTGAGATTAGAAAACATCATGCAAGTCATCTCTGAGGAGCGATATGACGATATCAATAATTCGATTTCTGCGTTTAAAGACGTTACAGCGAGCATTGAAGAGTCGGAGAACAGAGTACGCTTGATCCGGGAGTCTCTGACGCGGGCAAAACAGAACACAACTACCAAGCAAGCGCAGATGCGTGGTCTTGTGGAGCGAGCGTTTAGATACCGTGAAATGCTCGATATTCTAGAACAGATTGAGAAACTACGACAGATATCTGTAAGACTAGAGCAAAATATTGCAGACAAAAAGTACAAAGAGGCATTTGATTTACTACAAGATGGGCTTAGCATGCGAGGAAAGGATGACCTTGATAATATTGTAGCTGTGCAGTCCCTCAGGCAATACTTGAAAACTCAAGAGAAAGCTCTATCAAATGTCATGGACTGAGGAGGCTGACTGACCACGTCATTATCGATGACATCTAGAGATTTATATAGTACTTTAGTCAGTTAGCATTGCCAATGTTACAAAGAGAAGTAAATAACGATAATAAAGACAAGTAACACTTCGTAACACATTTACATCAGCTTCTCAGCTTGCGATGCTTCAGTTTCAGTACAAGACCCATTGTCTTGACATCAGCAAACACATTACCCTAGAACTAATCCTCCTTGTCAACACAGCAACATCGCCTCGTCCTGCTCCCGCACAAGCTGCTAGATCTTTATTCTACCGCTCTTCAAAGCAAAACGCGTCATTTTCAAGTGTGTTTTACCCAATTGATATCAAAAATGCCTATTCAGACTGTAAAAACTACAGTTTTTGAGGGCCAAAAGCCCGGCACCTCTGGGTTGCGCAAGAAGGTACGCTTACTTCACGCTACGCAAGACGCGACCGTAGATGCTATCTGCTTTCGTCTTGTCGTTTTCGGGATGATACCCAGGCTTCCATGACTGGTTGATGGTCGTAGACTGCTATTTTATTGGATGTATGTTTTCGCTTTGTGGGAAGTGATACTGACTGTGCCTGTTGATCCTCATAGGTTACTGTGTTCCAACAGCCTCACTACACTGAGAACTTTATCCAAGCTATCCTGCTCTCAATCCCTGAAGGTGCTGAGAATGCTACCCTTGTTATTGGGGGGGATGGACGATACTACAACAAGGAGGTTGTGCAGCTGATCGCGAAGATCAGCGCCGCAAACGGTGTATGTTTTTGTTTTGTTTAGTTTAGTTTGATTAGCTCATCTTTTGAGACCGAAGTATGATGTGCTAACTCTGAGGCTATATATAGGTTTCCAAGTTGATTATTGGTGAGAATGGAATTCTGTCTACACCTGCGGCATCTCATGTTATTCGTAAGAGGAAGGCTACCGGAGGTATTTTGTTGACTGCGTCGCATAATCCCGGTGGTCCTACCAATGATTTTGGAATCAAGTACAATCTGGCTAATGGCGGTCCAGCCCCAGAGTCAGTTACGAATAAGATATATGAGGTGACCAAAAACATCAAGTCGTATGAAATCTCTGCTCTTCCTGAAGTCGATTTGACTACTATCGGCGAGAAGACTTACGGCAATTTGACAGTTGAGATCATTGACTCCGTCGCAGATTACGTGTCGATGCTGAAAGAAATCTTTGACTTTGATTTGATCAAGTCATTCCTTGCATCCAATCCATCGTTCAAGGTTCTGTTTGACGGTTTGAGTGGCGTCACTGGTCCATACGGATCTACAATCTTTGTGAAAGAGCTTGGTCTTCCAGAGTCGAGTGTGCAGAATTGCATTCCTTTGCCAGATTTTGGTGGTGGGCACCCCGATCCCAACTTGACTTATGCACACAGCTTGGTTTCCAAAGTGGATGCTGAGAGCATTCCGTTTGGTGCCGCATCTGATGGCGATGGTGATCGTAATATGATTTATGGAGCGAATGCGTTCGTATCGCCAGGAGACTCTGTTGCTATAATAGCGCACCATGCTGATAAAATACCTTACTTTAAAGCAGGTGTACACGGACTGGCGCGTAGTATGCCTACTAGCGGCGCACTTGACTGGGTTGCGAAGGCAAAAGGATTGAGTCTGTATGAGGTGCCTACTGGCTGGAAATTTTTTACCGCTCTGTTTGATGCGAAGAAGCTGTCGATATGCGGTGAGGAGTCGTTCGGTACCGGATCTGACCACATCCGCGAGAAGGACGGCCTGTGGGCTATTGTCGCATGGCTGAACATTATTGCTGCGGTTGGTAAGGAAGATCCTGGTTCTGCGTCGATTGCTGCAATTCAGAAGGATTTCTGGCAGACCTACGGCCGTACGTTTTTTACGCGCTACGACTACGAGAATGTGGACTCTGAGGGTGCGCAAAAGGTGATTGATTCGCTCGCGGCGAAAATTGCGGATGCGACGAGTTTTATTGGCAGCAGGATTGCTGATACGACGGTGATTGAGGCAGATGACTTTTCGTACACGGACCTGGACGGATCAGTCTCTGCGCACCAAGGTCTGTTTGTGAAGTTCGCCGACGGTTCACGAATTGTTGTTCGCCTGTCAGGCACAGGCAGCTCTGGTGCGACAATTCGTCTGTATGTTGAGAAGCATGAGACGGACAAGAGCAAGATCTTTATGAACGCTCAAGAGTATCTGAAGAAGGAGGTAGGCAGCGCGGTCGAGTTTCTGCAGTTGAAAGAGTTTGTAGGCCGCGATGAGCCAGATGTGAAGACGTAAGCGCAG
Source organism: Kockiozyma suomiensis (assembly GCF_038497685.1). Lineage (NCBI taxonomy): Eukaryota > Fungi > Ascomycota > Lipomycetes > Lipomycetales > Lipomycetaceae > Kockiozyma > Kockiozyma suomiensis. Next base: position 12,260 of record NW_027117674.1, read on the forward strand.
GCGTTGTGTATATTTATATAAATATGAGATACACGAAACTATATGTATGTGTGTATGCATCAAGCTCGGGTATATAACCGCGAGTATTGCCTACGGTTTCCGAAAAAGTACGCGGGATGTATTCAGCAAGATGGTGCGGGCAGCATTCGGGAAGCCGGGAAGCCGCGAGTGGTGTCTTCTGCGGGGCTCTATCGGGTAGTCGCTTTATCACGTGATACATGACGATCCGACGACGAAGAGGACAGAGAAGATCGCGTTTAACACGAATGCGACAGAGGCTGAATATCGCAGCTCAGTTGCAATCAACAATCGACGCAGCCAAAATAAAAGAAATAAAAGACAAAGGCCGGCCGGAAGACTGGAGAAGTATTCAAGGGCTAGGGCTGGGCGGTATTGGCTCGCGCAAACAAGGTTTTCCTTGTCCTTCGCCCGTCGTCTTTTATAAACTTATAAACCTCTCCTCGATCCGACCCAGTTCTCTTCCCCAGATTACTGCCCTACTTTCCCTTTCTGCTTGCAAAATGTCCGTCACTGATGTCCTCAAGCGCAAGTCCGGCGTCATCGTCGGCGATGACGTCCTCAACGTATGTCCGCCTCTCTCGGCCTCCTCCGCTAGCCCCGCCTTACTGACCAATATTGCCATCAACAGCTCTTCAACTACGCCCAGGAAAAGGGATTCGCTATCCCGGCCATCGTACGTCCTCATTTGGTGTCAATTGCTATTATTTGCGTTCTGCTTTTGCTCACATCTTTTTTTTGGTTCTCTAGAACGTCACTTCCTCCTCTACCGTAGTTGCGGCCCTCGAAGCTGCTCGTGACGCAAAGTCCCCCATCATCCTCCAGATGTCCCAAGGTGGTGCTGCCTACTTTGCCGGAAAGGTATCCTCACTTGTCCATCTACTTATGCTCTATCAATCCTGAATCTGACTCAAATATGACAGGGTGTCTCCAACACTGATCAGAAGGCCTCGATCGCCGGTGCCATCTCTGGTGCTCTTTACATCCGTGCTGTCGCTCCCTCCTACGGTATTCCCGTCATTCTCCACACCGGTACGCTCTGACTGATCCCATTTCTCATATATATCATTATCAAACGAGCTAACGCTTTCAGATCACTGCGCCCACAAGCTCCTTCCCTGGATGGACGGCATGCTTGATGAGGACGAGAGGTACTTCAAGGAGCACGGTGAGCCTCTCTTTTCCTCGCATATGCTTGATCTCTCTGAGGAGCCCAAAGATGAGAACATTGCGACCGTCAAGAAGTACTTTGAGCGTGTTGCTCCTATGAAGCAATGGCTCGAGATGGAAATCGGAATCACTGGAGGTGAGGAGGATGGTGTCGACAACTCTGGAGTTGACAACTCGGCTCTTTACACCCAGCCCGCTGACATTTACGATGTCTACGCTGCTCTTTCATCTGTCGCTCCTTACTTCTCCATTGCCGCCGCTTTCGGAAATGTTCACGGCGTCTACAAGCCTGGCAACGTCAAGCTCCAACCCGAACTTCTCGGGAAGCACCAGGCCTATACTAAGGAGCAGATCAAGTCTAGCTCTGATAAGCCCATCTACCTCGTTTTCCACGGTGGCTCGGGCTCTTCCAAAGAGGAGTTCTCCACCGCCATCGGCCATGGTGTCGTCAAAGTCAACCTCGACACTGATCTGCAGTACGCCTACCTTGAGGGTATCCGTGACTACATGCTCAACAAGAAGGATTATGTCTCGTCCCAGGTCGGTAACCCTGACGGTGCCGACAAGCCCAACAAGAAGTACTTCGATCCCCGTGTCTGGGTTCGCGAGGGTGAGAAGACCATGTCGGCGCGCGTCAAGATCGCTCTTGCCGACTTTGGCTCGGCTGGATCCGTTTAAATGTTCCAGCGATGAGTTTGTAGTACTGCGATCAATGTGATTTTTTTTCTTGTTCACTTGGGCTGTGTCTGTTTCGGCTTAGTGGCTTCATTGGCCCTCTGCCAGACAGCTACTTTTGTCTATTGTACTCCTTCCTCTCGTAAAAGAACGATTACAAAAAGCTGGGCTTATTTTGGTTGTATGTAGTAATAATATCAAATCCGTATAATAAAAAAGGATAGGAAAAAAAATTGTAAAACTATTTTCGTGCTTTGTCACAATGACGTGGTCACACAGGCATGCGGCGATCATAGAAATTACACGCGCGGCGCTCTGGCCTTCAGCCTGCTCTACTTAACACAGCCTACTTCCTCATTTTCCCTCTCAGTGCTCAACCTCTTCTGATCCTCCCCGATATATATCCATCATGACGCTCTACTACACTATGGTAAACATTCTCATGATTTGATGTGTCTGCCTATACGACAGCTGCTGACTGCATACGACACTGCGCGGCATATGCTTGAGCCAGATCTGTGTTGAAACCAGAGCTGTGATCTCACTCTCCAGGTCCACTTATGGCTCTTCCATATGCTCCCAGGGTCGATTACTATAGGTGTTTGTACTTCTCATTACTGAGATGGTGACATTTTTTGTGCTTGTCACCCCGCTGCCATTCAATCTGCGCCGCCGCTTGTTTGCCTTCATTTCGGAATCGAAAATCATCGAGAAGACCTCCTACACACTGAAAGTATTCATTTCTCCATAAATATAATAATCGCCTACGGCTGCAACTTAATTGAATGCAGAGCTAACTCTGTCAGATTGTGTTTGCATTCATTCTCATTCTCTTCATCGATTCCGTCAATCGGGTATACCGTGTCCACAGTGACGTATCAAGCAGTTCCGACGTCTCCAAGCTTCTCTCGCAGGGATCAGATAGATCAGAGATCCAGGCTCGCAAGTTCTACTCTCAACGAAACATGTATCTTTGCGGATTCACACTCTTCCTTTCCTTGTACGAATATTACCCCGACATGTTTTGGAGCGCTAGTTAAATGCTGAGCGGCTTTGCTGATTACTTTGTTTCTTTTTATTTTTTAGAATTCTCAACCGAACCTATGTACTGGTTGTCGAGGTCTTCTCGGCACAGGACAAAATCGCTCTTCTTAGTCGGGATAACACGGATAGCGCGACCTCGGCTGCCGAGGTTGAGTCGAAGAATGAAGAGATTGCGCAGCTTAGGGCCGAACTCAGCCGTAAAACTAACGATCTTGATATTCTCAAGAAGCAGGCCGAAGGGTTAACGAAAGAATATCACTCGCTTGGCGACAAGGTGAATTCTAGTACTGACGCCGGATCTAAGAAAGATAACTGAACCGACATATGTATCTTTCTAAGCAAGCTATATGAATTTTATATTATGTAGCAGTTTAGACGAAATGAGAATGACTCACGTTGTCCTTACCCAACCCTTATATTAAATTGATATATTACTATACAACCTACATAGCTTTTCCTTTAAATTATTCTTTTTCGTATGCGTTGCTTTTATGCTTTGGTTGGAACTCAAAGTTTTCGTGAACAGGTCCCAAAACCATCTCGCTAATTTTAATCCAATCTCTATAATCTCCGCTTCCAAGTAACGTTTCCAGCTCATTGCGACCCTTCCATTTCTCAGGTCTGTCTTGCAATTTCGGAGGCAAAGTCTCCAAGATGCCGACAGGCACATATCTGCATGAGAACGATAGAAACTCACACAAAAATCGGCGACAGTTGTTGATACCGTATTCGTCCGAGCCCCAGTGCTCAAGCCCAAGATGCGCAAATCTCTTAATCATATCTAGTCTCTCAGTGGCTGACTTGTCTAAATACTGCTTCGAGTCGATTTCCTCGAAAATCCATGGCTTGATCAATGCACCGCGCGCAATCATTACTGAGTCGACATTACAATTTTCCACGGCGTCCCACCAATCTTTCCACGAATAGCAATCGCCATTGCCAATAAACCATACTGGGTTTCGTTCAGGCGTGTCTTTGTTTTTGTCCTCAAGCTCGTTAAATGTATCTCGAGCAACCTGCGCGGTTTCCGAGATGTACTGCCAGTCTGCCAAACGCGTATATCGCTGCTGGCGAGATCGACCGTGTAAGGTGATTGCCGCTACATCACCTTCAGTGACAAGTCGTTGCACAAGTTTCTTTGCAATAGGATTCTTGTCTCGTGTCCCCATGCGTAATTTAACAGTTATAGGAACTTCACCTGAGACTGCATTCATACCCTTGAGCATCCGCAGCATTTTTGTGTGGGAATCAAGTAATGCTGACCCAGCTCCCGAACGAAAGACAAGGTCGATCGGACATCCACAGTTAAGATTTACTTCCGATAACCCTCCCTCATTGACATTGCAGTACTCAGCAAGAGCCTCGGTGGCTTTTATAGCCTGCCACGGCTTGGGTGCGGCAATCTGCACTCCAAATCCTCCAATTTCTGATGTGTGCGTTCTTGGCAGAGCCCACTCTTGTTTGCTGCCCTGTAAAAGCGGGAGAGCAAGTGCCATTTCAGAGTAAGTGATTTCTGCCCCAAATTCGCGGCACAATCTTCGGAATGGAAGATTTCCGACGGTTGTCAAAGGTGAGAGGATCTTGACACGAGAATAATTCAACCTTTTCTTTTCGCTTGGTCTAATTGGAGACTCAACATAAGATGCAATATTGTCTGCGCGCTCTTCGTTTGTCATTGATCCGTTGTTTCGCACAATGTTTTCCTCCTTGATCGACTCTAAATAGGGAAGAATAAGATCGGACTTCGGGGTAGGAAATTTCTTGCGTTGAAGAATTAATTGCTGTTCGCGGTCAACGCGATTTAGCTCGTACCCAGCTGCAGCCTTCTTGGGTTGGTCAAAAAGGCTTGTGCCCGTTTCTTTGCTCCAATGTGAGTACATCCATCTGCATTTGATTCCTGCGGGGCAATATCCGATTGCCTCGTACACGGGGCAGTTCCCAGGAAGATCTTCAGGTTTAGACGCAATATACTTCGTTAAATCATGTTCGAATTTGCATCTGCGATTGCTTTTAGAAATTTGTTATCAACAATGAAGAGAGAAACATACTGATCGCCATGTGAGCAAGTTTCTCCATTTTTCACAGTATCGCAAATTTTAATGGTATCTTGTGCTTTGCCAAATTTTCGATTCTTGTTTTGTCCACGCTCTCGCTTCTGCCGTTTAGATTTGTCCTCGCGACCAGCTAATTCTGACTCATCGTCGTTTTCATATCTAGGGGCAGACTCAGTAGATGAGTGCTCCGACTTGGGAATGCGAAATCTGTGTGTACAATTAGAGCTCGAGGTCCGAGAGGAGAGATATTCAATATACATACTCGGCTTTGACACGAGCGATTCCATGATTTCTAGAATCTTGAATCTCATCCTCAGCTTTCAAATCTGATTTATCCAGTTCGTGGTCAAGTTTCACTTTCTTCGTAGCAGATTCTTCAACAACATAAATTATTGTCAGGATACAGCAGATCAATTTGGCGAAATTCACATTAAATGAGATATGCACACACCTGGGCCTGCACTACTTGCCATAGTTTCTTGAGAGGCGGGGGATATAGCCCGTTTCTCTAAAGAAGTAGAATCCATTAGATGAACGGGTAGAGACGCAGAATGGGATAAGTTGAAATAATGAAAAGAAAAATGAATAAAACAATTTTTTTGGAGCTGTCTGCGGCTCGTAAGTAAAAACTCCCAGCTTGAATAATTCTCAGCTATCTGTAACTTACAATCAGATACTGTCACTTTCTGAAAATGTCTTTTCATACAGCAGTCAATGCAATGGGTTTTATTATTATAGTCTGTTTAGACTTTAAACAGCAAGTAGCATAAGAATTGATGTTCGGGTTGTGGGTACTGCATTATCGTCAACGCGTTGGACGGCCTCCGCTTACCATCATTTTTTCAAACTTGAAACTTGAAACCCATAAAATAATGCTGATACTCATATATCGTTAAAACATACTACAATGGGGTTTTGACTCGACAACCTAATCTTTACGCGGCCGTCCGCACTAGACAGCTGACGGCATGAATAAATTCGTTAATAATATATTTGATCATGTTACATAATGCAGCGATCACCATGAGATTTTCGTGAATGAAGGGTACCAGGGCAATTGACTCACTAACCCACCATTATCTTACATCTTTGTCGAATACGCAGTCTCCACCAGATGAATATGCGCTATCAGAGAATATGATCATACCGATATAGACTGTGCTACATATATCGTTTTTTCGGAAGTATATTGACTATCTACAAGCGCAATGTCGGCTCATCGCCGGCCTAGTTCTGACTCGAGGCGGCGTGGTGTATCCCCAGCGCATGAGCCAGTCTCTCTCGGACCTCTTCAAGTGCCTGACCAATCTTCAACAGAGTAAACCTTGCATTGTGGTTTGCCGCCTTGATTATTATACTAATTGGATATAATAGTTTTGAAGAAATGGCTAAATCAATTCAGACCCCATCGGCTGAAGCACCTATCAATCTGCAAGATTACATAGAACCTCGTATATTCAAGCCCCTCCCTTCAATTGTGAGTTTTTTAGATTGTTTATAATTACACCTACGAAATTAATTTGTGTGGGCAGTTCACTGCAGTACCTGCAATAAAATACTCAGACCTCGGCACATTCTCAAACCAATCATTGATTTCGCGCTCAACTCTATTCACAATAGCTACACTTGCGCAATCAATGATAATAAATTCTCTTCCCACAGATTATAATCGTATATTACACATCTGGGCGCTTAGAATCTCCTCAGTTCAATTATTAGGTCTTACCGGGATCGCCGAAAGCGAATCACTATCACTTGCCGAGCTGAACATTAACGATGCCTTTCGGACCAAAGATGGTGAATCGATAATCCCATGGGGATTACGAGTTTTAGTCATAAAAGTTCAGACGCAGCAGCATCCGCAAGTTGGTGTCGTAAAGTACTATGCCCTTGCACGAGAGGCACGCGTCCAGTGCTGGAGGCTTGCCAACAAGATGGATGCAAAGCCTAAAGTAGACCTCGATCCAGACAGCATCCTTGAATCAGAAACTTCAAGAAAAGAGTCTCTAGCAAATGAAGAGCTGAGAGATCTGAAAGCTCTCTATGAATCTTGGTGCGACAGACTTCTTCAATGCGGTCTCTTCATCGCTGCAACGCTTTCACGCATGAAAGATTATGGCGCAGCTTTCGATCACGTTTCGGCGATGCTAGATTCCTGCATTAATGAACATGACCGTATTCGTGTCATTCAGGTAATGTCTTTACTTTGCGTCGAAGCTGGCGATGCAAAACGCGCTAGCGAATGGTTTTCGCAACTTCCAAACCACACAGCGGACCCCATTCTGCAAACGCCAACTGCAGAAGTTGAATCAGCGCTGGGTGCTTTGAAAATTACCCCGCCTCCTCCGGCTGTTATAATTGAAGCAGCAAAATCTCCCAAATCGCCGACGTCTCCTCAGCCACCCGCTGAGCGCGATGCTCTATTTGATAATCTTAGCAAAATATCTTCTCCGACTTCATCTTCTCCATCATCTTTTACCACCACACTAGAGAAATCTTTTACGACCACGGTATCTGGACAGTCAGGCCGCGTCAAACTGGATGATCAAACGACTTCACATATCGATAGCAGTAGTAGATGTAATCTTGCGATTGCAAATTTATACGAAGGTAACATTGACATGGTATGGACTTTACAGCTGTCATCAACGCAGCCTTATTATTTATTTGATTTTCTCTTCTTTTTACTAATTCAGAATAGGCGCGAAACACGTTTACAGATTTGCTTACTACTGGTTTCCGGTTTACAGACCTTGCTTACAACTTTTGCGTCTTTGCTAATATGAAAACGGAAATTGGACGAATATCCCAGTTTCAGTGATCTCATATTGCGCACAATGCATTCTTCAAAATTCCATTAAATTTCTATGTAAATCGCATTTTAACAAATGCTGTACCCAAAATATAAGTCAAAAAGTAAAGAGCGACACGTTAATCACAAATTTAATCACAAATCATAAGTAAATGTTCAGATATAGTCAAAAAATTATAACTGAGACTTCTTAAAACATTAAACAAAAGGTTGGATATTTATCCAAACCACCAAGAAAGACAGGCAAAGCATTTAATGAATGACTAGTTTTCAGATCGGTAGATCTTGTCGTAATTATAACCCTCTTCGCGGGTCACAAGCACATTTGAAAGCACGAACCAACCACCTAACGAGCTTCGGTCCCACCATTCGCAAACAAATAGCAGCACACCGCGCTCAAATGAGCCGTTCGCATTTCAAATCACTACACAGTTTGCAAAAAATTACTTGGAGCAAGTCCCAGCTGCGGCCGGGCTCTCGGTCCTAATACTTCAGTTTCCCACCATCCGTCTTCTTGCATAAGAAGAACAAGCATCATATCACCCTTTCGAAAAGTAACTTCTTCCGGAATCATAGCTCTGTAATCATATAGTGCGCGTGCGTAGGCAATTACTTCCCTTCCATCACGAGAGAATTGAGGCAGCTCAATTGGCTCAGGACGACGAACGTCCAGAGCCGATTTACTCTTTGGTCTGTCATACATCTCAGTTGGGCTATTTTGATATATTTTCCGAGGCGATCCGGATTGCTGATACTGCCGGGAGACAGGACGCTGCTGCCGTTGCTGGGGAGAGACTCCAGATGGACTTCCTTCATATGTACTTACTCTTGACCGTGAGCGAGTAGGCTCGGTCATCGCTTCATCAGAGGAGGCATAAGCAAATGCAGAGCGGGGACGACTCATCGTCTGAGGATTAGGCGAAATAGACTGAGGCACCACGGCAGATTGGGGAGGCTCACCAAAGTACATGTCTCTCTGGTGTCCCAAGTCAGCTCTTGATCGAGAGCGGTACGGTTCTTGCTGCTGCTGTGAATGCTGCTGATCGTAGCCACTGGATCCACGATTAACGGGACTATTATACTGAGACTTAGAAGAAGGCGGTCTATACTGCTGCTGCTCTCTTTGCTGAACAGGTCTTTGCTGTGGAGAGTAGCCAGTCGTGACTACTTGGCCTCTTCCTTGATAAGAACGAGAACCTCCACGATTCGGGCCCTGAAAAATTTCCTGTGTTTTCGTAGCGTACTCGTGAGCAGTATTTCGCAATTCTTGGGCCGTTATCGCTTGAGCCGGAGGCATAAGATTGGACTGCTTGAGAGCTGCTTCGAAGTCTGGCTGTCTCATATGCGAAGGTGGTGGTACACCGTTTGCATTACTTTTGACAGTATTATTTTGAGGGCTTGTTGGAGCAGAATATGAAGGTACCCGACGAGCACCATTATTGGCTTTGTGTTGACTCCCAATGCCATACTGTTTTTCAAAGACCCGAGGAGCTATATGCATCTCGCCGCCTTTCAAATTCGCAAGCGCAGCAGCAATAGGATCTTCGGCATCAGATGCCAAAGCAGCTTCATTTTTGTTCTTCGACTTGCTTGGGGAAACTTCGAAGGCATTATCTCCCACAGACAACACATATTGTGCCCGTGGGTCAGAAGGATCAGAGTTGTCGATGGAAGAACGATTTTTACCGACTACACTGCGCTCAGAAGCAGGGGTACCTCTTACATCCGACATACCGTATTTGATAGGCGTCGAGCCGTACCTCTCTAGAGATCCATACGGTGTACTCACTGCTGATTTGCCAGGCGAAGAGGAGCGCGAGCTCGGTTCAAAGCTAGATTTTGAAAAGACCTGGTTGACAGCATATGATGATGTGTTATTAGGTCTGATATAATCACACTCGTCATCATCAAAACCCGCGTCTATGTCGTTCTTGCTCTTACGTTTAAACGGAGAAGTCCAACCGCTCTTCTTTTTAGATGCAGTAACTGGTGTCTTGTCAAGCTTTGTTAATAAGTTAGTACGCTTTTTAGTGGGCGTACTAAGCTCATTATCTGATCCGGAAGATATGGTGGTTGTTTGAGAGAAATTTGACTCTCCTGAAGGACTTCTTCCACGATGCACCGGCGAGCTATGAGCGCTCGATAGCGTCTCGTCAGGATACTGCAGCGCAACAGAGTCCTTCAAGCCCTTGCTAATCGTATTTATTGACGACTTCGTATTCTCTCGAGCGGTAATAATCCTATCGCCACCGGAGCCAACGGCAACCGAAGTAACAGGCGTTTTCGATGTAATTTGATTTTCGGCGGAGGTCGGCGATAACACAGATAAAGAAGCAAGCATGAAATCAATTTGGCTAGAATGAGGAGCAGCAGCTGTCTGCGTCACCTCCTCGGACCCAGAAATCAATGAAGAGTCCCTAGTTCTGTACTGAGGGTTACTTGCTCTCGGAAACTGAGCAAGAGAGTAGTTATCATGATCTAAAGAGTAGGCACTATTTCCGTCCAGAAAATTGATATATTTTGGAGGATCGGGAATCTCCTGTCCTGTTGATCTTTCCTTAACAAATGCAATGATATCCTTCTCAACGTCACATTGCTCGAGCGACACGCGAATATTTTCGCAAAACTGCGTGAAAAGGGCGTTAGTAGATAAAGCAAGATTTTGTTAATATGACTGAGATACTAACCTCGTCATCGCTGACACAAACAGTTGACACAACGTTTGAGTAGGCCCAAATATTAGATTTAAGAAAATCAATCCTTTCCTCCTCAAGATCTTGGAATTTCTAGTAACTCATTTAGAACTGCGCTATAGAACAACGAGAAAAGTATTGCAAGACTCACGTCACATCCCGCTTTCCATTCACGATTCCACTTTTCGATGGTTTCGCCGAGGTTTCTTAACGATGTCTGATAGTCCCTTCTGGAAGCATTCACCGCAATTTGAGTTTTCTCCAACTTGGCATTGTTCTTCTCCAGCTCCCGGCCCATCAACATGTTCTGCTGAGCAATATAGCCGTTGATCTTGTTGCAATCATTCTCATAACGAGCTTGATTTTTTGCAACACTTGATTGCTGGGATACTTTGGCTTTGTACAGCTTGTCAAGGGTAACTTGAACTACTTTTCGTCGCTCGCGCATACCTGCAGCGAAAGCTATGAGTGGCTCGTCCAACTCGGTGCGCATTTGAATACTCGTGTTGTTATGAGCTTTTCCCATTTGCTCAGTTTCAGAACGAAGAGTATCAAGCGATGAGCGCAACGTGCCTACTTCATGTTGTCCTAAAGGCTTGCGGGACAATGCCAGCAATTTGCGGGAGTATTCCTCCTCAATCGCCGTACTGCAGTTTTACAATCAGCACACGCAAGTAATTTCATACCGCAACCTGAACATACCGTTCCTTGTAAAATGCCTTTAGCTCTTCGCAAGTCTGCTTTGCCTCATGCATGCGTTGAAACATCACACTGACGCCTTTCTCCTCCATTCCCTAAGATTTAATTCTCCGTTAATATCCAATCTTTGAGTACGTCGTCGCCCAACTTACCCAGAAATTGTTGGAGAAAGAGAGCGGCACCGAAGGTTGGGCATCGTTGACCATTGTGCCTATCAACTATGTTCGCGTAAACCGGAAAGGACCAATAATGAACTGATCGTTGGAGCTATGCCGGACCTAATGCGATTTCAAATAAATACGTTCTCTGGACGGATCTCCGTAAGAAGGTCAGCGGTTTGTAAAACGTAGCAGAGGTAACGCTGCGAACATAGAGAAGACAGTCAGAGCGGCGCACGGATAACAAGGGTTTGGCTACGACGTTGTTGACAATTTGGACCCATGACGCAAAATGTAAACAAAAAAGTAATTAGATCTCGTTACCGTAGCAACCCAAAAAGAGCGGTTTAGGGCTTGTATGACAGCTCTACCTCGTTTTCACTAGACGCGTACAGCCCAACAATACTATTCCCAATTAAACATCGTATCTTCCGTTCAGCAAAATAATTGGATTTTAATTATTTACGCTATGCCAACAATGAGTGGCCGTCGAAGAAATGCGGCTGGAGAGGTGCGTACAAAATTGCGGCGTGCTGGCTAGACGCGTTTGTATAACGCACGTCTATGGCTGCAGATTCACAACGCGCAGATATACGCACAATATCAATTACCGCTTGCTAACAAAGGCAACATCAGGTGAACATTGAGGATATAAATGATGCAAGCGAAGATCTGTCTACACTGGCCGCCTCGCGCAAACGAGCAAGAACGCAAGCCAATAGACGAGCAGACATAGTAGTAGCACCTTCAGACGAAGACGTGGGAAATGATGATATATCAGGTGCAGAAGACTCCGCGGAGATTCTTCGTATGGCTAAAAACCTTGTCAGACTAGCTCTTGAATCTGAGCACAGTCGGACTCCAATTCGTCGGAGTGTGATCAATGAGACAGGTAGCAGTAATTATCAATTCTGAGCTGAGGCAGGTCGCTGACACAAATAATTGATAGTAATTGAGAAAACTCACAGACGCGAGTTCCCAAAGATATATCAGCAGGCGCAGCACATGCTAAGTACCATTTTTGGCATGATACTTACTGAACTTCCGACTCGATCCGTCGCTATTCGCAGAGTCAGCAAGAGAAAAAATATTCCAATCAAGAAGCCAAATACAAATACCAACAAATTGTATACTGTGACTTCTGTTTTAGATCCTGCCTATAGAGGACTTGAGTGCTTAAAACCAAATGCTCAGGGAGATAGAATATATAACGGGCTCGTGGTTGCAATTTGCAGTTTGCTTCTTCTCCACGGCGGTCGCTTACATGATGTCGAGCTCATCAAGTCTTTACGCATCCTCCGTATCGGTACTTTTACGCCATACAATGACGAGCGCACTAATGAACTTCTAAACCTAATGATAAAACACCAGTATCTTGAACGCGAAAAGGACGCCGACTCCGAGCAACTTGGAACAGAGGATGTGAGCTTTACATACTACGTCGGCCCTCGTGCTAGAATCGAACTTCCGGAACAAGCAATTGCAGATTTTGTCGTGCGCGTATATGGACGGAATGCTGCTCCAAATCTACGAGAACGTGCTCTTAGTGCTCTTCATCACGCTCGTGAAAATGATACTATGCTCACGGATCCCGGCCAGGAAACGGGAGAGATGGCAATTCAGGGTACACAATTATCTAAGACCAGCTTGCCCTCTGTAAGTTCTCTCAACTCGAAGAAAGCAAGAGCTAGTATGAGTAGGAGAATGCGTCAGGTAGAGCTTGAACGAGACGATAATGATGTCGCTGAGGACACAGAAGAAGAGGAAGAGAATGAAGAAGAGGATGACGATGAGGGTGAGGATGAGGATGACGATGACGATTCGTCTAGTACAGACTCAAACCATGAGTCAGATGAGGATTAATAGCACTAGTGGGCACTTGCTACCATCTTGCACAGTTTATGTTAATGAATTAAATTAAATGACTACGTTAGTTTGATTGCATGCAATATGAAAAATATATGAAGAAGATCTGAATTTTAGCAGTGGATGAGTTTTGACACACAACCGAACCAAATCTAACTAATTCACAATATCATATTAACGTAACAAAACCCACCGAAAAACCCATCAACGAATTTTTTATTTCTTGGAGGCCTTGAGGGCAGCCTTGGTAACCTTACCGGCACCAGCAGCAGTCTTATCAACGGACTTAATGACACCAACAGCAACGGTCTGTCTCATGTCACGGACAGCAAAACGACCAAGGGGAGGGTAGTCAGTGAAGGCCTCAACGCACATAGGCTTGGAGGGGATAAGCTTGACAATGGCAGCATCACCCGATTTGATGAACTTCGGGTTGTCCTCCATCTTCTTACCGGAACGACGGTCGATCTTCTCGACGAGAGTGTCAAACTTGCAAGCAATGTGGGCGGTGTGGCAGTCAAGAACTGGAGCGTATCCAGCACCGATCTGACCGGGGTGGTTCATGACAATGACCTGAGCATTGAACGAGGCAGCAGCCTGGGGAGGATCGTTCTTGGAGTCACCGCAAACATTTCCACGACGAATCTCCTTAACGGAAACGTTCTTGACGTTGAATCCGACGTTGTCACCAGGGAGACCCTCAACGAGCTGCTCGTGGTGCATCTCGACGGACTTCACCTCAGTGGTGACACCAGCGGGAGCGAAGGTAACGACCATACCGGCCTTGATGACACCGGTCTCGACACGGCCGACGGGAACAGTTCCGATACCACCGATCTTGTAGACATCCTGAAGAGGAAGACGAAGGGGCTTGTCGGAAGGACGAACGGGAGGCTCGATAGCATCAATGGCCTCAAGAAGAGTCTTGCCCTTGACGACACCAGCAGCCTTGGTCTCCTTAACCCAACCCTTGTACCAGGGGCAGTTAGAAGAGGGCTCGATCATGTTGTCACCGTTCCAGCCTGAGATAGGAACGAAAGGAACGGTCTTGGGGTTGAAACCAACACGCTTAATGAAGTTAGAGGTCTCCTTAACAATCTCCTCGTAACGGGCCTCAGACCATTTGGTAGTATCCATCTTGTTAATGGCAACAATAAGCTGCTTAACACCGAGAGTATAAGCAAGGAGAGCGTGCTCACGAGTCTGACCATCTTTAGAGATACCAGCCTCGAATTCACCAGTGCCGGCAGCGATGATGAGAATAGCACAGTCAGCCTGAGAAGTACCGGTAATCATGTTCTTGATGAAATCACGATGTCCAGGAGCGTCAATGACGGTGACGTAGTAGCGAGGAGTCTCGAACTTCCAGAGAGCGATATCAATGGTAATACCACGCTCACGCTCAGCCTTCAACTTGTCCAAAACCCAAGCGTATTTGAAAGAACCCTAATCACAAAATTAGTAAAGGCGCTTAGTTTTTTGCAAACTTTTAAAAACTTTCTAGCACTCACCTTTCCGAGCTCAGCAGCTTCCTTCTCGAACTTCTCGATGGTACGCTTGTCAATACCACCGCACTTGTAGATCAAGTGACCAGTGGTGGTCGACTTGCCGGAATCGACGTGGCCAATAACGACAACGTTAACATGAGTCTTTTCCTTTCCCTGTACGGATAATATGGTTAGTAACATTACATTAAGGGCAGGTGATAGTTGCTGGCGATGAGAGTGACTGAAGGTGCTTGTCACATTCTACGATCGCCACTGACAAGATCTACATCCTCTAGTCCCGGTGTGCGATCGAAAAGAAAAAGATTGAAGAGTACGAACCATTTTGATTTAGTAGTAGATAGATAATTTAGAAATAAAAGTAAGTGTCCAGATGACTATGCAAATGATAAGTCGGTGTGGGCAGACAAGGAAAAAAGAAGGAAAACGAGAAATCGGCGGGCGGGAGACTTTTATATTGGCTTCACGCACACTTGCAAAAAATTTTTATTGCCCCAACCCTTGATCTGCGACACAAGGATGCGACAATATGCAAGTCCGAATAGGGTTATATGTAAATAAATGCTGCTGGACCTGCCCCTCGTATCTTGCAGGGAAGCAAGCATTGCCAAGTATTTTTAGCCAGTCAGTTGGTCTCTGCCGACTATAGCACCCTAGCCGCCTCGCTATCTCAGCGACCTGAATTTTGCATGCGCTGGGCAATGGCTACAGTCTTCCTCTCTGTGACTGTGTTTTTAGGGTTGCGCGTAGAACCCTAAGGAAAGACCGAGGGAGTCGTGCGAGTCGAGTCTGTCGCGGCGCCGTGCTATCGTTTTTTTTTTTTGCATGAGTCGCAGCGCAGATAAGATGCCGTCTCCCAATCTTCGGATGATGCAGACAGAGAGAAGGCCGCTGTAGTTTCTCGCGGCAATTAACAACCAGCGCCCGTCCATTTAATTAAAGCATTTCTCTTGCACTAACTGGTAAAGATTGGTGAAGATTGGGAGGCTGATGGCAGTGCTGTAGTGATTGGCGGGTGGCGAGAAATCAGGGGTCGGCTTCTTTGCTCGTTCTCCCAATGATGCTGTAATTGCTAATTGATCTCCTTGCCATCTCTTTGACCTGCCTTGCTACGACGAGGCCAATCATGCGATACGAGTTACCGGCCAATTGTAGCCGTGTGCTTATAGTACTTAAAATATATTCCAACATCACCTCAGACCGTCGTAAACAGGGTAGTTTACAAGTCTCAACGCATTTGGCGTATTGTATATACATGTCATTCTACGTAGTGGGACCGGGCTGGCAATTAGTGGATTCTACTCGACGCCATCCGGCACCTGGACTCAGAAATTTTGCCATGTATTCACATTGCACCATGGCAAAAAAGACGATAAATAACATAGTAATGCTTCTAATACCAACTCCCGAGTCCGGCCAATTGTACAACACCGGCTCACATGTCCGACCTTGATCCTGATCCCTCAAATTGCTTATTCAAAACTTGTAAACCCCCATTATTAATGCAATTACCTACTGATAAGGTCGACTAGTCTTCTCCTGTGGCGTTGATTCTGGTCCCCATCCCGACATTCGTTGCACAACCGAGAAAATGGAGTTGACAAACGCATGCACATACGGTACCCGCCTTCGCGACACAGCTAGGAAATAAACGCTCAACATGACAAATACAATCAATGCAAATATTCCAAATGGCCCCAATGTATCTGCTCCGCCACCCTGTGATCCAGCTTTGGCACATGCATGCCGCGTTCTGGCTTCAAAGAAGTAAGCACACTCGTGTACCTGTCCGACAAACGACAGAGCAATATCTGTCAGCAGTTCTCGATCACAAGTGAGCGCTATAATTGACGATTTGCGTAGATCTGTCGACTGAGGACATGGCGACCCATTTTTATACTCCAACACAAGTTTTCGACCTCTAAATGCTGGCGGCGACGCCAACTGGCCGATCGAGTAACGTTCGCCCTTTTCCGTGGTATAATAAGCCGAAATATTTGCAAGAGAATCGATACCAACTACACTGCTCAAAGGCTCCAGCACCGGAGCGCAGATATTCATTGTAAAATTATGACCGTAATCATGGCCGCGAATATGAAAATCCGAACTAAAATAAGTACACTAGCAGTTAGATTTAGTGAAAAAAAAAGAGAAAAGAAAAAAAAAAAAGCCCATACTCATGTACGCCCTGTTCTCTCGATAATGTCCTCAAATCATAAAAGTTTCCAGTAGTTTTGGAAATTGCTGTACAGAATGGCAACGTATCGGTCTTCTTCCCAGACTCGGCTTTCTCTTTGGTGTGGAGATCCACCGCAGCGGCTTGAGTATATACTGGTGCTAGCAGTAGAACCAAAGGAACTGCCGAGCAGAGAACTTGCCGATAAAACAGAATTTTCTTCATATTATGCGCTTTCGATCTATACACACATGCAAAATGAACTCAAACGATTTACAATCGCCTTTGTATTGCGCTCAAAGCTGTGAATCGAGAAGATACACAGTGACGTGTCACAAGTGCTACTTAACGCAACAAGAAAGACAAAGAAAAAGACTGAGGAAAAGTCAGAGGGAGATAGCAATACAACAAACAACAAGCGCGAAGACTGGTTCAAATTCTGGGCGTGGACTGTCCTCTTAAAAGAAGGAGAGGCAACATTAGGCTGCACTTCGAAACGACGCGTGCTTCGCTGCCGCACGTCCTCATTCGGCTAGTGCTGAACCCTAAATTAGTTATCCCAGCCTTCAATCTTCGTCGATCTGCGTTAAAAATGACCGCGTTTGATTGCTCAAAAGGCTGCTATTATTTTGCTATTTGACTGTCAGCACAAGCAGCCACACATTTACTATATGTAATGGCAGATTTGGCGTATTTAGAAATCTTGCAAGGTGACGAGCCGTTGAAAGAGGCGGCTCAGCAATATATCTGTATGTGACGGCACTGGATCTCTCGATTGAACTGCACTAATATATCCTATATCATCTAGCTCAAAATCCTCAATCGAGCGAATTGTTCAAACGCATTTTCTCTTATTTTGCCTCCTCTTCAACCTCGTCTGATTCGGTAGCAAAAAAACGCAAACTTTCAGATCCGATACCGCCAACCTCCACACTCGAACCGCCGCTGCTATTCATCCCAGCAATATCCGTATCTTCCCCGCAGCGGAAAAAGCTCGCTTTAGCATTCCATCACGACCATTTCACTCTTCTTCCTTTATCATCTGCATCCACATCTATTGACTATTCAAGTGCAATTTATAATGCTGATCTAGCCAATGGCGTTGGAAGCTTCTTCGTCTCTGAGACCCCCGGGCGAGCCACAAAGACTTATACATACATTATCCTCCCGACTCCCAATCCTGACACTCCCACATCATTCACTGATGCCATTGTATTTGTAGCGCCAGAAACTGTTGCAGGATTTCAGGGCAAGGCAGTGCCAGCCATCGCAGATACCCCGGCTCATATCTTTCTCAGCTCATTTCTGGAAAGTAAGCTACATATCCCAAGGCTTGACAAGGGCAACACTTTTTATGTTGACGCGCATCGGGGAACCAAAGATGGTTATTTGTTTTTTACTCCGGCGGGCATCCTATTTGGATTCAAAAAGCCTGTCTGGTTTGTCCCTCTCGATCTAATCGAATCAGTCTCGTACTCGTCCATCACGCGTGTGACATTTAATCTTACAATTGTGGTAGTAGCCTACATCTCTGACGAAGACCAATTTTCTGAAGAGGTTGAGTTTGGCATGATTGACCAAGAACATTACGCTGACATCGATGAGTATGTCCGGAAATGGCGGTTGAACGATCAGTCGATGGCCGAGGAAAAACGAGAAAAAAGAATGCTTAAGTCACAGAATAGAGACGAAAATGAAATTGGACACGAATTACTTAAGGCAGAGCAGGAATGGCAAGCCATCACAGGAAATTCTGATGACCCTACTGAGACTCCTGCATCAGGACCCTACGATGAAGAAGACGATGACGATGACGAAGAGGACGAAAATTTTGAGGTCAATTCGGAAGATGACGATGGAGGTTCGCCGAACGGTAGCAGCGATGATGACAATGACGACGACTAAACATGCCTCACAATGAGCTGTATTATATGTACGATACTAGAATTTATCACTGAAATTAAAATTTATATCATCATTAGCCTCAATCGGCCAATCGAAATATAGGTTTTATAAGTATTCCACTCTCAAAATCAAAATTTACAGAAACTGACTGGCAAATACACCACAAACTATCTTCTTTACAAATGAACCAAAATGATCGATCAAACTCACCCTCACTCTCTGTACACTTATCATATTATACAAAAAAAATCAGTTAGCTTCCACCGAATTATTATCGCAACTATCAACCATCAGCCTCGCCTACATTATTCACTAAGAGTGCATATCAACACTCGACTCAATCTGCGTTTGGTGACAAAAACTCATCCCACTCAGGCACCTCGTTATAGAACTCATTCTGACCAGTCGCCGAAGGACCAGTCGCCGAAGGACCAGTCGCCGAAGGACCAGTCGCCGCAGCGCAGCCAGCATTATTCCCTAGTCCGGCCCGTTGTTGCTGCCAGGACTGTCGCGCAGGTGCAGGTGTTGGCTGCGACTCCATATTCGACTCAGTGTTATCATCATACGCATAAGGGAAGTAATTGCCAAATATTTGAGCATCGAGCTTATCGTTGGCATACTTATCTGTACCCAAGAGCAATCCATCTAACATAAGTCCATCAACAGTCCCATATGCAAACCCAGTCGACGGATCCTCCGACGTAGACGGCTGTAATGCAGTAGCAGTAGGAACCTGAGACGCCATTGAGTTTCCAGTCAAGTTACTGTCCATGTCAGCATTCTCTCCTAAAGATGGAAAATACAGCATGGTGTTGATGTTGGACGATGTGAAAGTGTTCATTTCCGAAATATCAACATTCAGCGGTCCTGACTGCTGGGTGTTACTATCGATCAGCGACTGCCCATTGTCGACCGTATCAGAGAGCCCATAAAAATCATCAAACGAGCCTTGCCGATCAAGCGAACTACCAGAAGGCGAGGCCGAACTTCTTAAGTCAACTGGCTGACCGGACAAAGGAAACGAATTCGCATGCGCAAGACCAATTAAAGGCGCCACATCTGCAGACAACGGATTCCCTTCGGTTTCGTTTACAGACGATTGAGCCGACTGCTGGGGTAAAGGTACCTGGAAATCGGGAAAATAAAAGGGAGCTGGATCACTATTAGGATGCTGCTGATCGTACACAGTACTTGGCAACGTGGACAGAGGATCGGAGGTGTCGTCCGGCGATGGGTTTGGAGCAACTGGGGTTCCTGAAGGCTGAGGCTGCTTCAACCCTGCCTTCTTCTTCAATTTATCAGAGGAAGAGGAAGAAGGCGGCATAACGGTGTTGGCGCGTTGATTCGGTAATAACGGTAAACTTCGTTGCTGGCTTGGCGAATTACTATATCGCGTGCTTGAGGGCTTTGCGATATTTCGCTTCATCAGTGTACCACTCGCGGTTCTATATAATGACTGCTGCTTCTCTGTATTCCGCTTCCGTTTCGAGTCATCATGCGAGTGGCTTCCGCTAACCCCAATATTCGCCATATGCTTATCTAGAAGTTGGAACAATCCCGAAAGCATATCATACGTTCGAGCTGCAGCTGTACTGCGACCCTTAAGATGATTGATGACCATCTTTCCCAACTCTGCATCATGAAGAAATTCCTTTACATATCGATTATATGGGTCTTCATGCACATAATAGACCAATACAGCAGCCGAGAAAAAAATGGTATAGACAGAAAATAAGTGAGCACCGCGCAGCACTTTTCGCCTCTGCAAATCATCCGCAAGATGCACAACAATTCGGGCCGTGGAAATGCAATTAGCGGCACAAGCATACGGACGCTGATCTGTCATGGTATTTTTGTATTTTTGCCCCACATAGTGAATAAATGGCCGATACAGGATAATCTTGACGTAACAGAAAGCCATATTCAGTAGTCTATTGGCTTGCAGCCATTGTGCGGGAGGCTCAACACCGGGTCTCAACTCATATGGCAACGCATCAAGCCAGGATTGCAAGTCATTTTCAAGCTCAACCACTTTCGCATAGCTGACTGAACTAGCTGGATTGTCGTCTCCAGAAGTAGCAGTTCGAAATTTTACGGGATAAACATCCTCTACTATTCGAGTTAGGATTGCCATAAGCTTAGTATGTTGGTTACCCACTGTCTGTCGCGTCATGACCCCTACTGGATGCGGCAGAATTCCTGATTCGGTTATGAACTCGTCATCAATTTCCAGCGGCTGCTCCTGATTGACGTCCTCACTGGTAATACAACGCGGCAAAC
Source organism: Kockiozyma suomiensis (assembly GCF_038497685.1). Classification (NCBI taxonomy): domain Eukaryota; kingdom Fungi; phylum Ascomycota; class Lipomycetes; order Lipomycetales; family Lipomycetaceae; genus Kockiozyma; species Kockiozyma suomiensis. Next base: position 33,315 of record NW_027117674.1, read on the forward strand.
CAAGCATCGCAGAAATATGAATGTCCATCTTATATATCGCCCAAAATAACCGCTTCCGCACTTCAGTTTCGACAGGATCGAACATGAAAGTCACCTTTCGATGCAAGCCTAAGCGTAGCGCGGCACGCAGTGCGATGCCGATGTAAGAATAGCACGTTGAAAGTCGAGCAGTAGACTGTAGAAAAATGACCATGAGACCAATAGCCTGAATAGCATCCGTATCGCGGGCCTCCGTAATATCCATCATGTTCCTTGCGGCTACAAAATACATGTAGCCCTCCGAGAAATCGAGCGGCTCGTCAGATGACGGTTCACGCGGGTCTTTTTTGTAAAGGACACCAACTGCGAGATAGCAATATACTAGAGGCAAAAAGCTTATCTGTTGTGGAGTATAATCATCTGGATCGGTAGCGTACAACTCCTCGAAGCGCTTGGTGAATGTGGGGCGATGCGCAAAATGAGTTATTAAAAATGCTTGATCGTATACCGCATTAATATATGCATCAGCAACGTCCTTAGCGGGCAAAATAATTTTGAACTCGGCCATTTGCTGCTGATAAAGCATGTCCGACGGAGAATCGCCATAAGGAAACCCAGGCGGGGTATTACCTGCACCATTTGTTGAGTAAAGCTGACGCTTAGGTAGGTCTGCTGGGATGGAATCTGGATGGTCGTTCAGAAAACGGGCGCGAACATGCTGCAGAAATGCACGGCCAGAAGAATGCCCCACATAATCAAGATGACCAGTTTCGTCAACGTCAAGCCTTCCGAGTGAAACGACCATAGACTCAATATTCGTGTCCTGGCTGTTGGCAGGAGTAGACGTCGACGATGATGCTGCGGAGTCCGGACTGTCTTCGACTTGAGGCAACGTTCCACTATAATGTACAGGAATTGCCTCTCCCGGAGGTAGCTGTTTATTTGCGGCCTGCCTGGCAGCGGAAGCAAGATCACGTAACATAGGTCCATTTGAAGTTTTCAGCTCCTTGACAAATCCATTGATATCGAACCCCGCTCTAAAGAGGTCTACTCCAGGCAGTAAGGTTTGCAGAACAGCTGCTGATTGCTGCAATCGGGACTCTAGCTGGCTAATAAAGATCGGTGCCGGATTTCTGCGGCGATTTGAAGGCTGGTCGTAAGTGCATTCTATATCGGCATCACGTCAATTTCGTCATTCAAATCCTTTTGTGCTCAACTCAAACCATTATCCTTACCATAGCTGTACACGGTACAATGAGTGCAAGGTTGCTTGCCGTCGCATTTAATCTTCTTTCGTCGGCCTGAATGTGAGTGTTAGCAATGTGAATCGGATTACTTGGCAATATCGCAGCATACACTCGTCACATGCTCTCGTGACTCTACGCCGTTTTTGCAGAGGCGTTAAATTCGACGGATTTTCACTTTTCTCTTTGGCAGATATACCATGGATATCCTCGCCTTCTGAAACGTCTTGGTGATCATGCTCTTCCGAGTCCCGCTCGTACTGCTCCTCGTCCTCATCTTCATCGTCACGATAGGACGCAGGCACAGCCAGCTTCTTCGACCCTGGTACGGAATGAAAAGGCATGATCACTCCAGACAGCAAACGAGCATCAAATAACACTAATCTGCAGAATGCCTGCTCACGACGACTGACCTATGATAAATGGAAGTAATCAGGAAAACTACTGTGGTAGGAGGGCGGAGACATTCTAAATTCACCCTAACCCTATATTATTTGATCATAGTGCGATACACTTTGTGTTGCGGTACGGGTTCATTTACAACCGAGGTTGTACTATTCTACCTCACCGAGAGGCTCCTCCATTTCGACATCATTTCGACATAGATATAGCAGAAAATGTTTGCTGGTCGTCAGCCCGCCGACTAGAAAGGGCATGGAAAATGCTGATTTACATCTCAACATATTTCGGGCAGTTGTAGTCGAATGCTGCATGATTTCTTCACAGTTTACGCAATTTGTAGATTGTAGGTCCGCATTTGGTTTGATATGGTCTCCGCATCGGTGAGCCTCAGTAGTGTGACTGCTAGTTATGGAATATTTGCTAGGAAATGATTGCTAACAAGATACCTTAATCCTACTATCAGATTACGCAAAAATTAAATTTGATCTAGCGAGCGCTAAGCGCCTCAACCCCCAAAATATCCCATTCGCCCTTCAATGCCGAATCGTCCTCTTCTTCGTCTTTGGCCATCCCGGTCTCTATCACCAGCCGTCGTTGTAATGGACCCATATTCGATGGCACTAAAACCTCACTTGAAATACTAAATGGACCTGCCCCCATGGTATTCGTCAATGATGCTAGAGGTGTCGGACTGAAAACTATCTCGTTGCTCAGTATAGCCCTCCATGCGCGACGAACCTCCGCTTTCGTATCTCTGTCGTCCTTGCGAGCCATCTCTAGATAGTCCATCGAGGCCAGTTCCTATGCCAGTCATTCCACTCTTTATACTCGGCGCTCCCGTGCTTAGGCTCGAGGTAGCATCGAGCTTCGCAACAAATTCAGAAGGCATGACAGGGATATGCTTGCTCGTCTGTGTTCTATCAGTCCCACCAATTCCAGCTCCCCAGACCATCAACATTTCAGTAGATGTTGGAAGCACAAACGGAAGAATCAAACTAATATCCATAAATATTCCTGGTTGCTGTTGTGTAACCGGATCGTCATCATTTGCTGCATTGCTTGAAGACATATCAATGTTCAGGTTCTTGAGATGCTTGGTAATAGCGCTATTATCCCACTGGGAATTTGAATTGATCTGGACAGTATCCAATGAAGTCTGCGGTCCGTATGCACTCTTCTGTGTCACTGGAGAGTCGATTGAAATATCCTTGAACTCGTTAGCATTAGTCAACTCCGTCGAGACCGTAGATGGTGAGTGTTGTTGAGCCTGCTTCTCATGGACAGACGCAGGAAGAATCTGCGTGAATAACTTCGACTTCTTCACTGATGCCGCAAAGGTTTCTAGAGAGCTTTTTTGTTGCTGCATGTGTTGCTGCTGTGATTCTTCTAAATTTCGGAGAAATTTGAGGGCCATTTTTGACATTTTATCTTCTTCAACCTCTGTTCGATACTGCTTCACAACATGAAGCAGCTGCTCGGCAGTCAGACAAGTAAATTGCTCAATTGTCGCAGATAGACTGTCAGTGTCATCTCCCAGACTTGACAAACACTGAAGCCACTGAAGTAGCTGGATCAGCGGTGCGAGCTGGCGGCGAGCACTACCAGAAAGGCTTTCGTGAACTGAGCCTGTTCTGATTCCTCCTACCATTGGCGAAGATATATCTATCGGCCGCCGGTCGTTGACTCTAGTCCAATCTTCAAGCGCAGACACATTCAGCCTTATTTGCATAGCTCGTGTACGGGCGAGATATTTCCTGTTACTCAGTATTCTGTTAAATATCGTTGCACTGAGCCAATAAAATATCTGCCTCATAATTTGTAATGTGATAATCGAATGAACATCGTAAAGATCAAGAACAAAGAGAGTTGAGCTTAGGAGAGAGGTCACATTTCGCGGAGACGGCTTAGCGAGCTTTCTAGGCGATGGAGGCCTCACATTCGATAAACTGAGACTACCAGAATCTTTCTGCGCTTTGGGATTTTTATGATTTCCGCCATCGCTAGCCTTACGGGCACTACCCTCAGTTTCTTCATGCTTTTTAGGCGCTCTAAAAAATGGCCACTCTCGCTGAAATTGAATATCATCCAAGCCGGGTACGGTTTCATGATCCAAAATAGCGGAGTCCAAAACATTGTCCAGTCTTCGCTCAGCGTCACGGATCAGAAGCACAAAAATCTCGCTAACAAGCTCCGTCAGGTCTTGCTGATATTCTGCTGTAGCTTCTACCATCCCAGCATCTTTTCTTAAGTAATAAAGCAAGGATGTCACGTTTGACAACCAAAATGCCAAAAATGCCATGTCGTTTTCGTGTGCCTCAACAATTTCGGCAATTCGCTCAATAGCTGGCATAAGAAGCCCGGTCAACAGATCTGGAGTTCCGTAATAATGAGCAAAACGAGCAGATAGGAAAAGAACATTTGCAGGGACCGGCTTCTGAAACTTTGATCGCGTCGGTTGCATGCGTGTAATGGCCATGTCTATTATTTTTGAAGTGTCCTCGGCAGAGAATACAAACATTTGATCTGGTAAGCAGTGCTCCCAATCAAATTCGGTATCATAGTTGTCATCATTTTCGGGAAACGGGTCTTCCATCACCAGATTTGTGAGATCGACATTTAGATTTGCTGCAGATTCGGCGATAAGCCTTCGACTAAGGTCGCCCTCGCTGTTGAATGTAGACACAGGATCGGTTAAACTCCTCGAATTCTCAAAATCGTCTATATTCTCTATCCCGATACCACTGATAGTCCTGTTAGATGCGCTTTTGACCATGCCTTTGATCTCGTTACTACTCGCATTCGCGAAATCGGTTGCCGTCCTTCCAGCTGACGATCTCACATCTGCTGAAGCACCATGATCGAGAAGAAATCTAACAATGTCTGCGTGGTTATTATTTGTGGCCCACATCAGCGGCGACCATTTGACTAAGAGACACTGTTAGATCAGATCGCTAAATATACAAGTCATAACGAAACATACATTTATCCTGGGCGTTCACATCTGCTCCAGCTGAAACCAACTCAGCAACAATTTTTTGGTGTCCAAAACATGCTGCATAAATAAGAGCACAAGTACCTTCCTCATCTGGTGTGTTCACATCTACATATGCTTTAGCATCTTCCTGACTCAAAATCCTCTCAAGTGCTGATATATCACCACTGCTTGAGGCGGATATCAGGATTTGTTGCAAACTGAGACGTTTTCCCTCCACTGATACTGTATTATCATAAATTAAATGATCCACAAATCCAACTAAATCATGAGGAGCGTCGTCTTCATAGTCTCCAGGTGCCAGCTCAGGCGTAAGAGACGAATCTGCTTCAGGCAAGCTAATAGACAGAATACGCTGCAGCCTGTGCGTGTTCTCTAATACATGTCTGTCAACCTTGTCTTTCATTATGACATGAATCGTAGACGATCCCGGTGATACTGTCGCTGGTGACGAATGCGTGCTATACCAAGAGCTATAAGGATCAGGTCTTTCGTGCTGGACTGCTTGCTCGGGAAATCCCACTCGCTGCGAAGCGGGACGACTAGGTGAGCCTACAACCAGCGGAGACAACGGAGAGTCTAAAGCATACAAATTCCCTTCAATAGAACTGGCTGCGTCAGCATCATAATCTGTGTCATCGGCATCGGTGTACACATCCTTTCCATCGTCGGGCACGTTGTACCCGGCTTCGTCATCGCTCATCTGCAATGAAGGCGGCAGAAATTGGCTAGACAGTGGCCGCACAATGTCTGGCAAATCAAGCCCAGGACTCACGTCTCCCATTGCATTATTTGCGAGAGAATTAACCAAGTGAATTATGCAATAACGTCGCCAGCGCTCGCCAGCCTTAAATGCTTGCTACTGCAGTACTCGCCTAAACGGTTCAGTCAAGCCGCACAGCCATCACCTGCTTACATAATAATGGCACTCGTACTATGCTCAACTCGACGCGATTGTAAACTGCTCAGTACTCTATTAAATAGTAAACAACACAATGGGCCGTCTCTACCCAAGATCTTTGCTACGACGCATAATTAAACGTAATTCGAAGCAATGTAACATCTCTAAACGTGCCGATGTTCTGGTGAGTGTCTTGTGAGTGCTTCGAAGTTAATTCTGTCCTCTAATGCGTATGTTTACATTTCTAGATCTACCTCAACTACATCCTATTTCTCGAGGAGTAAGTTTTTTAGAGTATTATCTGTTTATGCTCCTTTCTCTGACTGTTGTTCTACTTCATAGACTTTTGAAGAGATCGAATATTGAGGCACGGCAAGCAGGTGATAAAAAGCTGCGACAGCGGCATATCGAGCGCGTCGCGAAGGTACCTCTCTATTTCTATATGATTTCTCCTCTCCCAGGTAGTCTAACCGCCATTTTAGAATACGCTGCAGAAGTTTAGAGGGTGAAGTAGATCACTGGTCTATGTTACAGATTTTTTTCTGATATTGGAGTTATCGGCGTAAGAGATTGAGGCAGAGGCTGCTGCTGCAGACTGCTTTTTGAAAATCACTATCTTTGACAATACAGCAAACAAAAATCACCTTATTTCCTGCAATAACAACTTCACGCTCAAGTGCGAAGATGAGCCTCAAATCACAGTAAAGAGATTGTACCCCGAATCCGAACTCGTAGCCAACCAGGCATACAAAAATCAAATCAAGTCGATAGCAAACCGAATGCCGCTTGACAAAGTCAAAAAGTTGGGACTTAATCCACATCAAGTGTGAGGATTACTTACAAAAACCCCGTCAATTATATAACAACAATAAAAAAATTAAATTAAATTAAAGCCGTGCGCCATTCCAAGTCATTCATTTCCATTAACTTCCTTACCCCTCCTTTCACTTCCCCCTACTTCCTCTCTTCTACTAACCTTTCAAGCAGTCTACTACTCTTTGTCAGTGTCAGTATCCGGACTGAGAAGATCAATAATGACATCTGCGCAGCAATTTCCATTAGTAATAGAATCAAAATACATAAAAGGAGAAATGGAAATATACCTTTGAACACAACAAAGTCGATTGGTTTTGAGACATAACGCGAGAATCCAACTAACTGGCACTTTTCAGCAACATCCGACATCACATTGGCGCTCAAAGCAATAATCGGACGTCTTCCAAAACCGTTAACGTCTTCCCACCGACGAATCTCAGCACACGTCTGGAAGCCATCCTTACGAGGCATATGAAGATCGCACACAATCAGACTATAGTAGGCCGGCTCAGAGTTGTAAACCTTTTGAACGCACTCTTCGCCATCTGAGACTGTATCAACTTTGAGACCGCCTCGCTCAAGAAATGTCTGGAGAACTTTCTGATTCACTGGATTATCCTCAACAAGCAATACGCGATGCTTGTGACCCTCAACGGCAGCATGCAACTCCCGAAATATGCTCTGTTTACCAGTAGCTTTACGCTTCGGTGTCGCCGTTTCGTCTGTAGTCTCGAATCTAGCAAACGGCTTCATCTCGTCCGTCTCATCTAACGTCCCTGATCCAGAATGAGAAAAAGACCTGGTGCTGGAACTTTTCGTGCGCGGCTTGAACACTGCTGACAACCGAGACATCTTCAAAGGTTTAGATACATAGAAAAATCGAACGCCCATCTCACGATCGAGAACACTATAATCAACCAAACCATCGCTTCCCGCATTAAATTTTACTGATTTGTTTTCCAAAGATTTCACACCAGGTACGGTGGCAATAGTTGGCTCCTGATTATTCACAGCAGATGGCAAACCAGCAGCATATGCTCGTAGATTTTGCATGATTGCAGTCTTTTGCATCGGAGTCGTGACAGCAATCACCTTCGTCTTTGAAAAGACAGCAGGATTTGAAAAAACTTTTACCGTCAAAGCGGCAATTTCGGTATAGTCGGTAACATTTATGACAATATGCGTGAAAGGCTGTCTGTCTCCAGCCGTAGGTGGTTTGGATCCAAGAGTTGCAAGCAGATCAACCGCAGATGCGTAATTGGTAACATGTGCAGTTTCGAGAGTATGATCAGCAGGCAGAGCTTCGCGGATGTGGTATATAATTGCCTCTGTCGAAAAATGATATTCACAAACAATCAAGGCAAAGGTTCTGTTAGCTTTGCCGTCCTCGATAACTGGAGACAAATCGTTAAATGAATTAGACTGACTTGAATCAGAACCACTGGGTCCCTCACGGTGTTTATGAGGATCCGACGGAATCCTGAAGCGCATTGTTTGAGGATCTTTGGCAGGTTTCAATTGCTTTATATGCTCAGCAGTCATAGCCAGAATATGTGTTGAATCAGGAGCCGCCGATTCAGGGTTGGGCAGCGGCGTTCTAGATGAATCACTAAATATCATGGGATATTCGCTCGCTGGTGAGCCTGACATAAGACCAGGAGTGGTAGCAGTACCTGGCACCTGTAAAACAGATGCAATGGCTCCAGGTCGCAAAGAAAATGGAGAGTGCATATCCAGCATTGCTTGGCGAGTCTCAGATGAAGATGAAGACCCACTTGAATAGCGATGCATACCCGATCGCAGAATAGGACTTAAGCCTGGAGAATCTTCGGAAGTAGGTAACCCAAACTCGGCACTAAAATAAAATGTCGAGCCTTTGTCCTTCTCGCCGCGGCAACTGACAGTACCACCATGGAGCTCGATCAGCTGTTTGGAAATAACAAGGCCCAAGCCGCTTCCACCATGTTTTCTAGTCATCGTGCCATCAATTTGGCTGAACGGCTTGAACATCAAAATTTCGTCTTCTTTGGTGAACCCAGCTCCAGTATCGTGACACTCAAAATGCAGTAAAATTGTATCAGCTCCTTGTTTCTCGACAGAGCAGCGAGTGAAAATTTCTCCGCGAGAAGTAAACTTGATAGCATTTCCAATGATGTTAAGTAAGACTTGTCGAATACGAATCCTATCGCCATTGACAATTGCGGGAACATCTTCGTTAACAATGTAATTGAGCTCCAAGTTCTTGGATATAGCAAGAGTGCTCAGTAACTCATTAGCATCCTCAATGAGCCAGCGTATATTAAACCATTCTTTGTTCAGACGCATTTTACCAGCCTCAGCTTTAGACAAGTCCAGGATATCATTGATAACAGACAGTAATGCTTCTGAACTGCTGGAAATTGTATGACAATAATCCAGCTGTTCCGAAGTTAGCGTGGTATCCAGTAAAAAATTAACCATACCCGAAATGCCAATTAAAGGCGTACGAATTTCATGAGACATATTTGACAAGAACCGAGCCTTTGACTCCATAGTACGCTGAGCGGCATCTTTCGCTTCTTGCAATTTCTCTTCGATCAGCTTATGATCATTGATATCAGTGCAAGTGCCAAACCATACGGGATCTCCACTGGGACATATTGGGGTCGCATCAATGGGAAACCCGGGAAGATTCCGGTACATCAATTCCGCATGGATGCCCGGAGTATCAGGACTAGAATCGGTAGAATTCTGTTCGCCTGAAGAGACACATCGAACAATGTGCCATTTGTAGTTACCGTTTGCATCGCGCAAACGAAGCTCACACGAAAATGTTTGGGTTTCCTCAGTCATTGGCAAAATACACTTCTGTCGATCTTCGGGGTATACAAACTCCAAAAATCCGAATCGCTGACAATTGGCAATTGACTGTCCCGAATAATAAGACCACTGATTATTAGCATAGATGATTCCATCTGAGCGAGTAGCAGCAAACACAATCAAAGGGCTGGATTCTGCTAATGTTCTATATTTTCGTTCACTCGCAAGCTTCTCAGACTGCTTAATCGATTCCAGCTCTGCTATTCGCTGCTCATGAATGTCCATATTTGTCCCAAACCAGTGGACAATTGATCCCTTCGAATCACGCAATGGTACGGCCCGAACAACAAAAAATCTGTACACTCCATCAAATCGCCTCATTCGCAGCTGCAAACTCAATGGGTCACCATTCTTCAGAGCAGTCTTCCATGCCCTCATAAAAATTTGCTGATCGTCAGGATGAAACCGTTGCTGCGCAGGCTGCCGGCAGTACTCGTCAGGTGAGAGCCCACAATAAGCTAAAGTGCGCGCTGAGACCCAAGTTATTGCCCCTGTGGTTGGGTCAGCAATATGGAGATGCACAGGAATAGAGTCAATTATTGTCCTCAAAAGTCGGGGCGGAGGAGTAGACATATAAGAGTGATTTTCTGCCATTGAATCTTCCCGTCGAGGCGCGACGTGGGGCCGCTGTTGGGAAGTTGCTTGATTAGGATACACTGAAACAGGAGCCGGCGAGGATGAAGAAGAGAACGATAATACAGGCGACTTTGGAGGTGGTGACGAGGAGCCTAAATGTGGGATCGCAGCTGCCGATTTGCCTTGGGCGCGGTATCTATACGGCACCTTACTCGGTTTTGGAGATTCGACATCTGGCGAATCTGACAGTGAAGCGTTAGTGCTCATCGTAGTCGAAGAGTATGAGCCAGCGTTTGTAATTCCCCCTGCCGGTAATGATCCCGTAATTCCAAAGGACGAATCAGTTATCGTACTGTTTGCCGATTCCCAAGTTGGCGTAGATGTCCTGCTCGATGACGCCGAGTCACTAAGACGATTCAGTCCGAAGTAGCTACCAGATGTACTTACGGAACCACTGTAAGAGCGATTGCTAGATGTACTAGATTTTCTTGAGTATCCATAAACTACTCCTCCGCGACTTTTACGGTCTCCATGATATATTCGGGAATGTAATGACTTTGAGCGTTCCACTTGATACTTTAAATTGGCATGTGCCTCGGCCAATGTAAATGACGCGGAAACATGTGGAGCGAAAGTGCTGATCGATTTTACCAGATTAACAGGATAAGGTATCACGTCTGACAAAATTGAAATGATTGCAATAGGCACAATACTCTGCCTTCCCTGTCTCAGGCTAGTGGTATTTCTGACTGGACGAGCGAGAGAAGGATGCACCAGCGGAATGTGTATGACAGAATAACATGACTCCAGTCCAATCGCACGAACAGGCATGTTAAATTCTGCTAGTGGAGAGGTATCAGGGCCATCGTCAGCGGAATCGAATGCCTCCTCGACAGTAGACTGAGTGGACGTGCTGAAAAAAGGATTTTCTTTACTATCCTTGGATAATGCTGGCGATGGAGCTGGCGAATGCGACCAAGGCGATAAAATACATTGCTCATAGTCCTCATATGGCAGATTTCGGATGGGATTTTCTGCATTTGCGCCAAGAGTATCGCCAAATGGATCTCGTAGTTTAGGCCGTGGCTTAGCTTTCGAGAATGCATTTCTATGAGCAAGACTGGGACGCTCGGTTATAGTGGATGCGTCGCTGGCGTTTGATACTGTGGACTGTTTGCGAAGATCCGCAAGTGCAACAGGTCGTGAACTATTCCTATCTTTCGACTCGGAAGTCTTTAGATGCGAAGCAGTCTCGAGATTTCTATATTCACGCTGCAAGAGAGCAACCTTTCCGCGATGAAGAACTCGACTCACTCCCAAACTATCAATAAGAGGGTCAACATCAGATTCTAGAGGCCGCGAATCACAGTAAATTTTAGCGGTTCCTCTCTCGACACCTGTTTGTCTTCGAGATAGAAATGGAAGACGCCCATCGTCAGTGACTGCGGAGTTGTGTGAACTTTGGCTTATGCGTTCGTCATCATCGTCGGTCACTGTATCCTCATACTCGGACCTAATGGATTGAGTAACGCTCTCTCCAGATTCATGATCGTACGAAATATGCTCGCCTTCAGAATCTTCAAATGTATCCTCCCATTCGCTGTCATCATCAGTGTTATCAATCTCCTTATCCAAATTCAGTTCTTCGGAATCCCTATCGAAACTTTGAGCAGTTTGAGAGCTTCTATGATGCTGTAAACGCGAAAGAGCCCAGGGAAGGGCTTGGGAGGTCCAGACTCCCTTCAATCCCCACGGAGTATTCGAAATATCTGTGAGATCGTTAGGAACAACCAAGGAAGCTCTCTTTGCCATATAGACATTTTCAAGAATCTCCGTGAGGTTATTCCAGAATTCGTGAAGACCTGGGTCGGAGTTAAGCTTCAAAGCGAGATCGTAGAGTTTGGGAGTTGGATACTCGAGCTCAGCAAAATTTGATACAAATCTGACTTGTGATGAGAAATTTGAAGCAAGTGAGTGTGAGCTTTCGACGCTTTCCAAATTGTTCGAGGAGACTGCTGAGTGAGACTGAAAATTGGCCGATGAAGACGAAGTTTCGGAAATAGAGGAGTTGCGGGCTGATGAGTACATGTCTGGAGAGGCTAACGAAGGAGATACCAAAAATGAGTCACTAGTTGAAGGCAAATGTTTGCTAGCTATAGCACCAGCAGAAACTGGAGATGCCTTCCGGTCAGCATGTTGGTAGCTTTGCAACTGTGCTACACTGACAGCCTATCATGAGCGAATATGTCAGTAACGACATTAAAGATGGTTCAAGTTGAAAATTCAAATGGCAACTGACTTCACGTAATGATTCGAGATTTTGACGACTAGAATCGAGGGATAGCTTCATTGGTGAAGTGGCATGTGGCTTTTTGCGATTCGCCGACGCTGCTTGCCCGGGACCAAACACAGAAGACGAGCCCGATGACGCTGAAGACGTGGAAGAGCTACTCGAGAGAACAAATGGGGCAGATGAAAAAGATAAAACTGAGGTAGACCCGAGGGAGGTAGGGTGCTCTGGTGTATCTATATTCAACGATTAATGAGGATTCAAGAGCGTAGCGGTTCCTAACGAAGCAGCACCTACCAGAAAGATGTTCGGCATCAATATCATCATTAAGAGGAGCTTTCGAAGAAGCAGTGTCAGCTTTCAAAGGCTCACTGTGGCTAGACGCTGTATGGGACTGAGTTTCTGGGGCTGCTATATCTGAGCTGGATTGACGCAAAGCATAGGGTCCATCAAGGTCCGAAGAACCATCAGCCGCCATCGCGGTTGCCAATACGGCAGAGTGAATAGTTCCTTGAAATGTTAGCGCAAAGAGCAGGCAGGACAGAATAATGCACGAGATGGCGAGTATACTTGAAGATAAAGAGACTTTCGCGACAAAGGTAGAGATGTTCGGGGTCAGCGGGTGTCGGTGCTGCAGAGGCACGCGGGTGTCATACGACAAATATTCAAGCAAACGCACGGCTGTTCACCAAGCTACTGAGCTGGTTGACAATAGCCAGGCTGGATAAAAGGAGCGCAGGAAGCACAAGAAGCGGAGGAGTGGTGTGGATGGAACGAGCGGGCGTCGCGAGGGTTTGGAAATGTCTGACTGTGTTGACAGCCGGGTAACATGACGTCACTGCGCAAGTTTACTGTTATTGACGTCATTTTCCAGGACCCAGCCGTTACTTTTTGTAGCCGCACAACGCTTTGTTCGCGAGCGGATTTCTATTGTGTACAAAATGTTTATAATATGCTTGATCGAGTATCTTACTACCGTCTGCTACGCAGTATATTTTGCGCCTTTTCTCGTTCTCGGGCCTCGCGCTGCTCCTGTTCTCGCAAAAGTTGCTGCATCTCTGCGCTCAGCTCAACACTGCTGCTCTTCGTTGCATTTTTTGTCGTAGTTAGTGCCCTGCTACTACTTCTGCCTCTGCTCCTGCTCCCACTCCCACTGCCTGTGGCATGTGGCTTGCCATGCTGCCGGCTTGGATTGTAGTCATCAATCTTTCGCACGTAATATTCCGACGAGTTTCGATCAATGCGTCGCCATCGCTCTTCGACTTGCCGCTCTCCGCGGACTCGATCAGCATGTTCCTTTTGCTTCAAATATCCTTGCACAGCAGTCAGAGGGTCATGCATGTTCTTCGTCTTTTCGTGCATTCGCTCAGTTCTCTGCCTTTCATTCTCCGACATCATGTTTGTCTGCGGTACCTGGCCGTCTAATCTGGTATACCACGGCACTGGCTCACCTCCTCGATGATCAAGCCGCATATTTTTCAGCGTCGCCTGATTATTACTTTTGCCGGCGTCATTTAACTATATGAATAATTTAATTAGCGCCCACAAAATACCGTAAATTCAGATATACCAACCTTTTCTGGATCTCCAAATAAATTGATATGGCCGTCACTTGACAATAGATTGGCATTCCTAGTCGCATTCTCCGACTCACGAATTATTCTTCCTGCTTCTGAAATTTCGTCGTCTATGTCTCGTATTCTTTTTCGTGATCTTTGGCTTCTTTGGTCGGCCTTGGTCTCTGCGACGGCATGCACGATTGCACGGCCATTTTCTGTTTCCTGATGCTGATCATTCTCGCGTATTGTCACATCACCGCTCGTCTCTAATCGATAATTCTCTTCTAGCTCTGCTGTATCTTCCCCTAGTTGCTTCCTTCTTAAAATTTCCAAACGAAATAAACGGTCTCTCTCTCGTAGTCGTTCGTCTGCCTCTTCTTCCTTCACGCGAGCCTCTTCTTCGTCTCGCCGAACTCGCTCAATGTTGTCCTTGTTGTACACATGGTATGACTTATGTTGAAGTAGTTTCAGCGGCATCGTGACTGTGTGACGATAGTCTCCAATAGTCGTATAGATGGGGCCTGTCGACGAATTCAGGAAATAGCTAATTAACGTTTTGTGAAGTATTGTGATGGGAGTAGGGCTCGACTAGCATGTGACTTTCAAGCTCAATAAAGTTAAAGGAGTTCGCGAAGTTTGGCTAATCAGTGACATTTATCTTGAGTACCAAGAGCTTACTTTGTTGTATATTTGTGTTGTATTAATCTTCTAAAGATGAATTGCGATACGTAAGATATGAGTTGATAGCTGGCGAAATTGGCTGCAGACGAGTCGAGCTACTATCTTCGCTCCGCACTTTTTTTGGCACGAGCTGAACAAGAAAATATAACATGCAATATTCAACATCCAACTTGGCTGCTGCCATTACACATCCTGATTCTGTTGCTGCACAAAATAACAATGAAGATAAAAATACGGGTCTTGTCACGGATAGTGATTGTACCCCGACAAAGGAGATGCTTCTGAAACTTGTATCTCTTACTCGCGCTCACATTCTTGAAGCTCAAGTGCTAGCTTCATTGCCCTTGGAGTTTCGCTCTATTGATGAATTATATCGGCGAGCGTGCAATGACTCGATATCTAATCTTGAATATACAAAAATAGCTATATCGACTCTACGCTTATTTTGCTACAATCAGATCCATGCTTATCCTTTTTCTCAAGTTCCTCTTGAATATATTAAAGGCTTTGCGGCATCTTGTGTCTTGTCGTCTTTATTTTACTGTGTGGACTACTTTCAACACTCACAAAGCGTTGATCAGCATTTCCCTTTTCAGCAAATGATTTCTGATTTGGATACGGCACTTATTGTAGGCGGTTCTGCGGTCTCATCTCCTCTCAAAAAACTGATAAATGACTTTTTTCTTATTCTATCTGCTTCTGAAATAGAGCTTAGAGCACCAGCTTACATATACACTCAGAAATATTTGTGCTCTGCGAGGCGTCAGGTCTTGATAAAAGGCAAATATAGAGTTGATGCTCAGTTTGCGGTATTTGCTATTAGTAGCAGTACAAATTTTGAGGTAGCTGCAAAGATGTCCGGTTTTATAAATGACGGAAAGAGCTTATCAGACAAAGCACAAGCTGAACTACTACCTGTCCGTATCTGCAACCTCGCGAAATCGTGGCCTGCTTTTCAAAACTGGAATTCAGTCGAATACTTACTTGCTGCAACCAACTGGGGTCGACGAGTGGTACCTGTCGAGATTGGATCTAGCTATGTATCCGATTCTTGGAGCCAGAAATTCTGTCCGTTTGGTGAGCTTCTACAAGACTGGCTGTCCTCATCAGATGGGTCTGAGCGTGATATAAAATATATGGCCCAACATGATCTTCTCCAGCAAATAACCTCTCTAAGAAAAGATGTCGTTGTACCAGATCTGATATATAATTCTGCTGTGTTTGGTCGCTCTAATAATGTGCATGTGACTATGAATTCCTGGGTCGGTCCTTCAGGAACAATATCTCCTCTTCATACTGATCCGAACAACAACATACTGGTTCAAATAGTAGGATACAAGTACGTTCGGTTATACTCACCGCAAATCCCCATTCAAGAGATGTATCCTCGGGTGGAAGACAATATAGATATGAGCAATACTAGTGAGGTTCTTCTTGAGCGAGGATGCTATGGGGCGCTATTCGGTGATAATGACGCGCTGGACTATCAGTGCTCAACTTTGGATGATGAAGGACTTGCTTCTGGTGCAAAAGGTACAGAATCCAGCAAGGCTTCTTCTAGCGATCTCTTTGAAACTATGCGCACTAGAATGCGGGAGAAGCGGAACTACAGAGATCAATACGATAATTTCAACTGGGATAGCAGTTATCTTGAATGTGTGTTGGAGCCCGGGAATGGTCTATTTATACCTGTAAGGTTTTTTATTCTGCAACAGTTATGTAGATTGATATGCTAACACACTGCAAAACAGGCTGGTTGGTGGCACTATGTGAGAAGTCTCTCGCCGAGTTTTAGTGTAAATTTTTGGTTTTGAAGCCGTAATCATCAGTGTTTGCTTTAGATCTGATTTTAAAAAAAAGTTCATTTGCCGTCTTATCTAATCAAAAACTCTTTCTGAAACTGAATTCCAATTATTGCTTCGAGGCTTGTTCTTTGAGATACGCACCTGCCTCAGCGGGCATGAGCGCTCCTTCAGAAGGAGTGTTTTTGGACTTGAAATCGGTTGCCATATCACCCATGGTACACCATTCGACGCCCTCATGGGAATTGATGAACTCAATGAGACGTTCGTGCATAAGAAGGACATGGGGTCGACCAGACACGTCGGGATGGATAGTCATGGGAAAAATGAACTCATCATACTCGCGGTAAAAATATTCAAAATGGTCTTTCCAGATATCCTCGATATCGCGGGGATTCACATAGCCGTGCGAATTGGGAGAAGCCTTAATAAACATCTGTGGTGTTGTTAGCAGGCTGACTGTTTACAAAAGATACACAATGGTCTCTTACCATGGGAGGCAGATCGTCAATGTACCAGTTACCTGGGATTTCGACAAGGCCGGTATCCTGACCATAAATAAGAGGTTTCATCCACTCTTCAGCCTTCTTAGTGTAATCAATCTTTGTCCAGGTATCGCCAGTGCGAAGCCAGTAGGGCTGACAGTCGTGGTGACTCAATGAATGGTCATACTCAATACCGTACTTGAGGAGAAGCTCTGCACCCTCTTTGGAAGTCTCCCACCAAGGCGCAACAGATCCCCGCGGAGGTTTTCCGCAGAAGTCAGTAAGCAGCTTATAAGTCTTATCCAAGACATCAGCCTGCTGCTCAATAGTCATGTCGGCAGGGTTTTCGTGAGAGTAACCATGGAGACCGCTATCCGCAATTCCATTAGTGCTTATTCCAAGTCCTAATAAAGTCAAGTCTGTAGCCTACATTTCATGTCCGCCATCACGTATCAAGGCGCACTCCTCGGGGAAAGTCTCGAGGGAGTGACCAGGAATAAACCAAGTAGCTTTGATACCGTACTTGTCAAACATCTTCAACAAGCGGCGAACACCAATAGTACCAGCCCAAAGACCTTAAATATCAAATAATTAGAGATATTGAGCGGGCTCTCTGTAGAAGATACTGACCTCTGGAAATATCGTTGGAGGAGTCCTCTCCACCGTAAGATCCAAGCCAACCGGCAACAGCATCAATATCGACACCGTAGCAAACAAGGACGCCTATTAGAGTAATTTGTTAAATCAGCTGCAGGTGAGTATAGGCGAAGTTGTAACAACCGCATCAATTGAGCTTGCTCAAAGCCATTACGAAGTACTGGCTTTGCAGATTGGTTCGTCTATTGGCGCTCAATTGATAATAGTACGATCAGAATCGCAGGCTGCAGCAAAAAAGCAAAAAGTAAATCACTTACGCTTCTTTCCCATTATGAATTTTTTTTGCCAGTTGGGTGGTCAGTTGATATTTAAAGGCGGATGACAGTGAAGGGAAATTCGAGGAAGTGCGAGGCGAGTGTTGACTTTGGATGCAGATTTACAGTTTGGGTCAGGGATTACAACCGAGAAAACGACAGAGTACCGTATTAGCTATATTTACAAATTTAAACTGCTCTTTTTTTTCCATTTCTATTTGCATTTTATATATTATATTTGCTGCTTTCGAATGGCTAAATAAATGTTGCTTTTGCTGTGGCTTCAGGTGTGGGTATATGGGTATATCCTGCTGGGAGTTAGGTCATCCGATAAGCAGCCCTCTTATCAAACACTCTTACTATTAGTTCTGACCCGCCCTGTCTGCAGCCTTCAAACAACATGGACGGCGTATAACATTTGAAAACTAATAAAAAAAAAGGCGTAGCATAATTTATCATACAAGTCACATAAAAAAAAGGTATTTTTTTATCAATTGCAGTAGCGATGAAAGCCTATCATTAACCAGAAATTTAAAATCGTTTGGAGCTGCCGAAGGCTAAATTAGCTGGGGAAGACATTACAATTCCGTGGTCTGACATTTCTCTTTGTCTGTCTTTCCTCAAAGCTCGACTGTTCTTTGGGTTTACAACACATAGACGACAAGCAAGGTAAAAAAATACTGTCAAAAACTATCATTATTTTATGATACTCACAGACAAGGAACTAGTTGCACTTCGATAAAAATGTCCACTTGGCAAGAGATTGCCGCTAAAAAGCGCGCCGACCGCGAAGTCCTACTTTCTCCATTCAAGCTCCCTGAATCAGAACTTCCGCCTCCTGACCAATTGAACGTTTATGATTTTATCTCTAGCGGAGGAGCTGATAGTCTGCTTTTGGACAAAGATAAGGAGATAACGGAGATTGATGATGTTGATGAGCTCGCTGCGAAAATTGCTGCCGGAACCTATACCGCTAGTGAAGTTATTCGTGCTTATATCAAGCGTGCAACTGTTGCACATCAGTTGGTTGGATTCCGCGTCATGTTTGATTGCTACTTTTGTGACTGAACATGCTAAATTTTTGTGTAGACAAACTGCTTTTCTGAGGTTGTATTCGAACAAGCTCTCGAGCGGGCCAAATTTCTCGACGAATATTACGCCAAAGAAGGAAAGCCCATCGGCAGATACCATGGTGTTCCTTTGACTCTCAAAGATCAGTTTAATGTTCACGGAGTTGATACAACTCTGGGATATGTTGGTCGCTCTAACAATCCGGTAACTGATAAATCGAAAGAGGCCGTTTTGGTTACGATCTTTGAGAAGGAGGGCGCGGTAGTCATCGCAAAGACGAACTTGCCGCAGAGCATTATGGTAGGTTTTCACTATTTTGCTGCTATTGCCATATTTCATTAATTTTTTTAATCTTAGTGGTGTGAGTGCAACAATCCGTTGTGGGGGTTGACCGTTCACCCTCGTCGTCGTGACTTCACTCCCGGTGGTTCTACTGGTGGTGAAGGGGCCTTACTCGCCTTGAAGGGTAGCGTTATGGGATGGGGTACGGATCTTGGCGGCAGTGTCCGTATTCCGCAAGTTTTCAATGGTGGATACGGTTTAAGGCCTAGTGTAAGTGCTCTATGTTTTCTGGTTGAACCGTTTTTAACGTATCTATTAAGGCCTGGCGTATCCCCTACGAAGGTGTCCCAGTGACTATTGACGGACAGGAGCATGTTCCTAGTGTTATTGGTCCAATGACACGCACCCTCAATTCGCTAACCTCTATCACAAAGGCGGTTATTGAAAACGAACCATGGAAACTAGATCCCAAGTGCATTCCCATCCCATGGCGTCAGGAACTTTACAATGAGACTCTCGCCAAGAAAAAATTCATCTTTGGTGTTATGCGGGATGACGGAGTCGTTCGCGTGCATCCTCCCATTGCACGTACATTAGATCAAGCAGTAGAAAGACTTCGTGCCGCAGGTCACGAGGTCGTCGAGTGGAATGCCCCGGAACTCCACGCCGAGCTTGTCCCTATACTCAACAAGTTCTATATCGCAGATGGTGGTGAGGACGTTAAAAGCGATGTCAACAAGCTTGGTGAACCACTGATGCCTTACGTCGAGAGGATGGTCAACCGTGGACCACCAATTTCAATCCCAGAGTACTGGCACAACATGGTGTTGAAGCGTGATTTTCAAAAGAAGTACCTTGACAAGTGGAACGCCTCTGGTGCTCTTACTTCAACAGGTGAACCAATTGATTTTATTTTGGCTCCTGGATGCCCTCATACTGCCGTTCCAGTGGATAAGACAAGGTAATCAACCTGCTATCTGCCTATTTTAAAGACTATATATACTGACATTTTCGGGTAGCTGGGTCGGATATACTCGTGTCTGGAACGGACTTGACTATACCACAACCGTGTTCCCGGTGTCAACTGTTGACAGAGAGATTGACGCACTTACTGAGGAGCAGAAGGCTTACATCCCTCGCAATGAGTGGGACGAGGCTAACTGGCCGGTCTGTATGTATTTGCGACTCACACTATTGACTTTTTCCTATTTCTAACATATTCCACTTTTCAGATAATCCCGATACTATGCATGGCCTGCCTGTCAACTTGCAAATCATTGGCGGTCGTCTTGCAGAGGAGAAGACTCTTGCTGTTACCAAAATCGTCGAAGAGATTCTTCAAGGATTGTAGATACAAATATTTCACTTTTGCAATTTATTTTCTCGCCTTTTGGAAGTTGCAAGAAGCTAATGCAACTTAGTTACCAAACAATAGATGCTTGTTTAATTAAAAACTTAAATGTCTTTCTGAGAATGAATATATTCTAATTAAACGATACATCGAGAAGAGCTAAAATACACACTCCGTAGCCGCTCGCCATTTATAATTATGACAAATCCATTGCCTCTCCAGTGGCAGGGACAGCCGAAATAGTAGGAGCCACTGGAACCGAAGCGGCAGCACCCAACGTAACAGAGCCACTATCGCCAATATATCGGTCTGAAAATTGTGACAAGTAGTCTACACTCCGCTCCTTGTCGAGGAATAAATCATAGCTACGCTTCACATCGTCAACCTCGACTGTGGAAGACTTTCGCTTGGTAGCGAGAAGATGGGAAACAGCGATCAGATTGGAAGCATAGCGAAGAGATGTCTCGCTACCAATCTTTGACAGAATTGCAAGTGCATCAGGCGATAAGTCGACTTCCTCTTCCGAAGCACGAATAGAGAGAATATCAGTGATCTCTTCGGGAGAGTAAGGTGAGGTTGAGATAATGATCACACGATCAAGAAGATCAGCGGGTAATCCGTGGGGGGATTTGTAATTGGTACCACGAGTTCGTGAGATGCCACGGTTAGTAGCCATAATAACCACTGGCGCTAAATCGTCTTCCAAAGCACGGTTGATATACGAAAAGCACTCGATATCAAGCATGTGAACCTCATCAATAAATAATACTCCCGGGCAGATGTCGGCTTTACCTTCTTCTTTCCATTCTCCAACTTTAGTATTGATTTGGTCGCGGACTTCAGATCCAATCTCACCAGTATCACCCGAGAATAGAGCTAGGAAACCCTGAGTACGAGAGTTTATGACATCAATTTCATGTAATGACACTGTGTGAACGGTCTCTTTGCGCTTCTGGATTTCTCCTTCGGGGCACTGAATAAATTTGGTATCTGCGCCCATAGCATCATAATCACGAGCGCGGGCATATGAGCGGCCGAGTTTGGAAATGGAACCTGAAGCTTTGTCGATTGTAATAACATCTCCAGCCAATACCTTTTCCTTACTGAGGGCATCAATCATTTTCGTGCCAAGGTCATAAACTGTCTCCATGTCGGTCGTCTTAATTGTTAATTTTCCCTGTTTGTTGCCCTATAACACTATATGTGAGCAGCAATATTGCGGGTGCATTTAAAGAGTTTAAAACTTACTCCTGTCACTGACCGATCAATCTGAATCTCAACAACTTCACCTTCAATAATTTCACTCTCTTCCTTAATTCGCACCCCAATAGACTTGCGGAACGCCTGAGTCAGTGCTTCAGTCTTGCTCATTTCCAGACTGAAAATCTCTGACCCGGCTACCATGGTAAATGGGATATCGTCGCCTAAACTCTGAGCGATTCCCATGGCAATCGCAGTCTTTCCGGTGGATGGTGGACCAGCAACCAACACAGCACGGCCAGCAATCCGGCCTTCTTTGATCATCTGCAGAATGACGGCAGCGGCTTTGCGCGCCTTGAGTTGGCCAACCATTCCTTGCGACGACGGTCGCGGTGTTAACGAGGTCTCGCTTTCCAATCCAAGGCCAGTGATGTGCGAATGTGAAGCCACAAGGCCGAGGCTCCGTAATTCTTTGGCTTGTGCTATGCTAGAAAGAGCCTGCATTTTTTGAGGATCAGCGAACATGAATCTCGAAGAGGCATTTCAAACAAAAACACATACCATTATGCTCAGATGTATGATATAACTCTCTGGATAATCAAAAAAAATAGCCAAACAGTATGACTTTATTGCAACAAGCAAAATTAAAGAATGGAAAACTTAGATATGAACTGATGATTTTATAAATTGCCGTTGCAGAAAGAATTCCTGATCTGATTCAGCTGGGAAAGGGTCGAACAATTTTCGAGATTGAGGATTGTGCGTATATTTTAGCACGTAAGTATATATCAGACCGTATACTTATGATGTATCGTAACTGAAAACGAATTTCTATTTTAATTCTATGTATTGAATTTTCAATCGATTACAATTCTACGACCGAAAGGTGTTGAATACCAAATATATTACTCTTTGAAACTTGTCCATCCAGATGCTTTGACGCAACAATACTCTGTGAACGGCAGAGCTTACTTGCTATGGAGGAGTTTTGTACCTTAGGATTAATATTCATTAGAACAATACCAAGATGTAAGCAAAATTTTTAATATGTTTTAGGTATCTTCTCTCTATTTCAAAAAAGCAAAACTGAATTTATACTAGTAATCTATCGATTATTCGAAGCTCAGACTTGCGCGCAAACCAGTTCATCCTGCATTTGATTGTCTTCCAAAGTTCAACAGCGAGGACGAAAACAACGAGCCCAGCAAATGTAAGACCCCATTCCCAGCTAATAGGCTTCATTTTGAAAACATTTGTGTTGAGAGTAGGGATGTAAATAACGGGAAAAACAGAGACTATGCCAATGACAACTGAATAAAACAAAAACTTGTTGGAGTAGACATTCTCAAAAAAAGGGAAAACAGACGTTTCATTAACATTCAATTTGAACATTGATCGTCTGAGATGCTTGAATTCCCAAGCAGAGATTAGAATAAGCCAGGTGAGCTGTGAAAACACCGCAGCGCGAGCACGGAAGACAAGTTCGCAGGACTCGCTGTAGCCTTTGTTGCAGTCACGACCAAGATTGCCGTCGCCTTCGCCGTAGATGACGATGCAAAAAGAGGTTAGACAACACACACCCATAACTGTGCCATATATCAGCGTATCGACAATGATCTCCCAACTAAATATACCCATCTTGGAACTATAAGGAACCTGCAGCATAATTTCGGTGCTGGAAGGCTCGAGGCTGAGACCAAAGGCAGGGCCTGGAGAAGTAAGCATGTTGATCCATAGAATCTGCAGCGGAGCAAGAGGGAATACAGATAAACCAGTATGATCTTTGAAACTCAATCCGATGATGAGTACAACAACCTCAGCCATGTTGGAAGTCAACAGATGAAGAATGAATTTTTGGATATTATCAAACATTCGCCTGCCCTCTTCGATAGCAGAAACGATCGAGGCAAAATTATCGTCAGTCAAGACAAGGTCAGAGGCAGCTTTAGCAACGTCTGAGCCACCCATTCCCATGGCAATACCAACATCAGCCATCTTCAAACTAGGCGAATCATTGACGCCATCGCCAGTCATTGCAACGCGATTGTGACGACGATGAAGGGCCTCAATCATGCGAACCTTGGTGTAAGGAGCACAACGGGCAATAACGCGAGGTAAAGTTTCGAGCTTGTCGATTTCTTCATCAGAAAGAGCATCAAACTGCAAAGCAGTCATGACCAGATCCTTGGAAATATGTTGCGGAAGGGAGCCCAAAGTTTGTGGAATAATACCGACCTCCCGAGCAATAGCTTGAGCAGTTCCAGGATGATCTCCAGTCAACATGTGAATTTTGATTCCAGCTGCGGTACACTCTGCAACTGCTCGCTTGGTTTCAACACGAGGAGGGTCATAAAGGCCAGCAAGTCCAAGAAGCGAGAGTTCTTTCTCAACAGACTCTCGAGGAAAGTCCAAATAAGATGACTTGCGATTGACTTCTACACGACCAGCAATTGCAAGAACTCGGAGCCCTTGATCAGCCAAATTATTGGCCTGCTGCATAATTTCATCCTTGAGTTCTTGAGTAAGCATTCGTAGCTGGCTGTCGTATCTGACGGAGACACAAAGATCAATGATTCGCTCGACAGCTCCCTTGGAGAATACGACAACCTCGCCTCTGTCGGGGGCCTCAGACGGTCCTTCAAATATAACTGACATCCGTTTCACATCAGAATCAAAAGGATACTCAGCTAACTGAGTCCATCCTTTCAGATGAAGTTCGTTTTTTCCGTACGAAAATCGATGGGAAAATACTTGGAGCGCAATCTAAAATAAATCGTGAGATCGAGCTGCAACAATAAAAAGAGCAGCGCAGAGACATACCTCAGTAGGATCACCGGTAGCAACCCATGATTTTCTCTCTTGGTCAAACCGTACAGTTGCTAAGTTGCAAAGTGCGCAAGCTTTGAGAAAAGCAGCTAAATCGTCCGTCACGGGAGGAAGAACAGATGATGAAGAAGTTTGGACATAATCAGTTTTCTCATCACTGCCAGCGATAGTTGACGAAGTCGACAGAATAGTCTGAGAGGTGCTAAGTGGACACATGACATCATCTTCCGGTAGCATCTCAGTGGCACCAGCAACTTTGGTGGTATCAGTCGTCGCAAACGAAATTGTACCTGAAGTTGGATCAAAAGGTAGCTCTGATTCAAGTAACGAGTACAAACCAGATCCAGGGAGCCAGACATTGCGAGTGACCATCTTTCCTTGAGTCAAAGTGCCAGTTTTGTCAGAACAGATGTTTGTAACACCACCGAGAGCTTCAAGAGAATCCAACTTGCGGACAATGACCCTCTTCTTCGCCATGCGCTTCATGCCAACAGCCATTGTGATAGTCAAAACTGCAATAAGAGACTCAGGGATGATAGCAATTCCAAGCGAGACCGCATAGATAGTAACTTCCGTGGTTGCCTTCAGGTCGTTCACAAAAAATACAATAGCTGCCAAGAAGCAAGCCGTGAATAGCAGGCAGTATGACAAAGCCGCCAATTTACGCTGCAGCGGAGTGCCAACGGTAAGACCAAGAAAATTACCCACGGCATCCCAGGTTCTCAAAGTGAGGCCTTTGATAGGGGCCATCGGTCCATGCTTATGCGGATTCATAGAACGGCCTGCTTTGCGCCTCTTTCCCGAAATAGATGCAGCAATACGACCGATTTCAGTAAACATCCCGGTAGAAATGACAATACCGCGAGCACGCCCTTTGGTGACCGTGGAAGAGGAGTAGGCAAGATTGATACGGTCGGCGATGGTAGCATCCTCAGACGTAGGAAAAACAAGGTGGTGATCCTTGAGGACAGGAAAAGATTCCCCTGTCAGAAGAGTCTCATCGGTTTCAAAGTTCATGGTATCAATAAGTCGCATATCAGCGGGGACAACATCGCCAGTCTTGACTTCGATAACATCACCGGGCACGACATTGAGACATGCGATATAATGCACAATGCCATCGCGCAATGCCGCTGCAGTAGGAGAAGAGAGCGATCTGAGAGAGTCGATTGTCCGCTCGGCACGGTATTCCTGGACGACGCCGACGATGATGTTAAAGAGTATCACAGCAGAGATGACACCCCCTTCGACATAGTCGCCTATGCCGTAGGAAAGAGCCATAGCAAGTATGAGCACAAATCCCATGGCGTTCAAGCATTGCTTGAATAAGACTTTGGCTAGCGAGACACTTGAGTCGCCATCCAGTTTATTTTGGCCATATTGGTGGAGACGCTCTTCGGCGTCGGCTATGGTGAGACCTGTGTCGACGTTTGTTCCGAGAAATTCTTAGAGACAAAGAGTTAGCTTGAAATTTAGGATGTCCAGGTAAATATCTGTGGGAAAGGGGGGGGGGGGGGGGGTAGTAGGCGAATAGACATACGAGCAAGCTCAACACTGTCGAGCTGGAATGGGGGAATGCTGTAATCGACCTGGATGGATTGTACTTTTTTTTTGCTGCCCATTATGTAAAAATAGCACAACGAAAGAGTTCAGTATAGGTTTGTTGGGCTGTAAGTTATGCCAGTGTAGAGATATGTATATCTGAGCAGTGAGTTGAAGTTACGACCATTGCGAGGCGGGAACTGGTGTTTATAAGTCCCTGGGAAATCAAAAAAACTGCCTGTGATAGGCAGTGATGCCAGGGCAATTCGCCCGCTGGCCAAGAATACAGGTAGAATATCGCGCGCGTGGCAAGAAGTCGTCTATCGACCGACGAGCGAAGAAGGAACATACAAAGACTCGCATTCTGTGCGGATTGCGGGGTCAAGGGAGTCAAGTTATAACCTTCAGAACACTCGCAGCTCTCTGATCCCTATGAGATCTATATATCCTTATATTTGGCTCATTACTACTCAATTTTTCAGTCGAGCTTGCGCAGAAAGGAGCATCCAGGGCCGGATTTTGCGACCTTGATGGGTTTACTCCCTTGCTCGCGACAAATGAGCGCCAAGTAGCATCGCGCGGCAGACGAGTGCGCTAGTCCCAAAATAGCAAGAAGTGCGGCTTGGATCCAAAGAAATAAGGTTATCATAGCATGTGACTTGAAACGTGACCGAAAACATCATGAATGTGCTGAAGCAGTGTGCTTGCGATGGTCGAAGAGGAAAAGAGCGGTGGATTGTCGGGGTACGCTGGACTTTGCTGGATGACCAGCAGTTATAGTTTACTAATCAGAAAATCACATTGTCAGCATCTGCTTAGTTGAATGAGTGATGGGCAGCTGTTCTTGGCTGCCGAGCTTAGCCGAGACTTGACGAGATCACGACAATTGCGAGTAGATCAGGCAGCGCTCTGCCGATATGTATTGAGCAGTACAGCGATATATTACAAAGATATATACCATACGGATATACGTAGCAGGACTGTATTTGAGTTGATAAATGATTAGTTTTTTTGCTTATGTACAGCTCTGAATAGATAGTCTAGTTTTCATACTTCAGTCTTTAGCTACTGTTTAATATCCACCCGTCAGGCTTGCAGCGTTTCTTCCCGAGGCTCGCAAAGTTCTCGGGGTTATAATGCGTCCATCCAGCAACAGTCAAACGTCATGCGTACTTACATTTCATGGAACTGATTTAGATTACCCGCACGCAAAAGCTCGATCAATAATCCGACCTTGAATGATGAGTTGATTTGTTACTCTGGTGTACTGTTTTTTTGACGCAGTACATAGGAAGCTAGGGCAACCATTGTCTTATATTCTCATTTGAGAGACAATAGCAGTTGTGAATTATGAGATAGAATGACTGAGCAAGAGCTGTCGACCGCCAGCGTTATGCGTGTCGCTTGTCCAAGTTAGCACAACAGATCTTCCAAATACTTTGCCAGATAGTCGCATATATCATTGCTCTAAACCTGCGTTTCCAAAAGGGTCCCACATGGAAGAGAACAGGAAACAGTAGGCTGACTAGAACGCGACTCCACACGTGCTGTAGATAACCCCAACCCTATATTAAATATCCCCGGCATTTTAATTCACTGTAGACCTTCCAGTCGCTCTGTTACAAGTAACAGTCAAGCAAACCATATAAAAAATGCGCTCCTCTGTTTTTCTACTTGCAAAAGTTTCACGCCGCTCGGCTCGAGCAGCCATGCCCGAAATAAACATGCTTCCGCCTATCCCGCTCTACCGTCGCATTCTGAGGGCCCACCGCAGACTTCCGGCCGAGCAACGCTTCCTAGGCGACCAGTTTGTTAAGAACGAGTTCAGACTTCACAGAGAATCAGACAACCCTCTTCATATTGTTGGATTTTTGTCTACGTGGCAGCAATATTGTGAAATGTTAGAGCAAGACCGGTGGAAAGATGCACAACTTGACGTTCAAAAACTCGAAAAAATGTCGGACGATCAACTTATTCAGGTTAGTTCATTGACTGAGATGTCGGGAATATCCACTCATTTTTGACCATAGTTTTATGAGCTTATGCAATCTGCCCACGGGGTAGAATCCGAATACAGCGCTCATTTTGTGGACACCGATCCGAGTAAGCAGAAGAAGGAATGAGCCCTCTTACAATGACAAATAATGTATACTGTGGCCTTCTATCTCAAAGAATCTTCATATTGTATTATAGATCATAGAGAATTCACAACAATAAGCATTAGCTTGCATATTTGGCGTCTTTGAATCTAATTTATTAACCACATAAATGTTTATAAATATAGCATGCAGATGTAAAATCATCGTTTCCTCCCGCTCCCTGTCTTTTGTTCTCGCTCGACGATCTCGCCAATACCACCCAGCGATTCATACTGATCCTCAGATGCTCGTACTTGTTCGCGACGCTCCCACCATCTCTCTTCACAAAGTTCGAAAGCGTCACGTTTCAGATCTTTGCCGCGCTTGCTCATGTCCTTGTTATTCGAAATAGCCCATTGCATGAATTCATTCCCAGTACGCGTGTAAAATGCTCGTAACGATTCAAAGGGGCGTGGATGAGGAAGATATGGTCGAGGGTCAGGCTCGGCGACCTCCATTCCGCCGGTTACCTCGGTAAGCTCATCGGCCTCATCTATCAGCATCTCATCAGGTGCCTCTTCCTTAACTTCTCCATCTCCCTCTTCGTCTTCTTTCTCGCTGTCATCTTCTTCGTCTTCATCATCATATTCGTCTTCACTCTCACCATCTTCTGCCTCTGCTTTTGTAACCTCATCCAAAAAGGCTTCCCAAACTACGCGCACTCCTTCCAATTTTCCTAGGTCAATTGAATACATGCTGTCGAGATTGAATTCACGATCACCTTTTTCCCACATTCCGCCATATATGTACAAAATATCCTGCATGACCGCTGTCGAGCAATTAAAACGTGAATGCGGAAGAGCAAGAGTCAGAGGGAGTTCTACCTTTGTTCCCTCTTCCTCAGAGTCGGAACTATCAGAATCGCCCATCTCAGCATCTTTATCTCCCTTGCTCTCATCCAAGACCGATTCTCCAAGTAGAAGCTTCAAATTTTCTTCAAGGTCGTTTGCTTTATTTTTAACTGGCCGCTCTTGTATGACTGGCTTTTTCCGGGGAGGACGCAAGGTGAGTGGAAACCATTTGTTAGTATTGATCTGATATGCATATAAATCATTGTAGAAAACTGAATCTAATGTCTCTTCAGTCTCTTGAGTATCGTATACACCGCCAAATAAGATGCCTCGTCCTTTGTGGTATACCATTGAGCATCCAACTCGAGGTGACGGTGCCCAGGCACTCTTTCGCCGTCTCTCCCATCTCACAGTTTTAAGATCAGGAGTAAGTTTTAACATCCAGGTATCTGAATGAACTTTTCCAACAATTTTTTTCTGTGAGTTTCTCACTTTCGAATAACCTCCCCAAACTACCGCGCCATCTTCAGTAGTCACAAATGAGTGACCTGATCGTGGATCAGGCTTTAACGAGTTGGGAGGAAGTTCAATCTGAATCCATTTCAACGTAGTGATATCAAAAGCCCAAAGATCTCCTAGGTACGTAGTGGATGCTGCTAAATCTCTAAAACCGCCATGTAAAAGGACATAGTTTCGCCACGGCGTCAAGCGATGTCCTGATCTAGCCGACGGACCCTTCTTGAGCTCAAGACGAGTCCATTCTCTGGTCGAAGCATCAAGCAGCCAAGTATCTCCGTAGTGATAAAATGTATTTTGCTTTGGCGAAGAGAATTCGCCACCAAACAGGATAATCATGCCAGTGGACGGATGCACACACATCGCATGTCCAGATCTCGGTAGGGGTGTATTAGGCGAAGTGACTTGTCGCCAAACATTGGTATCAACATTGTATATAAGTAAATCATTGTAAAACTCGGATAATCCAGCGGCATTTACGGCCTCTCCTCCAAATAAGAAAAGCTCCTTTCGGCCATGTTGCGGAGGCGATGCGACCATTGTCGAGTTCAGACGTTTACTTGGGCGACTGCAGGGCACCACTTTAACGGCAAGAAAATTGGCTTGCTTCACCAATAACGAGTCAGCCAAATTCCAAACTCTCAGAAAGCTCACGACATACCTCTTTAGCATACTCGGCCAAAATATCATCAATGTTAGCTTCATCAGCGTCTTCGTCTTCCTCTGCCATCTTATTCGCTTTCTTCTTCTGCTTCGAAGCTCCCTTATTCTGCGCTTTCAGCGCTTTCTCTGCTTTCAAAGCCTTCTTTGAAACTGAATTTTTCTTGTCTTTCTTGCCCATTTTACACTCGAGTCTCTAGAATAATTCTACGTTAGATGCTCGACCATTTACAGAAAATAATTCTGAGATCAGCCACCGCCGCACTGTATTTACTGTGGCTAACACAATTTATTTTGTTTACCGAAACGAAATCAATGTGAAGCCTTCGGCAATAAAGATTCGTATAATTGTAAAACTTCAGCAATTATTATTCATTTGTAATAGTACAATAATTGTTTGAGATTAACCCTTTTTAATATAGAATAATGTATGGTAAAGCGAAGCATCTACGCGAGGGGCTCATGCTGTGTCGCAAATGAGCGATGATTCATAAATTTTAGTTTTTAAGAAAGTCATTTACTTTGAGTGTCCATTTGAACCCTGCACCAGCCGACATCTTACATACCTAAAGAAATTCATTTGCTCAAAATCGTTTTCCTTCGAAATCTCTCAAAAATGGTTCGCACTGCTACTACGCACTACTTTGGAGCTGGTCCTGCTCTGCTTCCGACTGAGGTTATCAAGAAAGCCGCTGAGGATCTCGTCGAGTATCAAGGCTGCGGTCTTGGACTTGGTGAGATCTCTCACCGCTCAGCGCCCGCAGTGGCTGTTGTCAATACAACTAAGAGTAATATAAAGCAGCTATTACACGTTCCCGATACACATGAGATCTTCTTCCTCCAGAGCGGTGGCACTGGAGAGTTTTCTGCTGTTGTGTACAATCTGCTCGCTTCATTCGCAAAGAAGGCCGGCAAAAAGGGAAAAGCCGACTACCTTGTCACTGGAACTTGGAGTCAAAAAGCTGCTGAAGAAGCCAAACGGTTGGGTGTGGATGTCAACATTGTGGTGAATGGTAAGAAAGCTAGCGCGAACGGCAAATACGATTTTATTCCCGAGCCGGAGACTTGGGGTCCCTTCGGTACAGCTGATGATACGGCCTACGTCTACTACTGCGACAATGAGACCGTAAATGGTGTGGAATTTTCTTATGTGCCAATAGTTCCAGAAGGAGTCGAACTTGTAGCAGATATGTCTTCAAATATACTCTCGCGAGAAGTAGATGTTTCCAAATTTGGTCTTATCTTTGTAAGTGATTTAGATATTCGCATTTGCGCATGTTACTAATATTTGATTTTTTAGGCTGGCGTGCAAAAGAACATTGGAATTGCAGGTGTCGCCGTTGTCATAATCAAAAAATCGTTACTTGACAAGCCCACAGACGAAGAGCTCACAGCGCTTAAGATTCCCCTGGCCCCAATTGTTTTTGATTTTCCTACTGTGGTCAAAAACAATTCACTTTACAACACTCTCCCAATTTTTAATTTGCATGTCGTTAGTCTGACGACCGAGCTTTTACTCAAAAACGGTGGACTTAAGGCCCAAGAGCTTATTAGCAATCGCAAAGCTGAAAAACTTTACGCTGCCTTAGACGCCGCTCCATCGGGAGTTTTCAATCTTCTCGTCGAGAAGAAATCGCGCAGTAGAATGAATATTGTATTTACCATCATTGGCGAAGGTAAAGAGCAAGTTTTCTTAAATGATGCAAAGGCCAAAGGAATGACTGGATTGTCCGGTCACAGAAGTGTCGGTGGTATCCGGATATCAAATTATAATGCAGTATCAGAGGAGAGCGTTGACTTACTAATCGATTGGATTAAGAAGTTTTCGTCATAATGCCTTTTTGATGCAACACCAGGAAATTATATTACTATGAAATTAATGTGTAGCAATTTAATAATTTATTTTATATAGAATCAGCCGTAAATGCTTCTTCAAAAACCGCAAGTAAACCATAACTCCATTAGACAATGCAGAAAGTTTCTTTAATGCACGAAATGATTTTATCGACTATAGCATGTCAAATAATAAGTGATGTTGTTGACTTCATTCAATCCAGCTATCGTAACAACGAAGTTAAGTAGAGTTCCGTCGGCGATACCTAATCTATCGTTAACAGTGCTTCTTCTGCATGGTCAGGAAGTAACTCACATAAAATCATATTCATTACTGAATTATGAATCCTCAAAACATTATATAGCTCTTTAGCATCAACCCAGACACTTGCAAACTCTTCTGGATCTCTCTGGGACACATAATTTTCAGAACTTTCTCTCGCTGTATCTTTGGCAGCTACCAGCCCAGTCCAGCTGGTATCTACCTTAACGTGGTCGTTTTGTACGCCAATTTTCAAAACTCCTGAATTATTCGCCGAGATGTGGACCCTTGACCCAATATTTTTGTACCGTTCGCACAGCTTCAGTATACTGGGAAGCTTATTATTCACGAAGAGTACTACATCAGCATCTTGCGTCTCTGGCTCTTTAATGGCTCTAAATTGATCAGCTCGCAGTATACGAATTGGCACGGTTTGAAATATGCTGGCACGGCTAATTCCACTATTCCCTGGTCTGTCATCCACAGATAGCAGTAAATATGGTGCGTTGTGTCGTTTTACCAGTTTCAATTTGACGGCTCCTAAACCAAAACTTCCTCCAGAAAATGACTTCATTGCGCGCACAAAAATTTCGGAAGACATTTCGAACGTCAATCTGTTGTCGTCTAGGGATTGTATTCGTAAAGTCTTAAACAGATCGGTGACCTCGAGGTGCCTGGCTTGGGAGTGAGATTGTGGCCATTGCTGCAACCCATCATAAAAATAAAACTTACGTCCATACTTGTGTACAGCTGCCGTCCACGATCCCGATAATATTAAGCGTATCTCGATCAATTCTAAAAATGCATATTTTCCGTATAAAAGATAATGCGTATACAACTTCTGCAAGAGTGATTTAGTAGACGCACTCAGAGGACCGTCAGTACTATTGAAGCATCTTTACCTCGTAAAATATCAGAGCTCTCTAGAACAGCAGTAAGCCTCATCCTCGACGTAGAACACACCCACTGATATTTAATTGCTGTGAATAATAACTGACAGCAAGCGGCGTGCTTTGATAGTAGTATGATCAGTCGTGCCTCGAGGAAGCGCGCCTGACAATTAATAACCTGTACACGCGCCTGACACGAGTGACTTTCGCGCATGTCACGTGATCTATTTGAATTTACCAATGTTTGCTCTTATGAGAAAGCAACTAAAAAATCGATATCTTTGACTCCGATCCGTGTGCATACGCAGTTTTATTGAAAAAAAAATAAGGCCACAAGTGAAGCTAGCCTTTCTATGCTTCTAACAGTATCATACAACCAGCTCGGGCGTAGAAAGAGAAACTTTGTATATTACAGCTTCACATCTTCCTGTCTATAGTTGTCCAGCACCAGACGATACATAAAACTAGGCGAAAATCCTCCTCTGCAATATTAAATTAGAAAAAGTAACTATAGGGATCAAGTTCAATCTCCAGGTTAATACTCACAAGTTTGTAATATAAATGTCGACCAGCTCAGGAGGAACATAGTCAAAGAGAGGGTTAACAACGTCGACTTTTTCGACAAGACTACCTAAAAGTCATAGATGATTAATAAAATGCACAACATATGTAGATACAAACATAGCCTACCGTCTTCGAAATTCAACACTTTTCCAGTATCGCCAACCTCTACTAAGCTCTCAGTGTCGAACGGATACATAGGAGATAGCTTGTAGATTCCAGTACACACTACCACCGGAGTGCGGTGCGCCTTCGCGCATTGGCAAATCATTTCTGTACCAGAGGTAGCTAAGAGTCCACCATTTGCCAGAACTTTGTAGCAAAAATCAGATTTTGGGTTTAGGAGTCCTTACAAAAAGAGCAACTTACCAGCACAGGTTCCTAGAATTACTTTTCCCACGCGACCCATGATGGAGTACACCATAGCGTCAGTAATGACAGTAGCTTCGATCCCGGCTTCGGCAAGCTTTATTGAAAAACGATGAGCAACCTCGATATCATTGGGAAAAACTTCTGCAATCAAAACGGTGAACTTTCGCTTTTGTGCAGCCCGGAGTAAAAATTTCAGCACAGTGTTTGAATTAGGAGTCGCCGTGAGAATAGTTTCGCTAACAACAAATTTGTAAGTTATAATTTTGAAATACGTCATAAGAGTCTGGCTCACTTTTCGTGAATCATTTCGACACTCTTGCCTGCAATACTCTCAGAACTGTTCCGAAGTTCATCAATAAGTTCCTGGATACCCTCGATTATATAGGGCTTCAAATCCTTCTTTGCTCCTTTACTGTTGTCAGAAGAATTTCCATTGTCGAAGTCTGTTTGTAGTAGACTGAACATAGAGGTTATCAACAGCGAATTGTTCGCTCCGTCTCCTGATTCCGAGTCGGATGTGTCTTCGGATTCTTCTCTGATCAGAGCCAGCACCCGTCGCACAATATTTCCGCAAGTTAATTCTAATGATCTTCAAGTTATATACTAGATTCCACTTAAGTCTAATGAGCAGACTAACCTCGAGGCTGAGCGCTCTGTAATCGTCTCCCAACTACCTTGATCTGGAGTATTAATTGATCAATATGAGTCCACCGAGCAGCTGAGACTACACGCAGTAAAAGTTGAGCAGTCGCAATAGCAACGTCATGAGGTCCTTTTATCTGACGACGCTTC
Organism: Kockiozyma suomiensis; assembly: GCF_038497685.1. Taxonomy (NCBI): domain Eukaryota; kingdom Fungi; phylum Ascomycota; class Lipomycetes; order Lipomycetales; family Lipomycetaceae; genus Kockiozyma; species Kockiozyma suomiensis. Next base: position 67,899 of record NW_027117674.1, read on the forward strand.
ATCTGACTGCAAAAGATACGTATTACTGTCAGCTCGGCTGGCCTCCTAGTGTACGATGTTCTCGCAAAGTAGCAAATACATACGCGATGAATGACTCAATATGAGTATTCAGGTCTCTTTCCTTTTCCTTAAACGTATGAGCTGATGACGACGACATTTTCCAACATGTATGAGCAGAAAGAATCTGATATTTTATGACGACTATTAATTGCCTGCTGTCTATAAATTTTTAAAGTTTCGCGATCGTGATCTCCGGGTAAATTTGCATAATCGCATAAACAGTGTTGATGATAGGGATTTATAAATGGCAACTTCGTACATTGCTCGCATGATGCACACCAGTGAAGACAAACCCCTCGAGACGCTGGGAATCTTCAAATAGTCACAACTATCCGACAATGACAAACACAGCACCGCAGCCAATGTACGGTGGAGGTAAGAATTAATATGTATTTAGCTGGCTCTATTTCAAGGATATGATAAGCTGACATGGTTGGGCGTAGACGAGATATCGGCCCTGGTGATTGATCCAGGTAGCTCATGGACTCGCGTCGGTTTTGCCGGCGAAGACTCACCAAAGGCTGTCGTTCCTACATTTTACGGCAAGGCTGGAGATGATATATACGTCGGCGATAATGAATTGCACAGTCCGCGGTCGGGGATGGAAGTGCTCAGTCCAATGAGTGATGGCTGCGGTATGTATTCTATCGTGATTTCAGTTATGAAGAGTGCGAACTGTGAGATACTAATTGCTCTCTTAATAGTGACTGACTGGGACAAGACTGTGAAAATATGGGACTATGCTCTATCGAAGCGGCTTTATACTGATCCAAAAGATCATCCTTTGCTGGTGACCGAACCGTCGTGGAATCCTGCAAAGAACAGGGAGAAAGCTGTTGAAGTAGCATTCGAACAACTTGGCGTGCCTGCGTTCTATCTGGCCAGAGAAGCTGTTTGCTCAGCGTACGTGTTATATAATTGACAAAGACACGACTTGAATGGTATTGCTAACCTTGCACTCTAGGTTTGCCTGCGGAAAGCCTACTGCGCTTGTAGTTGACATTGGCAGTGCTGTTGCTTCAGTCACTCCCGTTATCGATGGCTTGGTTCTTAAGAAAGGTATGATCATAAAATAGGTAGTATCGAGATCTGAGGCTAACAATTTGGGTAGCGACTTTTCATAGCAACTTTGCTGGCGATTACGTTAATAATCATCTGAAAGCTTTGTTTAAATCAAAGAATATTACTCTTACTCCTCATTTTATGATTGCCAAGAAGCAGTCAGTAGAATCTGGCCAAACTGCTCAAGCAACTCTCAAATCTTTTGATGGCCTGGCTGATAGTTATTTGGAGTTTGAGCGTGGCAGAATTCTGAACGAATTTAAAGAAAGTACAAGCCAGGTTCTGGATATGCCTTACAGTGAAGTTGTTGCGAACAGCAGACCCTCACGTCCATTTGAATTTCCTGATGGTTATAATTTGAACTTTGGAGCCGAGCGGTTCGCGACCACCGAGCCTTTATTCCAACCACAGCAATTTCCATTGCCTGATTTTACTGTCGATAATAACGCTCAGGGTATTTCAGAATTGATTAATGCTAGTGTTTCGGCTTGTGACGTAGATGCCCGAGCCAATCTAGTCAATAATGTTGTCTTGATTGGTGGTTCAAGCTTACTCACTGGATGCACTGAGCGCACGAATCTAGAGATGACACAAGCCTTTCCCGGAATGAAAATTAGAATACAAGCTCCGGGCAATTCATCTGAGCGCAAGTATGCAGGATGGATTGGTGGAAGTATTTTGGCTAGTCTTGGAACTTTTCACCAGATGTGGATCGGCAAAAAAGAGTATGAAGAAGTTGGCGCCGCAATCGTTGAAAAGAGATGCAAATAGAAGTAGAATGGAATTGCCTTTGATCTTTTGTACGATAGCTGATTTATGTTTTTGTTTTGCGTGTAATGCAGTGTAAATTATCATAGTTTTCTTTCAGACTGGCACAGGAAATTTTCGGCTCATACAGAAACGGACTGGTGCTGTTTACAGTGGTGTATAGCGCGAGATCAGCTTCTGCACTGCCATGCATGGGCAACCAGCAAGCAGTATTTAAGACTGTAATTAACTCCTCGAATCAAGTGGTAGATTCATATTGAATGATGAGTCAATCAACTGCATATATTGAGATAAGCGTAGGACTACGAGCCTGCCAGGTAGGCATGGCCGCGTCCACTATGTTGGCCGTGATTATTTATCTCCATGACCTACTAGAATTCGACGAAACTTTCAATCAGCCAGATTCTTTTGGCCTAGGTGGAATAAATGAGGGTAGCTGGGTTATTATGATATTGGTAAGTGCTAGATGCTGAGCGAGCAGCGAGTATCTGGATACAAGATCGCTAATTTTTTTGCAGGCATTCACGGGATTGATGATAAGCAGCACTCTGGGAATTGCCACTGTTTATGGAATATCTAGTCGTTCCATGAAAAATTATCTGTTTTCAGCCAGAATGATTGTTGCTGATATTGTTTTTGTGGCTCTCTGGGGAACTACACTACCTATTCTAGCAATCATCTTCCCAAGCGACGAGTCTATGGCCAAATCCTTTAACCTTCTGGCCACATGCTGCGGAGGAAACGTGTATCGATACTATTTTTATGTACTGAATTCACGAAACTGATTCTGATTTTAAATTTATAGGCTGCTATGGGCTTTCTCGACTGGACTCGATTGCTGCTTTCTGGGAGATCAAGAAGCGGAAGATGACTCCTACGAGACCGGAATTCCTACAGATTCACACGATTCCAAAGAAACATGGGAGTATGAGCATATTACCAGACCCAATGCTGCATATCGCAGGTGCGATGTAGCTACGGACCCAGCATAAATCAATAGTGCCATCAACATAACAACGGCATATAATACCAAGTCTCGAACTTGCTGATCTGCTTATTATTAACTTCTGCATACTCAAATGCAATGGGGATGCATAAAATCGTTAATGAGATCAAACGTTTTCAAATATATAGCTGTATTGACTTTTTCTGCCGTGTGGAACACATGTCCAGTCTTTCAAATTTTATAATACAAGAAAAGCAAAGGGCTTCTCCAAATTGAAACCATACATAATACACTGTCATGCTACTAATAAAAGCAAATTTCAGAATACCTGTACATATTCCGTAATCTCTTTGCCCGCTGTCGACTTGGCACCTTATCTAAAAACCACGAGGACCACCGCGCCCTCCTCGGCCACCGCGGCCACCGCGACCGCCACGACCACCGCCGCGACCAACTCTAGCTGATGCCGGACCTCCCTTTGACTTTGAGCCTGGCTCACCTCGCTTTTTGTTCTTTGGCTTCGGCCCGTCGTCAATCAAAAGATTGTCGAGTGGTAACGAGTCTGGGAGAACGAAATATCGAATATTGTTTCCCCTGATGTTGATGTAATCAAGAGAGAGAGGATCGCGGTCTTTTATAGTCATTTTGACAGCTTTTAGTGTCGTGTTCATGGACGGCGCGACCGACACTATTGTGCCCGAGACGATTGTTCCTTGGAAGAGGGTCAGCAAAGTCCGCTGCTCGATCACTAGCGCCATCACGGCATTTATACAAATAAAATAGATCCAACCATACCATTCTTCAACTCGATCTGCACTGACTCCGAGGTCAGCTTCATAAGAAACCTGGTGAGGTAGAAGTTAGAATCGGAATGCTTCCTTTGAAAGATCACAAGACTTCTTGCAGAAAGGACTCCTCTGATTTACTTACCGTACTAACTTCATCTCGGATTATAAATACAGCCTTCCTTTCAAATTCAGGACGACTCAGAAAGAGTGTGAAAACAGAGGATACGAAATACGATGAAAAGAGTCTGATGTTCTTCGCGAGCTCGCCCTGTCTGAAATACCCTAACCTCATGTTGCTGAGCAGGAATTAAAACAACTTAATGATGGTTCTCAGAATCATTAATTCCACGGAGTGTCAGTTATAGATTACAAGTCTACCGATCATTCTGAATAAATACCGCAATCTAGTATTATTTATTAGTAGTATGAAAGAGGCATTAGCCACCCCACTATTTTTTATCTACAGCAATGGATTTTGTGATTAAACTATACCATGAAATAGGTCTTGCAACCTTAATATCTGCTTCGCGGGATGTGCATCTACTATGTGCGCAGCGGTTTGTCCGGTTGTTTGCGTACGGCCAAGTCACCATCATTTTAGCTGTCTTTTTCACCGAACTCAACCTGGGTGAAGAAAAGACTGGACTGTTCATGACCTGCACTTTGCTTGGAGATGTTGTAATCTCGTTTCTGCTTACCTTGGTCGCCGATCAAGTAGGTCGAAGAAACGTGTTGGGTGTCGGCGCAATTCTAATGTGCCTTTCCGGTATTACGTTCTCGTATGCTTCTACGTTTTGGATTCTTTTAGTCGCAGCAATCGTTGGTGTCATTTCTCCCAAGTGTGTTTCTGCTGTTGCTTTTGCAATTGTCTGTGTAGCTACTAACTTCTCAATAGTGGAAACGAAATCGGGCCCTTCCGAGCAATCGAAGAGTCTACACTGGCGCACTTGATAGAATTAAAAATACGAGCTGATATCTATGCTTGGTATACAGTCTTGGGGAGCCTAGGTGCTGCTTTTGGTGCAGTCTCCTGTGGCTGGGTCGTTCAGTACTTGCAAGACGAGTATGGATGGCTACCTCTGAGTGCTTATCGGCTCATTTTTCTAATATATAGTGTCATAGCCGTGCTAAAATTCGGTATGGTTATGCTTTTGACACCTGATTGCGAGCTGCAGTCAATTTCACAGGTGCCGGATGTTCAAACTGTTGAACCTGACGTTGCTAGTGGAAGTAATGGCGAATCGTATCCGATGACGCGTATGGGCAAGGCAACTGAGAGCTCAGCAAGTTTGGACGGTATAGAGGCCGATGACACGCGAGATATTTTTGATGAAATGGATCAGCTTACAGAAAGGCAAAAGAGGCCAATCTATTTACGATGGCTAAATTATATGCCGCATTTGACTCGGCAGTCGCTTTTAATTGTCGCTCAACTTATTCTTTGGTTTTCGCTAGACTCTTTTGGAAGTGGGCTTGCTTCACAGTAAGCACATATTTTTAGCATATTTTTGGAGTGGTAACTGACTTTGTGACAGGTCTTGGTTTGCCTACTACTTCATCAGCAACTTTGCCATCAAAGAGGGAGTTCTTGGCTCTCTGTTTTTTGTTACTAGTATAGTATCAGCGATCTCGGCTCTCATTGCAACGTCAATATCAAAACGTCTTGGTCCCATTATAACAATGGTTGGCTCACATCTTCCATCATCTATTATCCTGCTTATCATTGGATTTCCTTCCAATCCGACAGTCGCTATGGTGCTTCTTGTCGTTAGATCTTCCACGTCTCAGATGGATGTCGCCCCAAGGCAAGCATTTCTAAGTGCTGTAGTAGCATCAGAGGAGCGGACGAGCGTAATGGGCATTGTTAATGTAGTTAGAACACTGGCGTCATCCGCCGGTCCAGTTTTGATGGGCAAGTTTGCAGCGATTCGTAAAATGTCTCTCGGATTTATGGTAGCTGGCATATGCAAAGTGATTTATGATCTGGGAATTTTGGCTTCCTTTTGGGGGTTGCAACTGCATAATAGGTAAACGATAGAAGGTTGAAAGAGCACTAAAAGATAAGCTGGAACATATTGTAGAATTCATAGACAATGATGACATCATCAGAATGCGGATAATATTGTGCGGTTTGCTAAAATACATGTAAAAACAAATGTATCCTATAGTAATTCTAATCATCTTTAGACTGACTACCATTACGACTGGCAGTTGGTTTTCATGCTTCGATACACTCACAAAATCTCCATATTTGGCAATTGGGTATGGGTGTGCGCTTATTGGCCGCCAATACTCACATGCACATATTTATCGGCATCGATGTGACCTTAGGAACGACGTTATGATATAAATCGCCTGTCAAAACTAATCTTGGTGAAAATTAGCAAGTATTACTTTGCAGATACACACTTATTGTTAATTAATGTTTGCTGGAACCCTGTCTTGCAGAGTAATGATATGTGCTCGCGTTGAGCCTCGATGTGCGCTGCGGCTCAGTTTCTACCTCGGCAATATTTCCTTCCCCACAGTGATATAGTACTCGCTGCCTCTGCCCATTATTACATTTATACCTCTGGCGACTATCTAAATCTTTGCTGTAATTTCATCTCTATATAGCTGTTGGTGAAAAGTTCAAGTATGGCCGGCCACGACTACGAGTAAGTACATACTTCTCAGCACTACTCCTCCTGCCTAAGCATATTCCAACTAACTGATACACAGAGCAGTGAAGGCTGAAATTAAGAAAATTGTACCCAACGACGAATATGACGATGGAAGTACAGGGCCTGTTCTTGTTCGATTGGCATGGCATGCCTCCGGAACTTATGACAAGGAGACCGGTACCGGAGGATCAAATGGCGCTACTATGCGCTACAAAATTGAATCCAGTGATTCTGCTAATAACGGCTTGGAGCATGCTCGTAAGTTTCTAGAACCAATCAAAGAGAAATTTCCGTGGATCTCTTACTCGGATTTATGGACTCTTGGAGGAGTTGTCGCTATTGAAGCAATGGGTGGGCCGGTTGTACCTTGGAAGCCTGGTCGAGTGGACGATGTTGACGATAAATATGTGCCTCCTAATGGCCGTTTGCCAGATGTGTGTGTGCCTCTCAGTATGTCGTAATTCTATATTTTAACGTCTTTTGGTTTTAGGCATCACAGGGAGCTGCTCATATTAGGTCAATATTCTATAGGATGGGTTTCAATGATCAGGAAATTGTGGCCTTGTCCGGAGCTCACAATCTTGGAAGATGTCATGGTATATGCAAAATTATCTGTTTACATTATTAACTTTCTGCTAATGCTGTTCAGGTGACCGGAGTGGCTTTGAAGGTCCTTGGGTTCCAAATCCGACAAGATTCAATAATACCTAGTATGTATACGTTATCGGTCAATCATCAACGCATTTTCTAATGTCTTCCAATCTAGTTTCAAGCTACTTTTACATGCTGAATGGGTCAAGAGTAAGAACAGCCTTGGAAACGAGCAATTCTATTCTGACGATGGCGAGCTTATGATGCTACCTACAGGTATTTATTTCCTCTGTACTTATCATTTAGCTTGCGCTAACCTTTCTTTTTAGATATGTCGCTTGTTACTGATCCTAAATTTCGCGTCTGGGTCGAGAAATACGCTAAAGACAAAGATTTCTTCTTTAATGACTTTTCAGCTGCTTTTGCAAAACTTATTGAATTGGGTGTTACGAGAGGCCCCGAGGGTTTGGCGTTACGAAAGTATTCCACGGTGGCTCGAGCTAGACTGTAAATATCACCATCGGAAGCTACGGTAACGTCGAAGATGCGAGAGACATTTTTAATATAAATTTGACAGAATGGTATCTGATTTATTAACTCTTATTACGCATTTCTATTGACAATAGATGCCTGCTTCATGTCATTGTTGTAGCTACTTCATGTGGTATTTGTAACCATTCAATGTCAATGACATAAAAAAACGTAGATTTAAAATACAAAATCAAATAACCAGGTGGTCAACTGATTCAAAGAAGGAGGCCGTCCGGTAATGTGGAAAATTGAGGCCGATTTTGATTCAGCCTGACGAAGTGCATCTCTTACTTACACCCACTCAGAACGCTCTTCTCCAGTGCGCCACCCAGTATGGGGTCATTTCGCAAAGCAAAGGAGCAAACTCGTTTAGCTTTCATTGTAATACTGACGCGCTTGGCTGTTCTGCTTCATAATATCTGTACTGTGTTTCTGTTGGCGCCAATCGAGCTGGTAATTGCACTCTTGAGGCCGCTTTGCCCTCCTTCTGTGTTTCGGGACTGGGAACGCGATATTGGCGGGTTTAGAAGAGATTGGTACGATCAATATGGAAAAGATGACGAGGCAGAAGAAGTATACAAACGATGTCATTGTGGTCAGCGTGAGACTACGGATAATGCTCGACGTATGAACGACTCTGACCATGCTCCTAATGGAGGAATTTCTGAAGATAGTTTAGAGAATGACAGATCTACGGTTGATGGAACTCCCCAAACTGGCCAAGTACCCCCGAAGTTTGAGTCTCGTTCTTCATGTCGATATCGAGTACGACGATATCTTCGGGAGTCAGTGTCTCATACTCTGGCTTCAAATACTAGACTAGATCAAATATTGAACCATAAAGAGCATCGGTCAGAAGGATCGTCTGCGCTGATCTTGCGTACAAAGCAACCTTTAACAGATCAAACCCAGCTATCTTCTCAGGAAACATCACTTGCACCGATTTCCGAATTACCATTGGCTATATCTAAATCTCGAGCCAAACGACAGCCTAACCCAAGGCGAGTTGCTGCTATACGTCAACGGAAGCAACTACTGACTGCCAAACGACCTCTCGCGTCCGATACTGTTATATTGACAGATGAGAAATTTGACACTTTGCGTCAAGAGTGTTCCACTAGATCAGCTAAGCGACGACTAGTCTCCGACAGCTCCATTGGCCGATCGCATTCTGTTCAATCTTCTGATTCTGTCGAAGGCGAGGTGACTGTTTCTGATATTTCGCACTCACCTTCGCGCTTCTTGCGTATGTTTCAAAATGAGAGCCGTCCACAAGGCACAGAGTCTAGAATGGATCAGATTGGTGACCATCCGATCCGTCTCCTCAGAGATAGTGGCGCCAATCTAAGCTCTGCGTCTCTAAGCTCCAGACTAAGCACTATGTTTCGTCAAGGTTCCCACCAGCAAACCTCGATGAACGACCAAGCTCCTGAAGATGCTGTCAAGGAGTATAGCCATACTACAACGATAGATATACCCGAAATAAGCCAGACAATTGATACCTCAGAAACAACTACTTCTCTTGCCCAAGCTGACGATGACTCGTCGATACCTCCCGTTTCCTCACGGCTACAATTACGCAAAGTATTCAGAATGCCAAAAAAAGACTATTGAATAATTACTTGTAACTCTTGCTCTCTATCTTTTTCTATTATTGTTTTGTCTTTTTAAGATTACAATGACAGATTTGCTTCTATGCGTTTCAAGCTGCTTCTTATTAATATACTCCTCTGTATAAATTACATTTGGCTAGTTAGTTTACAAATGCAATTCAGAAATCGCTTTGAAGTAATCTACAGAACTTGAACTACGTTTTCTCCAAGTACAAAAATTATTATGATATGTGTAAACTGATATTTAAAAATAGATTACTTTTGCCATCCTTCACTTCGAACTCAATAGAAAAACCTAGCATGGGAATAACGTAAAAATCCACAGGACGATGCAGCTAACAATAAATGAAATACACAAAAAAAAAGCCGACAAGAATATTTCAATCAACCAAGATTGAACACCAGCTCCAATACAGTGCTAAATCTACCTGAAACGCATGCTAGGCTGCCTCGACTTTGACAATTCTTTAAGAGCAATCTCTTTCTGAGCCTCTGCATGGATTTCCTGGATGGTTTTCGGTCCTTTGTCCGCATTATTCTTAATCTTCCAATTCCGCTTCCGAAGATCAAAGATATCCATAATCATGAATTTTATCCGACTAGGCAGGTTGGCTTGTTCCATGATCAACTTCATGCGGGCAAAATACATGTCGACGTGATCCTTGTGAGCTTTGTCACGGTCAATCTTGGCACCGACAGTACGCATGAGACCACAAAGAGACTCGACCTCTTCTTCACTAGGATCAGCAACAAGGAGGCCTTGGATACACTTGTGCATAATCTTTTCGGAAATCATATCAAGCATGTAAAGCTCACCAACGAAGCGAACAAGACCGAGACCGCGACGCTTGATTGTAGCAAGCTCGTAATATTCTTCTGTTAAAACTTCAGTCGCACCCTCGGTGGTCTTCTTCTCGTCGACTTGTACCTTCCAGCCCTTCTCGAACTGTTCCTGGCACTTAGACAAGAGATATTTGCGGAATAATAGACCGCCACGGACAGGCTCACCCTTGTTATCAACAACACCATCCTCAGTAATATCACTCCCAAGAGACTCTTGAACTTTCTTACAAAAACGCGCATACATATTCGACCAATGCGCTTCGTCAGTTGCCTTCTCGAATGTCAGGGTAATAACTTGTCTCAGTGTACGACCATCGCGTTCCCACTTGGACTGACTCACAATCTCAAGAATCTGATCCGAGATCTTATCAAACTTCTCGAGCGTCATCTTATTCAGCAGAGAGTTAACCTTGCGCTGTACAACATCAGGCGGGTAGATGATGGATCCATCAGGCGCCTTTTCTTCCTCAACATCTTTCTTTTTGCGAGGTACCCATCTGTTGGCAGAAACAGGGAGAGGCTCAGGCTTCTCTTCAGGAGTTTGCGCACCAGATCCAAAGTCATCGAGCGAATTGATATCGCGGCCGGAGTTGGAACGCTCAGGACGCTTACCGCGCATGGAGCCAGAAGAACTATTACCTTGCCTTCCGTTTCTACCGCTCATGCTCGAAATCATGTTGGATAATTGCGCGGAGTTCATCTTGCCAAACGATGGTGCTCGGTTCATGCCCATCGGATTTGAATCCCGAGCATTGCTCAAAGCAAACCGCTGCTCAGACGACATCTTCGTTCCGAGCTGGCCCATACTGCCAAGTTGGCCCATTTGGCCCATGCCACCGAATGGCATTGACGACATATTAGGAGTGCGCGCACTACCACGGCCACTACCGCTGGCGCTACGACTGGCTGACGGACGCTTACCATTTTCGTCAACATCCTGCACATTCTTGATACGCGTGTCCCAATCCTCTGTGGGACGGCCAGTAGCGACATTCTCAAATTGCAGCAAAAAGTCAAAATCATACTTGAATTTGCCAGTCGCGGATGGCGCATGGACACCAGCGGGATACTGGATACTCTTAATGTCTCCAATTGGCTTTGCGTTCTTGATAGAGATAGCGAAACTATTGTCAATAGGCTTCTTGACATCCACTACTAGACCTTGCTTTTTCTTGTCGTCGATCTTCGGCAAGGCGGAAGATATGACTGGAGAATTGCCATCCTCTGGGGTGACAGGGGTATCGGTACTAAGAGGAGTCTCATCATCTTTCGCGTCAACTAAGGTGGCAGGGATTACTTCTGCAGACTCAATATCTTTGGCTTCAGTAGCAGTCTCAGCGGCAGCAGACTCTGTAGCAGCAGCCTGTTCGGCAGCAGCAGCCTCGGCAGCAGCAGTCTCGGCAGCAGCCTTTTCAGCGTCTTGTAGCTTACGCTCTTCCTCTTCCTTCAGACGAGCTGCCTCAGCTTCCTTCTCCTTAGCCTCAAGTTCGGCCTTAGCCGCAGCTTCAGCCTCAGTCTTCGCCCGGTCTTCCTCCTCTTCCTTCTTGCGCTCGGCCTCTTCCTTCTTTTTGCGCTCAGCCTCGTTATCCAGATCAATTTTCTTGAGAACTTCAGCCTTGGCCTTCTCAGCGCGTTCGCGTCTAACGTCTTCAGAGAGTACTGGAGTACCAGAACCCGTTCGATTGTGCCCAAGAGCAGGTCCTGGACTAGCAGAAAGGAGAGGGGTCTTGACACGCTCAGGAAGAGGAGCAGGGGTAGCTACGGGTGATGCATGAGCAGTACTAGGAGTCGAGATCTCGCGCACAACTTTCACTTCCGTCTTTGTATCCGGGTTTATAATCTTGATGGCACGGCTCTTGGAAGGAGTAGCAAAAGAGGTCGCTGGCGATGCAGTGCCGGTGGAAGGGGTAGATGGAGCAGCAGAAGCAACGCGAGGGGAGTTGTCAGCAATAGAAGCGGGACGCTCACCAGGAGAGAAGTAGGGCTGCTGCGACTGTGGCGGTCCTGGAGCTGGGTAGCCTTGTTGCGGGTAACGATTATTACCGGCTGGCGCAACAGCCACGAATCCAGAGTAAGCCTGTGGATAGGCACCGTAGCCTTCTGGCACATACTGCAGAATAAGTCAGAACGTGATATCTAAAAAAAGAGAGAGAAAAACTTTTGAGCACTTACTCCCTGCTGTGGCGCGTATGCGGGCTGACCGTAAAATCCTTGAGGATACCATGCAGATACCTGGGCTGCCATCTGTGGATTAACTAATTGAGCTGAAGCCATTTGAGGAGTGACCGCAGGTGACTGAGGATAACCCCTCTGATTGCGACCACCATTGTGCTTGTTTGAATGGGGCGAGGAGAAAGATTGCTGGTACGACGAATTAAGACCTCCCCTAGTGGGTGGCAGACCTCGTTGTTGAGATCCCGGCGTGTACGAGTTAAAGCCGTTTGAATAACTGCCGTTAGCAAATGGCTGCTGGTTCGTCCGGCGCGGCGACTGCGGAGGAATTTGAGTGGATGTAGCTGGAGCGGCGGCGTCGGTTCGCATGTGATTGTTGCCCACGGAATGCGGTGGGGTTGCCTGGAATAAGTGCTGTTAAAAAAAGGATCTAGAGGAAATCCGTCAAGGATTAACTGGATCCAAAAAAAGAGAGCTGGCTTGGAAAAAGTGGTTTTCTGAGAAGAGAAAGTACTTCTCAAGGAAAGTGAAGAAAGGGAGAAAGAAAAAAAAGCGGCGGCGGCAAAATGATGTCGATGAGATGGGATATCAGTGTATAAATTTAGTGACATTTATGCCATAAATATCACACATATATACAGCGAATGAGGTCATCAATTTGGTAGCCAGTCTTCTGTATTTTAGTTATTGTTCGACAAGAGAGTATTGCATCCAATTGACCAGTTGGAAGCAGTCGAAAACGGTATCAACTTTGAAGGTTGAAGCAATTGGGCTGTGCTTGCGGCGGGAATAGCTATCTGAACCTATTTCATCGCGCACACACAATAACTCCACGGCTTGGACAGCAAGAGCTTGTACTTTCTTCTAAATCTCTCTGAATAACTTCTTGACCATGTTTCCAGCTCCACTAGTTTTCAATCCCATGATAAATTGCAAGAGCTCAGAAGGAATCGTGTACTTACGTTTGCATCGACAGTGCCAAACTTGACGGTCGCAGCCACGGCGGGAAATGGAGGCACGCCACCACTGATAACAGCATGATTAGGCACTGGTGACGCCGTCGTCGACGGCGATTTGCCCGGCGAAGCGACCTGAAGCTGCATATTCTGGGCCGTTGGCGACATATCGCCGGTCGTAGTCGCGTTGGCCTCTATAGAGCCGAACAGGATGGCAGCAGCAGCCGGAGCGTTAGAGCTAATGCTTTCTGGCTGCTGGTTTTGAGACGTGAATCGGACGCCGAGTATGTTATCGTAGTAAAATGTATGTCGCGCTGGTGGAGGTGGGCCTGTATGCGAGTTCGCGACCGCGGACTTGCGGCGAGCGTGACCTGACGGAGCAGACGATAAGGCTGCCGAGGCCGTCGGAGGAGCAGCTGAAAGAGGAACAGACTGTGCTACGGGAGCTCCCGCAGCAGACGTAGATGAGGAACTCAGGGCGATAGTGGACGGGGAAGTGCAGTAGGTAGCTGGAAGACCGTACTGCGAACTTCGAAGGTGAGGAGCAGTCAGATTTCTAGAAATTCCAACAATGTGTCCACTTCCCTAAGCAGACTATTCAATTCTATAAAACGTCCGTCTTAAACGAACAATATCGAGAGAGAATGAAGCAGCAAAAGTGCGTTGGTTTCAACTTTTACGGATGTCGAATTTTTTTAGCCGAAAAAGCGAATCAACTAACGTGGGGACTGTCGTCCGAACACTCTGATCCGAAAACAGGATATTAGTCGGCATTAGCATAGCTGAACACTCCACAAATAAATGAGTTATTTGTATTTAATCTGCTAATTGTCCGAAACAGTATACGTATTTGAGTATATAAAAACATGGCATCTACTCGTATACATCATACTCACATGCATACTTTCTTATCAGAGACTGCGTTTGATAGACCCTAAACGATGGCGATAGAGACTTCCAAGCCACCACTAATCAGCTTCCAGCTAATTACTATAGTCAAATTATAGGCTTATTAGAGAAATAGAAATTATTAAAAAAAAGGAAAAGGATTTGCTCCCTTCAATCTATCAATGACCAAAATTAAAACTCCACACTTGAAAAAAAATCGCAAAAAAAAAAATTGCTGGAAAAAATTAAAACGGAAAAAAACCCAGACACCCAATTATTATAGTCAGAAATCCAACATCAAGTGGATAATCATTCAGTCTATGCTTTTTAATCTCGACTCTATGCACACCTATCCATCAAGCTCTCTTTCCACTTTCTAAAATATCTTCCTCCAGTGCCTCTTCCCCAAAAAATCTTCGTCCGATATAAAGTCCCGCAGCACTCACAAAAGCGGCACATAAAAATAAGGTATCAAACCACCGGTCCACGAAAAGGGTATCCAGCGGAGCACCCAGAGCAGAAGAGACGGCAGAAGACATATCTTTTGGCAGATTGCTTCGCAGCAAGATTGAAGTCGATACGGCGTAGGTACCGAGTACTTCAGCTACCAAAAGGGCTACATTAGCTCGCTCCAGGGCTTGCGGTAAAGCTTTTGAAATCATGTTGAATGTTGAGAGCACAGAGGAGATACTGCACATAAAGATGATTCCTGAAAACAGGAATCCAATCTGTCTAGCCCATGATTGTCTGTTGAGATCTGGATCATAGTACTGAGCTAGAAGAGCGAGAACGTGGGTAATCGGATCCGATTGTGAGAATGAAGACTTTGCTCGACGGAAAGGATTCCGTGATATCGAGGTAGCAGCAATTCGGTAAACGCAATAAATTGCAAACAGAAAATAAAGAGACTTATAAATCTTTCCCAACACTGTTTTGGCGTTCTGTTGTTCGTTGTACCTCTTGGTCAGGTCCCGTAAGTCGCCATCTAGCGATCGGTGCATCACATACAATCCTTCGAGTTCCAATCTTGCCGACGCGTACTCCTTCTCGTCCGAGTCACCTCTAAATGAAGACATCATTTTGGCCATCAGGTTTGTAGTAGATCGAGCGTTGACTTTTTGCTTGTCGAGAAGTCGCTGCTCGAGTGTTTTGAGTGAAGACTCCTTGTAATGAATCAATTCGTCTGTCGTTTCGATTCCAGACCGTACCCTGGTGATGTCCATTTCCGAGATAACGCGAGGCTTAGTGGTGAAAGACGCGTAGGGAGCAGAAACGGCACCAAAACCGGAGAGAACGCCCATGACCGAAACACCAATTAGACCAACTCTTGCAAGGCATTCTTCGTTGAACGACAAAGCTAAATATACTGTTAATAACTACTTTGAAAAAGCAAAGAAGAGTGAATACGTACTGTACTCCCAGAAAGAGCCTTCGACATGCTTCGCCAGTGGCAAGTAGTCGCCAATGCGGTAAAATAAAAAGAGCCAGCATGTAAAAGAAAATACTGTAAAGGGAATAATTAACTTTTTTGCAGGGCCTTTTAATCGTGTTAGAATTGATTATGAATGAGAAAGATATAGCTGACATTGATACCGCACCTGTCGAATCTGAGAACCAGTTGAACCCGATTAAAAGAGGGATGATCACGATTAGCATGGTAAGTAGAAAAGTAGTTGCAATTTTCCAAGCAATGAATCGAGCACTAAATCATTTGTTAGCAAGACCTGACCAACAATCCAAGACGTAGGCTGACAAGGAAGCTCACCCAGGTGCAACCCAATCGCTGATCTCGCACAATACCAACTCCGAGATAACTCCCGCAGTAGCGAGACACAAATCAAAGGCGATTCTAGTTGGTATTGTAGCAGCAGCTGAAGTGAAAAAAGAAAAAGAACGGTGGGCCATGACCATGAATATCAGGAAGGAGATTATGAAGGGCAGATTGCAGAGCAAGCCGTACCCGAAAGAGACACCGGTGACAACGGGAGCCGGAGTTGCCGCCGCTTGACTGCTGAGAAAGGCCATACCCAGAAAGTACTTCGATGGCAGGCAGAGATAGAATAAAGATGGAGGTTATAGAAACTAGAAGAGGAAGAGGTAAGTTTGATTTAGAATTGCTGCAGCCGGTCGCCGCCGTGATACTTCCACTTCGCTAAACTTTAAATGAAGCAGCCCGCCACCGGCTTTCATGGAAGTATTTTAATCAAAATACGGCGAGGGAAGAGAGCTAGAAAATTAACTGAGTGATGAATTGTGATAAATACTAACTACTGGTTTATTTCCGATATTATGTGTTCTATTGCAGCAATGTCTCAGCTCCTAAAGAGTATAGATGTTATACAATACGGCACGTGACTCGCAGGATCAATCAGTGCACAGTATCTACTCTGGCTACAGCCAAAAAACCCTTCTCGGAATCATAAAGATAAGTATGAAAACTAGTTGTTTCAAAAAATAGCTCGAATCTATAGTTAGCAGATACTTTGGCTGCCGTTTTCCGGAAGTGGAATACTAAACGGCAGCGTTCAACGTTTATCAGTCAAGTCTGACGAGGGAGCCGAGCCCTATAGTTGATCTTGTCGCTACTTCCCGCAAGAAAACGCAAAATAATGGAATAATCAGTCCTGTCTTCTTTTCTGCCGCAATAGTAAAGGCCGTTTGTCAAGTGCTGCTTCAAGATCCCTCTCAGCCTAGAACAGAGTAGACTAATGAACTTTGGTTTATAGCACGAAATGGTCTATTTGTTCGAAATAGCGCCGAAAAGACAATGATTTCATTAGCAGAAGCAGTGTAATCGTATGACTGCCTTCAGCTGTAGTTGTGCGTCAAGCTTAAAATTGTCTCCTGATTGAGAAATAGCTCATGGAGAATCAGACCTCTCAATCTTTCCAAGGTTCTCTGAGAGTTACTTCAATTAAAAAGCTTGTATATGATTTAGCAGCGCTATATAAATTCTCATCAGCACACATATACATTCATGAACTCTGGAATGTGATCTTTCTTGACTTGTCCCTGCTACGCGCTCTGTGTTCCAAACGCCCATAATTAACGCTCGCGTAAGGTTCCTGATCAGTATTTGGTGTCTTTCGTCTCAATCTCTGCCACTACCTTAGCTAGTAGCAACGGATCCCACATTCTGATGACTATTAGCGATTGAATCGAGTCAGAGATCACATTCAAGCACAGTTCATACAGCACACTGCTGCATCGTAAACTGAGCCTGCCGCTATCTTCGCTGTTGTGCAGGAAATTACTTTGCAGATCCTGCATATTGATTCAGCCAGATTTTATGCCCTAGAACTCAGTAATTGTATTCAAGCAGAACCTGTAGATCATGTTTGCATTCAACTCAATGTGTCAATGTGTACATGATTCTCGACTTGCTAGAGTTTATTCTTCGTAGCGCCGCATCACCCTCTCGAAAAGCACACCTATTATCTGCCTTTATTCGTTTCCCCTTCAACCTAGTTTGCAACTCAACCAAAAACTTTTCGATAATAAAAAGTACAATCGTATTGTATTTCAATTGGGTTTTCTGGACGCTCATCCCATACCATGGCGCGATTCGGCAGCAGAATTAGTTTGCCTGTCCTATCGAGCTACCTGGCGCTCTTGTTACTAACAGTGGCTTCCCCTGCGCTGGCTGCCAAAAAGAATCTTTTCAAAACTTGCGACTCTTCGCCATTTTGTCGTCGCAACCGTGAGTATGCCGATGCAGCTTCTTGCGTCAAGTCGTCGATTTGGGATCCGCCTTATTACATCGACCCTCTCACGGTCTCCTTCGATAGCGGTCTTCTCCAGGGATCGATCTTCAAGACTATCCCAGATGCCGACACTCCGATTGAGTTTCCATTCCAGCTCGTCTTTCTTGAGTCTGGCTCAGTGAGATTTTTGGTCGACGAGAAGCAGCGTGCTCAGGCAAGCCGACTGCCAGGTTTCCCGGACAATTTGACGCAACGACGCTACAATGAGGCCTCGAAATGGGCTGTTGTTGGTGATCTGACTCCAGATGACAGTGCATCCGAGTCCTCTACTGCTGAACAACGCGCAGAAGGTGTATTCAAAATCAAATATGGACCCGAGAAGCATTTTGAAGCAATACTGAGCTGCAAGCCGTTTCGAATCGAGTTTTTTAGAGACGGCGAAGCACACGTTGTATTGAATGACCGAGGGCTGCTGAATATGGATCATTGGCAACCAGAACCTCCTGCTTCAACTGATACTAATAAGAATGAGCAGAATGAATTTGCTGAAGACAAAGAGGAAGAAACTCAAGATACTAAACAACAGCCTATTGAAGCAAAAGGAGCTCCGACTTCAAGTGAATGGCAAGACAAGTTTGGCGGTTTCACAGACAAGAAGCCAAAAGGTACAACGATATCATTTTGCTTTACTATAACGTTGTACTAATACGTATAAGGACCCGAGGCAATTGCATTGGATATTACCTTTCCAAGTTACGAGCACGTTTTCGGTATTCCTGAGCATGCTGATAAATTCTCTCTCCGCGAGACGAGGTAATAGAATGAATATTTGTATTGTCAAATTTGAATACTAATAAGTTTATCAACAGAGGAGGAGAAGGAAACCACGACCAACCGTATCGACTTTACAATGTTGACATTTTTGAGTACGAAGTAGACAGCCCGATGGCAATGTATGGCGCTATCCCCTTCATGCAAGCTCATAAGAAATCTTCATCCGTCGGAGTATTTTGGGCTAACGGTGCCGACACCTGGATTGATATCATCAAGAGTGAACCGGCTGACAATGCGTTCAGTCTCCGAAAATCAACAAAGACTCATTGGATGTCAGAGTCTGGCGTGCTTGATGTTTACGTTATGCTTGGCCCTGATGCCAGCTCAGTCTATCAACAGTATGGAGCGTTGACTGGATATACTGCTCTTCCCCCTATCTATGCTTTAGGATACCATCAATGCAGATGGAACTACAATTCTGAAGAAGACGTACTTGAAGTTGACGCGGGATTTGACGAACACGAAATCCCATACGATGTGATCTGGCTTGATATAGAGTACACTGAAGGCAAAAAGTATTTCACTTGGTGGAAATCGATGTTCCCTACTCCAGAAAAGATGATGCAGACTCTTGCGAAACGTAAGCGGAAACTCGTCGCTATTATCGATCCTCATATTAAGAAGGAGACTGGATATAAAGTGTATGAAAATATGTCAAAAAATGAACTGGCTATCAAGACAAGTGAAGGGAAGGAATATAATGGATGGTGCTGGCCTGGCGAGTCTGCCTGGATTGATACATTCAGCCCAAAGGCTATAGACTACTGGAAGGACCAGTTCAAGCTTGGAAAGTTTTGCGTAAGAACCATTTCATGCTGTTTGTTTGGATCAAAAAATAACTCTTATGCAATAGGGATCGGAACCCAATCTTCTGATTTGGAATGATATGAACGAGCCGTCCGTTTTCAACGGTCCTGAAGTGTCTGCGCCGCGCGATGACATTCATTTTGGAAACTTTGAGCATCGTGACGTACATAATATTTACGGCATGACATTCGTCAATGCTACGGTGCAAGCTCTGCAAGCACGGCAACCTCGTCAGAGACCGTTTGTTCTCACGCGCGCCTTTTTCGCTGGATCGCAGCGTCTTGGTGCAGTTTGGACAGGAGATAACGCTGCGAAATGGGAGTACCTTCAAATCGCCCTTCCCATGATTCTCAGTCATGGAGTCGCTGGATTCGGATTTGTTGGCGCAGATGTTGGAGGATTTTTTGGAAATCCGACGCCAGAGTTGCTTACCCGCTGGTATCAGGCTGGAGCATTCTATCCTTTTTTCCGAGGTCATGCACACATTGAATCGAAGCGTCGAGAGCCGTGGTTGTTTGGCGAGCCGTATACGTCACTTTTGCGAAATGCTATTCGCATGAGATATCAATTGCTGCCATCAATTTATACTGCGTTTCATCGTGCGAGCTTTGAAGGTGTTCCTGTTGTTCGCCCGATGTTTTTGCTGGCTCCGGATAACGAGGACGCTCTCGGAATTGATGATCAGTTCTTCTTTGGCGAAACTGGATTGTTAGTCAAGCCGATCGTGGAAGAGGGCAAGACCGAGACAGACATTTATATACCCGATGACGAGATATATTTCGATTATCTTGACCAGACTATCTACCAAGGTATTGGATACCATCACATTGACGCGCCTCTTGACAAGATTCCGATTCTGGCTCGCGGAGGACATATACTTGTGCGACGCGACAGATACCGGAGGTCGTCATCTTTAATGAACCACGACCCGTTCACCCTTGTGATTCATCTTGATAAGACCGGAAATGCAGCGGGAGTGCTATACTTGGATGATGGTGAAACCACGGCGCATGCTCGAGGAGCCTATCTTTATCGCTTCTTTATATTCAATGCGCAAGACAATATTTTACGGTCTCGTAGCATGCAGCCTACGAATCAGAATATCAAAAGTTATGAAAAAACAATTGACACGGTTCGCATTGAGAGAATCATTGTCGTGGGATTCGATAAGACGCAGTTGAAGAAGTCTGGTGCTGTTGAGTCGTTCCAGGATAGAAAGTCCTGGTTGACTGAGATCGATGTTACTGAGGCTGGAGATGGCAAGGCAAGTGTAATTGTTGTTCGGGATCCCAAGGTTGTTGTCACTGGTGATTGGTCTATTCAGTTTTGATGAGGCAATAGGCATTTATAGTGTGGATATGTATAGAAGAGCCAAATGTGCAAACCAGTCATTGACATTAGAGTACGTAGTTCACATGAGCCGTCTGCGGCTTCGGCCCAACCCCAGGGAAAGCTATATAAGCACCGCCAACATAATATTCTATCAACCTATATCCTCCAAAGCCATGTTCTCAGCTCGTGTAATTCCTAGATTAACCATCATCGCTTCAAAGGCAAGGTTTTGTGCGCGCAGCTTCTCGACGTCGCCGAGAGCAGCCTATGAGTACATCATCGTGTCATCGCCGGCTGCCGGCGTGACCCAGGTGACTCTTAACAGACCCAAGGCTCTTAATGCTCTTTTTACGCCATTAATCGAAGAGCTCGACATGGCAATGAAAGAAGCTGATTCAGATAAATCAATTGGAGCAATTGTCATTACTGGATCCGAGAAGGCGTTTGCAGCTGGTGCCGATATTAAGGAGATGAAGGATAAGACTTATGCGGATGTTTATGGACACGAATTTATCCAGAGCTGGAGTGAGGCTACTAAGGTTAGAAAGCCAGTTCTTGCGGCCGTTAATGGATTTGCGGTATGTTGATTAGCTATTTGCTTTATTAGCTATTTGCTGTCGTTGCTATTTGACTGTACAGTCACTGATCTGATGTTAGCTCGGTGGCGGTTGCGAACTCGCAATGATGTAAGCTTCTCCTTACTTCAACTTGCTAAGCTGTACAATTTATTCACAGTTTCGTTTTGCTACTAAACAGGGCCGATATCATATACGCAGGAGAAAAAGCAGTGTTTGGCCAGCCAGAGATCAAGCTCGGAATCATTCCCGGCGCAGGCGGCACCCAGCGATTGACCAGAGCGATCGGCAAAGCGCGAGCAATGGAGTATATCCTAACTGGCAAGAATTTCACCGCTCAGCAAGCTTATGAATGGGGTCTCGTAGCCGCTATCCACCCGCCTGAGAAGCTCGTTGAAGAAACGATAAAGACTGCTGGTGCGATTGTTGCGAATGGCCAACTTGCCGTACAGGCTGCGAAGGATGCTATCAATTATGGCCTGCAAGTTGGATTAGATAATGGGCTTTCATACGAGCGACGTCTGTTTCATTCTCTATTTGCGACAGAGGACCAGAAAGAGGGAATGGCAGCATTTATTGAGAAGCGCAAGGCTGATTTTAAAGGAAAGTAGATTGATGAAAGAGCAAACGAGAAACGTTTACAAGTGAGCCAGTTGAATGCTGTTTCATTGATTAAACACACAATAAAAAAATAAATATCAAACTCAGATTGACTACATCTCAAACACTGCGCAGTACACCCTCTCCATACGGGTTTTAAGTTCTTTGTGAATGAATGTAAGTGGCATGAAAGTAACTACCGTCCAGTATCATCATCAGAATGAGGTTCCTTGATCACCAGATCATTCTTTTCAGCTGTCGGAGCCGGATCTTCTACCCCACTAATAAAAATCTCCGGAGGCGGCGCAGGAGTAGTAGGTGCCGCTGCAGTCGAATCAGGCGCCGGTTCCTTAGCGCCGGTTCTGGCAGCTGACAAGGCAGCTCGAGCAGCATCTACGGCCTCAAGATCTTCTGTGCTACTGTGTGCCGAAGTGAAATGATGATGATGGTGATTATGATGCGATTCTAAAGATAGGTTGCCCAACTGATCATTCAAGTGTTGTGTTTCTTCAGGTACACTACTGACTCGTCCTAGTTTCGTCAAATCAGTAGTTGAGGAGGCGAAAGCGGTCTCTATTGACGACAAAGAGTTATTGACCGGCCAGACCTGTTCGACAGGGTTTGCCACTGGGAGTTGTGAAGTGCTCTGAAACCCTGTATTGGTCAAAGTTCGCGTGGATCCGGCCTTTGAGTTCTCGACGATATCCATATACGTCCTTCGTGAAGGATCAGCTTGCCGCTTTAGCTTCTTCTTCTCGCGCTTGCTGCTAGGACGGACAACAATTACTGGAACAGGCGAATGTTGAAGACAGTATTTTGAAATAGAGCCTGGGAGAAGACCTTGAAAGCCATTGAGGGACTTGCCGCGCGTGCCAACGATGAGGACGGCGGGTTCGTAAATCTCAATCATTCGCTGAATCATGTCTTGCACTTTACCGACTGCAAACTCTAGACTTAAAGAAATCTTGAAATAGTCGTCAATATTAAAGAATACAAAAATTGAATGGGAATAGTTATCACCTTTTTGTTGTCGTCGTTCTTGTCCATGATATCATTAAGCAGCTTGTAAGCTTCATCTCGGTAAACCTTTTCTTGCAATGAAGAATCCGAGCTCGAAATTTTTGCATTAGGATCAACAACACGTAGGCAAACGACTTCGTCGCCGTCATCGACTAGTTCATCAAGAAGCCATTCGAGAGCATAATCGGAGTAGTCGTTTTGGTCTGTACCGCACAAGAAGGTTCGCGACATTCGTGTGTAAACATAGTCGCTGTGCTTCACTTGCAAGGTAAGAGAGAAATCCGTAGCATCTTTATTGTCGAAAGTATCGAAGCCGACTCGTTTTTGGAATTTCCTACAGATTGGAGGATGTTAGAATTTGATATTTAAAAGCCTTGACGAGATGCCAAGACATGTGACCACTGCATTGCATTATCATCTTCAACAGCAGTAGTAACAACAGTAGCCGTAGCAGTGACTTTCAAAATAACCATCAGACTCGAGTAGTAACATACTGTGTAGTATTTTTAGTAGAATCGCCAGACCCGCGACGAGTGCTCGGAGAACGCATTGCGGACCGAGACACTGAGCGCACGGCAGAGGTATCTCGAGAACGCGAGCGAGAGGTGCCGCGGCCTCCGAGTATGCGAGAACGCGAAGAGCTGCGAATAGGCTCAACAAAAGACAGTGACATTTCAATTAATATTTCTGTGAAAGTCTAGATACTAGAATTCTAGGAAAGAGTAGTGAAGGTGGAGATACTCTAAGGTTATACTCCGCCTCGGTGTTGCGGCTCCTGAGTTGCGGTTCAAAAATTTAGACGCATGGCTCGGCTCAGGTTTAGATGCCAGCCAGGTTCGGGTTGCAGTTTACTATTTAGTTATTTCGTGTCGCGCGCGCTGTATGCGCGTCTCTCTCTTCTCACATCTTTTGTATCGGTGCCTGTCGTTCTGCTGATGTATTGCTACTGGTTCTATAACATTTATTGATTAGCATGGCCCCTCACAGTTACAGTCAGTTCTACTGCTGTTATCTTTTGCGTTCGTCGAAAATGACGCGTAGCTTCTATATCGGCTCGACACCATTGCCATTACGCGTAAGCGCACATGCTTTGCTTTATTCTTTATTTCCTGCCTTTGTCTTTGCTAATTTCCTTGTATCAGCGTTTGCGGCAGCATAATGGAGAAATATCAAACGGAGCATGGAAGACAAAACACGAAGACAAGCGGCCTTGGGAAATGGTCTGTATAGTTTCTGGCTTTCCATCCAAGATCAGCGCTCTTCAATTCGAGTACGTCGTTCTCAGGTACATGGCTCTTACTTCTTTTCTTTTGGTTTACTGAATTATGTATGATGCAGACACGCCTGGCAGCATTCTCACAGTTCACGACACATTTCTGCAGACGACAGGTTCTCGAGCACGCGCTCGATAGGCCAGCTACCGAAAATCCTTGGTAATCTACGCTTACTCTTAAACTCCCGCTCGCTGCATCGCTGGCCATTGGAATTTCATATTTTTGACGAAAAAGTAAGACAAGTATGGAATAAAAACAAGCATAATATTCCTGAGGTGCCTGGGCATATTAAGGTATCTGTGGACATTAGAGAAACTTCTACAAGTCTGGCGAAAGGAGCAGAACCTGCACCTCCCTCGCCTTCCCAATCATCTCAAAAGGCTGTGACTCAGTCGCAGAGACTAAATATACATCAGGGCGATGGTTTAGGCGGAATCAAAGGTTTGAAAATATCAAACGGTACGCGGACAGTGTATATTTGCTTTTGCCATACAAACTTGACTAATAAACAAATTTAGAATTACATCAACCTTACTTCAGCCAGTCTGCACATTCTTTCCACTCACATTCTACTTGTGGAGTATGTTCAGAGTCAGTATCAGATCTCAAACAAGACTCTGACCACCTTGAATACCTCGTCTGCTCAAATACTGGATGTCTTCAGGTCTACCATACCACATGTCTTGCAGAGTCCTTTCTCAGCTCATCGAAATTGACAGAGAATGAGTACGCATTACCTACGACCGGTAAGTGCGTGACTTGTGACGAGACGCTTGGATGGGGACTATTAATGCGTAATGCATTTTGGCGTGCATCCGGCGAGAATACAGAGATCTCGATGATACAACAGAGAATGATGCTTGAGGATGATGATAGACTGCTTAGCGGTAGTGAGGAGGAGAAGGAACTGAATTCTGAGGGCGAGAGGGCTGCCGCTTTTGAGGAGAAGATGAAGAAATCGAATAAAAAGTGCCGGACAACTACGAAGAAGGACAAAAAGGGCAGGTTTACTACGAAGGAGGCGCAATCATCAAAGAGCACTACAGCAACGACATCTGCAAGGAAAGAAAACAAGACGGCAATAACAGCAATAGCAGCAACCGAACAGTTATCGCAACTCACAGTCATCAGCGACAACAGTTTAAGCTCACCAAACTCTCTTCTCAACAGCAGCTTGTACAATTCCGATTCCCAAGAATCTCTTGATGCAATCAGAGCGTTATTTCACAAATCTGCGCACAATGGTAGAGCTTTGGCTTCGGCTCGAGGATATCCATCCTTGCACCGGGAACATCCTGGTTCGGCGTGTATATAGTTTGGCCATTTTTTTTTTAATTTTTTGGTATGGAGCGAGGATATGAAACCGGCGGATGTATTGGTAAAGGAGTTTTGTTTGGACCCAAATTTGTTTAAAAGATTGTATTACAATAGTTATTATATACTACACTGAGCAAGATCGATGCGATCCAAAAATTCAATTAAGGATTTTTCATAATGGCGCAACTTTTCAACACTAGATTGATGAAGACTCTTTTTTGACGTGGACTATATAATGTCTGCTCCCTACTGCATATGTATTAACCGATATCCTAAAAGCAACAAGATCCTTGCGCATGAGCATAATGCCCAGGCTGTGCGACATAGTCCACCGGCCTTCGGAATCCGTGATCATAGACAACTACAGGTTGCGCAGCGGATATGAAATATGGCTGCACTACTCGTCGGGGAGGATGCACGATGACTGCTGGCGGCATGCGCACGACGGGGCGCATCGTGGTGACTATTGGACCTCTTCTGCGTCGTCCAGACATTGAATCCAAATAGAATTAAAGCTCTGTCGGATGTAAAGTAGCGGAGTGCTGAATTCTAGTAGAAATGACTGTCGAGATAAGAGTACTTGACGCTGGAAATATTAAACAGTAACGAATCAACAAAAGACATATAGGCTTATCTCTGCGATCGGTCACAATCCTCCTATTTATCGACTTACCACAAATCAATGTGTGGCATACGGCGCGCATGCGCGAGGCGCCTGACTCTTCCTGATAAGAGAATCGTCTGATTAACTGATATCGATTATGTAATTGTTAGATTATCGGATGCTTTCTGTCTTGGCAAGACATCACGATACTTTCCAATATCCATATTTTTATATTCTACATACAAATTTATAATTTGAAGAAATTATGTTACGCGCCGATTCTTTTCGTGTACATATAAAAGTAAACAAAAAAAAATAATATGTACATGCAATGCAGTCCTTTCAGACAGATCTTTCAGCTCACAGAGAAACAGAATGAATATCTAGAATGTTAGCAAATGTCAGAATGAAGCAAATTTTAATAACATTTCATTTGTATATATAGATTCCCGATTACCAAAATTTGAAGACTATCAGTGTAAGACTGGCGTTGTAAAAAATGTAAAACATTTATAATAATTTATTGGATTGCTGAATGTTGAATAGTTGCTGAATACTGCTGCGTAAAATTTCATTGTCGCAAGTTAAAACGACTGTTGCAAATTGACTATCGCTAAATTCCCAAATAGATTTTATTTCCTTTTGATGATTTTCCATGCCAAACTCGATTTTTTTTTTCTGGATTTTTGAGTGTCGCAATTGAATACGACTGCTGCTCCTAGCTCCTAAAACAGATTAGTTGATTGCATTGAACTTCAGAGTTGGACGTAAAAAGCAACACTGAATTTCATGTTTCAAAAATGACGATGACGGCGTCCATCTCCATGGCTATGACGTCCCCGACGGTCCTCAAACGGAGACCGAAATTGGGGGCTATTAAAATCAGGTCTCGGGAATCGATCACGACCAACATGACAGTGCGGTTTGCGTCCATGTGGACCACGGCGCTCGTGTCCGAAATGTTCATGAAGACCGTGCTGGCGAAATTGGTCGGCATCAGGTCCAAAAGGTCCAAAAGGTCCAAAAGGTCGAAAATGTCCCGGTCCGTGGCGACCATAAGTAAAGGCGCCAAACGGTTCATGATGAAAACCCTCATGACCGCCGCCCTGAGAAAAGAACTCGGCGCGCGAGTGAGCGGACTCGGGGTCGAAATGTCTGTAGTCAGACTTATGACGACGATGACGACGTGAATGGTCATGAGCAGGAGCGCCTGAATGCTCCGAGTCGGTAAAAAGCTCGTTACGTCCAAAACCGCGGCTGTGATGAGCGCTGAAACCATGCTCACCATGGCGACCACGATTGTCATGATGACCCATTCGTCTTCGATGATGACGCCAGTGCGGCGGGAGGTCTGCAAGGTCAGATTCTGCACCAGAGTCAGAAGCAGATGACTCAAAGGAATCATCGCCATCGTGATGATTGGTTGGAAGAGATTCAAAATCGGTAGAGTCATGCTCAGAGGCAGTTGCGGTGGACTCAGAATCACTACTAGAGTCCTTATCAACTAATTCTACCAACACGATTTTTTCTCGGTGCGGGGAATCTGCAGAATTATTTTCAGCTAAGGACTCAGCTGACGCAGCATTGTCAGATGTAGATGACTGAGGAGCTTGTGCAGGTTCATCGGTACCATGGCCATCGTTATGACGACCGCCATGTCGGTGACCGTGGCCATGATGACGACGATGGTGGTGATGAGGTCGATCAAAGAACTCAGGTCCAGAGTCAGGAGCGAAAGGAGGACGACCAAAGCCGTGATGACCAAAAGGAGGCGGCCCAAAGCGGAGGTCGAACGGAGATCCAAACTCAAAAAGATGATGTCTGAAAGAGTCGTCAAACCCCCCGGCGAACGGAGGGCGAGGCGAGAAACCAAATGATCCAGGAGGAGGCGGGCGATGCTCAGCGAAAGGCATCCAAGCTCCGTGGTGAGGGAAAGAAAAGGAAGGATAAGACATTATAGCAAGATAGATAAATTGAATTAGGGGAGGGGGGGAAGATGAGGAGAAGAAGAGGGATAGGAGAAGTATTTATATTTTGTGAGGTGGCGAATAGACGCGTCACCAGCGCATAGCCACGTACAAAGTCCGGTCAGGTTCTGACTGCGGTCGGTACTGCGGAAATAGAATGAGTCATAATTATAGAATGGGTCATAATTCAGTGTTCTTGGAAGAACTTTTTTTGGGAGATTTGCTAGCGCTATGTAGAAAGCAGTTACTCAAATGATGAGGGCTGTCGGACGCAAGAGATCATGTATCTCTAAGATGTTAGTAATCACATAATATGACATAATATGAACCAGATATTAAATCCGTTCAACAGAGAATAATGGGCAGTAAAAATTACAGGCTTTGAAGCTAGGTAGTGCGCACCAGCTTGAAGTATTCTCTTATCGATTTATCTGCTCACGATATTCGGCATTATTGATAACTCGGAAATCCTCTCCGTGTTCACCTGCCCTTTAATCTCTCTTATTTTCGTAATCTTGACTAGATGCAGTGACTATTTGCAATTCTAGCAGTTCATATCTGTTTAGGCATTAATCTCACTGATATGAGATGGTGAGTCCGATAGATTACAGATGCGCTCGTCTCTTGTTTGCTGTTTGCTGTTTACATTCTACGAACCCGCGTCCACCAATCGGCATTCTCTCGTGATCTACATCCTGCTGCTCCATAATAACCCTTCAATCATCTTCCATCCAGTAATTTTCCACAGATATCTTTCATCCAGTATTTCGTCTGTAATTTCAAGCTGCTCTTGCCAGAACGCGCCCCGCACGCGCTGCCAGCATTATGCTTCTTCCCAATTTGGACTAGCGTACTCGACGGCTCTGGCGTGGTCGCAAACGTAAACAAACCGCGTCGCCTCTCGCTTCGTCTCCTCGTCTCGCTTCCCCGCCCTTCTCACACCTCCCCTCCCTGCTCTAACCTTTTCATCCCTATTTATTCAACATTTTCCTACTTTGGCTTTGCAACTCCTACATATTGGCATCTCCCACCAACGACCATCTCGACCCTATCATGGCTCCGATGGCCGCAGTCGAGCCCTTCTCGCCTATCCCGGCTCCCGCGCGAGCCCCCGGTCGCAGAACGTCTCCGACTCGTTCCTCTTCTCGCCGTGGAAGCGCAACCTCTATTTCTTACTCCTCTCCGTTTGCTTCCGGAGGACGTATCACCCGAGCAACCGCTAAGCATCCTCTTTCCGGGATTGCAGCTGACCAGCTCTCGCCGCTGCGACGCTCGACCGGCGTGCTTCATCTCGACCAAGCATCATTCGGCTCGCCTGTTCCCAAACGCTCCTTCCTGTCTCAATTTTCTGAATTGCCAAGTGATGATAGACTAGACCAGCCGCCGCCTTCGCCTCTGTCTCAAGCTCACGCTCCTCAGTTCTCGAATTCAGCATTTTCAGCGCCGATCGCCACACCGACATCACAGCCCAAGCCGCCAACTTTTGCAAAGAGCCGGCTGAGTGGATTTGGATTTGGAAAAAAGGAGCCTGCCGGATCTTCGGCAACCAATCAGCTGTTCAAAGTTCGACGCACACACTCGGTAGAGAATTTGCTGGCGCGCGACAGTCCGTTTTCAAACAACGCGCCGCTTCCAAGTGCTTCTATACATCCGCATCCGCTCTCGCAGTCTCTTACTCCATCGAATTTAAATTCTGAAGATGACGATATCGATGTCAAGCCTGCTGCTCGCAAATTCAACTCACTCGGATTTGCAGCCAAGAAAAAACGTCCTTCGCTGCCAGGATCGTCTTCCTGGTCGACGCTCTCAAATGCAGTCGCTTCCTCATCGTCCTCTTCAACTGAAACTCCACCAAATTATCGACTCGTCAAACCATTTCAGCCTGCTTTTATGAGTACTGGGTTGCTCTCTAAGCGCAATAGACAGAACCTAGGCTCTATCGACTCTCTACATTTCGCTCCGCCAGAGACACCATGCAAGCGGCCAGCTCAACCTCAATTTACCGTCGTGGCCCCGTCCTCTTCTTTGAAAGCTTTAGACAATACACGGATGTTTGATGCAGATGAGGTATTCGATACGGGCAATTCTGGTTTCGATTATGAGATGCCACCGACTCCGACAAAGGCGTTTGCAGCTCAGCATGCATCCCCACAGGTGCAGGTGCTCGCTACTCCGCCTCAAGGCTGGCCGATTCCCAATAATTTGAGTATGTATTACTAAAATGAGTAAAACAAATTTGCTTGTCTTTATTTAAGGCTAACATGATAATAGCTACGCCGGTAGAGGCGACTTTCCCGTCAGGCTCACCCACTGCAGGCAGTCTGCTTGATATCAAGACTCCTAGTACGCCCGCCAAACCTATCCAAGGCTATTTTGACCCGTCGACAACGCCGGGCAATGTAGTAGACTCTTTTCTACTTGACAAATTCCAGGATATTACTTCGATTGGTTCTGGCGAGTTCTCATCAGTTTTTCTCGTAACCGAACGTGATCCTCCGCACAATAAATATGCCATCAAACGCAGCAAGACCGTGCTTATGAGTCATAGGGCTCTTGAGAGACGTCTTGAGGAGGTCGCGATACTTAAAGAACTTTCTTCAAAAACTGATAACGAGGATCGAGAGTATATTATTAATTATGTAAATAATTGGGAATATCAAGGATATCTATATATTATGACTGATTACTGTGAGAATGGAAGTCTTGATGTGTTTTTGGCAGAGTATGGACGTGTTTCAAAATTGGATGAATGGCGCGTATGGAAAATTTTGGTAGAGATTGCTTTGGTAAGTTTTGCGTTCTGATTCCGAGAGAAAGATTGGGCTAATTGTTGTAGGGGCTACGATTTATTCATGACGCGGGATATATCCATTTGGATTTGAAGCCTGCTAATGTATTTATTACTTTTGAAGGATCTCTCAAGATTGGTGATTTTGGCATGGCCACAAGGCTACCGGCTGTACGTGCGTTGTGTTTTATGCATAAAAACCGAGCTAACGGTGTATTACAGACAAAAGGAATTGAGCGCGAGGGAGATAGAGAATATATAGCACCCGAAGTTCTCGCGCTGCAGGAATATTCAAAGCCGGCGGATATATTCTCGTTTGGTCTTGTAATGCTTGAAATTGCGGCGAATATCGTACTTCCAGATAACGGTGCACCGTGGCACAAGCTGCGCTCTGGTGACCTGTCTGATGCTGGTCGATTGAGCTCCAGTTCTGGCGATCTCGCAAATGCAGGCAGTGTGTCTGATGGAACAAAAATTCCGACGTGGGCGCCTAGTTTTATGGTTGATGATACCGATGCACTTGATCGGATAGTGAAGTGGATGTTACGACCTGTGCCTAGCGAAAGACCAACAGTTGAGGATATATTCAATACGCCTGAAGTACAGCTTGTTGACGAGAGGCGAAAAGCAGGTGCGATTATTTTTGAGGGCGAGTATGGTCCGAACCCGGAGACGAATACGACGACAGAGGACGGAGATATGCTTGACCAAGACGACGATTGGCGAATGGAGCTGTAATTTGAGTCACAGTTTCTTTTTTTTTTTTCATTTTCTTCACGATATTAAATGAGAGAAATCAGTTTACGAAGTGAATGTCTAGAAGCTGCACGGTGATGATATCCCATATATGAATATCCAATCTTTTTGTTTATCTTTATTTTAGTTTGTGCAGATCCCGGTGCGATAGTTATGTCACTATATGAAATGCTGTTCTCTTTACCATGCGAGCTGTGAATACTTGCGTTCGACACGACCTCTTTTTCGAGTTGTATATTGCAGACAATAGTGGATGAACTCGACTATACTGTAAAGATAAGTTAGTCTGAGGAGAAATGCTATATGATTTCAGTTGAATGAATTTTCATATTTATTGTTTTTGTTGTTTTAATTAGTTTTTTGGAGTTTTAATTCACTATGTTCACATGCTCACTCTTTATTTGTCTACATTCATTTTATTTTTTTTTTGTTCTCAGTCACTCATTTCATTTGCATTGTTAAGGATTATTTGCATTTTTCACATGCTATGCCTGTCATTCGTTTTGTTTTGTTAATTTTTTTCTTTCTTTTTCTTGTTTTTTTTTTCTTTTTGTGATGGTGAGGTGATGGGTGATGATGGAAATGGATGGAATATTTGCTTTTTCTTTTTGAACTGAAAAGAAATCAATGAGCTGGAAAGAAAGAATGTTATTATTTTTATAAAAAGAATATGAGGTCATGAAATTTTTTTATCCTGAAATATCTTGCTTGTTGTTTTTGTCTTTTGATGATGTGTTGATATTATCTACTTCGTTTTTCTATGTTTTTTTATGTTTTTTTATTTATTTTTGATAAAAGAGACTAAATGAATTGTGAATTTCTTATTACTTTAAAGAAGAGTAGAAAGAAAATGAGAGAGAGAGAGAGGAAGGAAAATTGCTTGAAAATTCATATAAAGAAAGAATAAGACAAGTAAGAAATTTAAATTGCCAATAGATAACGAATATCATGTAGATTTTAACTATGGAATAGTTAAAAAAAAATATTTTGGGATTTGATTTTCAGAGGAAGAGAGGTTTGCTATTGCTTATTTTCCATATTACAAATTTTCCACTTGATTTTTATTTCACTTTATTTTGTTCCCAAAATCAGAATAAACAAATAAGAAAAATAAGAGTAAAGAAGAGAAAACAACACACAGCTGCTTAATCTCGTAATAGACCGAATAACATTTAAGAAAATTAGGAAAGAAAGCGCGTCTTTTTATTCCCTTACCTCTCTGATATTCGCCTTTGATTTGCTTCTTTTTTTTTTTTCTTTTTTTCTAATTTCATACAACAAAAAACAAATCACGTACACGCATCAAGAATGTGATAACCACCCACAAAAAAACGAATGAATGATAACAATCATAAGAATAGAAAAAAAAAAATACCGGTACTCCATCTTTTATAGTTGAAAACACAATCCAGCAAACCTGCGAAAGTTCTTAATGACATTGTTGGTAGTGTCGGTATTTAGAATATTGCAATTCCATTTTGTTGAAAAACATTTGCAAATACTCTACATGACACAAAGACTTTAGGATCTGCATTCATGATTTTTGTAGAATAACCCATTTTGATAGTCAAGAAAACAGACGCACATAAAGAAAAAGACTTGAAGATAAAAAGAACGACACCAATTATGCGATCGAAGCGGCCTTGTCAGCAGAGGCTGCGGCGGTAGCGGCACTGGTCAAGATTGTGTGCTGGGCGCGCTTGGCTTTGTAGTCCTTGATCGCCGATTTGATAGCGTCTTCGGCAAGCATAGAGCAATGCACTGCGCACCAAGAATATTAGTATAAATGTGACAACGGAGTAGTAAGATAGATATAAGAGACATACGCTTGACAGGAGGAAGACTGAGTTCCTTGGCAATAGCAGTGTTTTTGACCTTTCCAGCCTCATCAAGGGACATGCCGCGAACGAGTTCGGTGAGGTAGGAAGAAGATGCAATTGCGCTGCCACAGCCAAAGGTCTTGAATTTGACGTCGGAGATAATACCATCGTCGTCAACGCGGATCTGCAGTTTCATAACATCACCACATGCGGGAGCACCTATATTTCATGAATTGTAAATCGTTAGCTAAAAGATTGATCTTAAAGATCGAAGACGCCATTGAATAAGCGGAAGAAGGCGGGTGAAGATTAGACATACCGACGAGGCCAGTTCCGACATTTATGTCATTCTTGTCCATGGATCCGACATTACGCGGCTTGCTGTAATGGTCGAGCAGTATAAATAAATGTCAGAATCAATATACAGAAAAGAAAAATATAAAGAAGAGAGACATATCTTTGGCATGGTAGGCGCGAGAAAGAGCGACGGAGGTGACGGGAAGAGCAGGTCTGGCAGCGCGAGAAGCGGTTGCAAGTAGCGGACGTGAAGATCGCGCAAGAAAGCTCATTGTGAATAGAAATAAGTGAGATTGTAGTAAACAGAAGTGTAGGATAAGATTGGTTAAATGCAATCTTTTTGGATAGCAAGAAAGAGATGACCGAGTTATTAGCACGCGTGCAAGAAAAGCGGTGGCGGGGCCGTTTAGGGTACTTAAACCTGGGCGAGAGCTCTGACGTTCTATTATTTGTCAGAAAATCTAATGGCTTATCTGTCAAGATATGAGAGTATTATGCTGTAAACTGATAGAACACATAATAAATAACTCCATAACTAAATATAAAAGGCTACATATAAAGCCATAAATGTAATTTTTAAAAGTAGAGAATTCTGAAACCAGAGTTATATCCGTTACTCCCGACTTGACAAGATTCGGAGATTCGGCCGAGAGAAGGAGACAGATATCCGACGAAGGATTGTGAGACTACAACTAATCTATTCAGCGTACTAAACAACATTTCAATTAACATTAATAGAAACAATCAGCAAATATAGAGTTGAAACCCATATCGCCTTATTCAACTCATCCATCCATTCATAGTCAATTCAAATATTTATGTACATAGACCACAAACACATCAAACACCCTGATCCATATCCCCATTGTTAAACCCCAAGATCAAAAACCCTGCCTGTATCACTTAAGACAAATCCATTATATACATTCAGAACCAAGAATAGCGGAGTAGTAGGAGTACATACCAGAGAAAAAAAAATAGCAATGACATGTTGAGAGATATGTACACAATGACTCATAGGAAAGAACATGTAAATAAACAATCGATAGAATCCCGCCGATACACACATACACACACATCCAGATTACATTAAAAATATTAATTAATAAAAGCCATCAATAGATAGCAAAAAAAAAAAACCCACCTTATGTAACAATAAAAACAAAAACATATACTAAGCGCATAGGAAAAAAGAAAAGAAAAACTCAAGACCGACGCTGCAAGGCCCAGCCCTTGAGTGCCATCAAGATCATGATCCATGCCATAAGCAAAGCCACTGCGCCAACTGCGACATTCATGGTAAACATACCATCGAGGCCATGGTACAGCATCGCATTAACTATCTGCTCCGAAGAAGCGACAAAGATCACACCCGCCGCCATGAGACAGAAAGAGGTAAGGATCTCAGTCATCGGGCGCGCCGGCAGATAGGACTTGAGAGGCGAATGGAAAAAAGAAAGATAGGTGATTGCACGGAAGATGGCACCGATACAGAGCAGGTATCCCCATTGCATATGAATCTTGGTCGAGAGCTCTGTGGCCTGCTGATGTTGGCTCATGAGCACACCGGTGAAGAAGACAGTGAATAGCGGGAACGGGTTCGACGACGATGCATACTGCACTGGCTCTGCCGCGCGAGGGTCGACAGCCAAAGCCGATGCTGGACGCGACGACAATGACGATGCGCGCGCGGCTGATGAGGCGTCCAGTGGCGGCGATGAGCCATTTGCCTTTTGGCCGCTCGTGATGCGGCGTCTAGGAAGCTTAGAGCGGATGGAGGCGTTGAAGAGGCTGCGAATAAGGCTGGACTCGAACAGCAGGCCGCAAAGGCCGCCGCCTATATACATGAAAGCAATGGAGGCGTGCTGCAGGTCCTTGTGAGACCACTTGCCGTCGCGGTTGCCTAGGTGCTCCAAGAAGATGTTTGTGATGCCGTAGAAGAAGATGAGGCCGGACTCGACGGTCTCCATCGAGCAGCGGAAAAAGCGCGCTCCAAGGCTCTGACGCGAGAGCGGCACAGGCGGGCGCACGTTCCAAGCCCAGCCAAGGTTCGCGTATGCCCCAAGAACACGACCAAAAGTAAGGATGCCGAACCAGAAGAAGACGGAGCCCTTGATGAAGTGGGCGAGGAGGCCAAAGATTTTGTCATGCATGCCAAGGTTTGTCGCGGTGACGATTCCAGACATTATCTGGAAGAAGCCAATGAGTATCAGCGGACGGTTGAGGAGGGCAAAGGTAACCGAGGCGGCGAGGTAGAGAAAAGTCAGGAGACGGTCGGGCAGGCGCGAGACGGCGCGACGGACAGGCTCAAAGTAAGTAGCAATGGCATGCTGCACGCGATACTCGACAGAGGACGGGTGATGAGGAAGCGAGAGCTTTTCAAGGTCATCCGCCGTCTCAAGAACATACTCACGACCGCCGTCAGCGGCATCAGTGTAGCGGTAGCCAAACTCTGACGGGTAGAGATCAGCAGAGTCGTCGCAGGGAAGGAAGTAGTCATCGTCGTGGCCGTCAAGGGTGACCGAGCCGAGCGAGGCGCGGTCTGCGGCTGCGTCCGCGTCTGCGTCATCGGATGCCAGCGTATGGTGAGGATGGGGAGCGGAGGAGACGGCGGAGACAGGCTTGCGCATTGCCCAGCCCAGCACGTTTTCGAAAAAGCCAGCACCGAAGTGCACGGCGAGAAGGAAGAGCACGAACCAGCCAAAGGAAGAGTGCACGTTGCCCGGGTAGAGGTCGTCGACGCGGGCCTTGTAAATAACGGCGGGAACGGTGCCGATAATGGAGAGGGCGAGGAAGATGACATGGACGGGACCGTGCAAAGGCGAGCGAGCGATGGAGAGCATCACGGACACGGGGAGGACGACAACGAAGGCTAGGAGCATGAAGGCGATGTGTGCGATCAGGAAGGAGCGCGACTCCGGGGTGTTGAGGAAGGAGGTGGTGTCATATGTGAGGAAGAAGTCAGTAGCATTGAAGGGCTCCATGTGCATGGATGAGGCATTGCCTATGGACGACGGTGAGGGGACGAAGTCCGGCTCAGGCTCGTCCCCGTGCGCCGCTGCCAGAGAGGCAGCAGCTGCGAGGACGAGGACGAGGAGGGATGGACGCATGAGGAGAAGGGATGGGCGCATGGTGGGTGACAAGCAGGAGGAGGAGACGTAGGCGGGTGCTGAGGGCCCTTTTAGGAGAACCAGTGATCTGTCCGTCAACGGAACAGAAGCGCGCAGAATATCTAACAACCCGAGGGAGCCGAGCATATATGTGAATTTCATGTGCAAATACGGCATAAATAATGAATATATACGTGATTATGCCGGAGGAAGATGCTAACTCCGGGTTGGGTCTTGGACGGGCACAATGGTATCACGCGAAGAACAGGGAGGACGATGAATGAGATATATAAAGAATAGTAGAAGCGTCGTATGAACAATTTAGATCAATATAAGGATGTACAACAACACGGTTGCAACACGAAGTAAGCCAAACAATGAAAAGCAGCGCTCAAATGGACAAAAGAAAAACAGGCAGAACTCCCAAATGACGTAGATGTCTTGGAAATTAAAAAATTAATGAACACAAAAAGCTTATCAAGGCGAAGCGGAGCCGAACACTGCCGTATCTCTGCCGCTTCTCCGACGGATCGCTAAAGGGCGTCAGGTGAGACAGCACGTATATTACGAAAAATAGTAGGAAGAATAGTATAGAAATACGTAGAATAGGATGACAGGTTTAAACAGTATTCAGGAGACAATATTCTGGACTCTGTTGACTCACACCACTCTCTTTTCCTCTTTCGGACGATAGCCAATCACAGCCCTCATCAGGCCAAACCCTAGCCCGACGCTCGCTTGCCGGAGCAACCCCTTGCATCGCTACTGATTTGCGTACCTAAGCACTTAGTCACTCATACTCCCACACTCCCTCCACTGCTTCGCTGGCGAAGCACCGGAACTCATTCTGAAGCCCGTTGCGGTGCTCCGGACGGAAGTTGGTACAGCGCACTCCGTATGCCCGATATGTGCGTTCAATGACATCAGCGACCTTCTGTCCCGTGCACACGGCAACCCGTACGGTCGGTCTCGTGTTGCCTTCCTCCTCCTTGCGCAGCAGCACGCGCACAGTGATCGCCGTCTTTACCTGGCATTCCTCGCTCAGAAACGGTGGATCAACCAGCACCGCGTCAAATCGGCCCTTAGTTGCCTCCGGAACCCGCGTCGGTGCATTGAAGTCGTAGTGCACAAACTGCCGTGGTCCGAATACGGCAAAACGGGCGTCGTTCTCAAACACGACTGCTTGCACTTTGCTCGACAGGTCCTTCGGCAGCTGCGGTAATATTACCCTGGTCAAATACTGATGCACCGTTGGGGCAGACAGAATCGCAACTTTGATCGACGGCAGACTCGCGTAATTTTCCCGTGGCCAATACTGTAGCTTCTCTTCCCTTCCCGCAACATAGGCTCCCAGCTTTACCAGCGGATCTAGTACAAATGCACTCAATCGGTGTGCCGTAGCATCCGTATACCAAAACTGCGACAAATTCCAATCCTCTGTGAAAACCTCCATGCTCGCAAGCGCATCTTGC
Organism: Kockiozyma suomiensis; assembly: GCF_038497685.1. Taxonomy (NCBI): domain Eukaryota; kingdom Fungi; phylum Ascomycota; class Lipomycetes; order Lipomycetales; family Lipomycetaceae; genus Kockiozyma; species Kockiozyma suomiensis. The sequence goes on from NW_027117674.1 coordinate 106,057, forward strand.
TCTTCTCCATCCCCCGACTCTTCCTCTTCATCATCACTCTCGTCTTCAAACTTGAACTCCGCAACTTGTGAATCGTCAAACCGGGACTCGGCCTTCTTTTGAAGTCGCTCAAAGGCTGCCAGTTTACTCGATTGCGTCTGCTGAAACTCCTGTAGCAGAGCCATTGTGTCCGCCGACAATCTATCCAGATCCGCCCCCCGCATTAGATAAATCTTCTAAACAAGAAATTTTACTAGACTATCAGAATCAGCTCTTACCTCAGATCATCATCATCCTCAATCTCAACTTCGCCCATCGTATATCCTTGCTTCTGGCTATGCTCATTCAATAGACAGAACAATTTCCAGCCATCGTGAAAATTTAGTCCACTCTCAGTATCAACCACTGCGGGTTAGGGCCGTCCTCGATTAGTTGCGTATCTATATCGTGAGACTCATTGTACTGTCGTCCACAATCTCATCTCCTGCTTTTTATAGAAGCTTATAGAGTCATATTTATAGCATGTCTTTATAATATTCTGCTTTTTGAAAGTCTCTACTACTTTAAGTATCATCAATTTTGATCAAGCACGAGCATGTCTGCAGACGAAACTCCAGAGTTTCTCCGGTCAACGCGCAACCTCTCGATAGCTGACACTGCGCCATCTGAAGAAGTCGATCCCGCCGAAATTGCTTCGGCAATACAGAAATTTAAAAGCATTAAGTCAATCTCGACTCGTCAGAAATTGTACTTGCATCACATTGTGCTTTTTTCTTTTTTGACTAAAGAAATTGTCAACTAATTTTTTGAACCATATAGACTCGAGACACTATTTGCAAATCTACTTCCTTCAGACATATGGCATCTCACTACCCTTCTCGGAGAACGGCAGCTTTTTGTTGATATCATTGCTTTATTACCATCTGAAATTCTCCTCATAGTTCTTCAATACGTCAACTCGGCTCGTGAGATTCTCTCCTGGCAGCGCGTCTCAAAGCGCTGGAGAGAGCGCCTATCAAATGAATTTATATGCAGCCATCTCAAACGACTCGAATTCGCCGACGAAATTCCTTCTCAACGTCCTCAAGATGAGCAAATGTCGAAACTCGACGCGCTGCGGATGTGTACTTTTCGTAGTATCGCAATCAAGCAGTCAAACCGTTTTGCGACTCGTAAGGAAATCTCAGACCTGCGCCCAAGTATCATGGCCTATTGGGGCGGCAGACTTGTCGTATCGGGCGTCATGATTGGCTCCGATCTTAAATTTACTATTCTTTATGAGCTTTTTTCCGATCGTCGCTGGAAACTGCAACAAAGTCGCGAAAGCTGGTATAACCTTACTTGCTCTGAGGACATTTGCGCTGGAGTGACTTCTCTCGGAAAGTGCAAGGTCTGGTCGCTTCGAAACCCGTCCACGTGCCAGGAGCGACAGCTTTTGTCTTCAAATACGCGCGATATGGCGTCGTCTAAAAAAGTAATTGGAGTGATATCAATGGATACCGAGATTATGATCTGGGATACCGGTCTCAATGACGAGCTTTCGACATCCGAAATCTCGGCCCACATTGAAGCTCGCGGTGCAAAACCTTACCGGATAGGCCTGCATGCTGATCGCGAACTTGTCATTTTGTTTGTGTCAAAATCGATAAAGCATGATTATGGGTCTTTTGTACTCATCTTTGATTTTGACCAGAACCTCGTCTCGCAAATCACTTCCCCCCTCTCATCTGACACGCAAATTTTTCGGCCTTTACAGGAAAATTACATTTATCTTACCTGTTCGAGACTTCGTTCTATTACAAAGGTAAATATAGAAACTCACAAATCAACAATAATCAGCGGCTTTCTTACCTCTGGTGACTCGCTTGTCGGCGTCCCTTTCCGCGATTCAATCTTTATGCTCGAGGGATCATATCTGACTCGTCTCACGCTGACTTCATATAATGAGTTTGAAGATAAATGGTCGTATTACGGCATATTATTCTCACTTGATCAGACTTCGAAAATGTTTGATTTACAAGGCGATGGACACTATATCTGTGCACGTATGGAGAGCGGGGTCCTTGTCTTTTCGTTTAATTTGTACGATTATCAGGCGTCAGGTGCCGCCAACAACGGCGTTGTCGAATTCTAATTATATTAGAGCATTAACCAAACAATAAATGATAAAGATCATAATTCTATGCAACATCAGTCGTCACTTTTAACGCCGACATTGGAACTTTCATAACCTCCCCACGCTCATTTCCCGAAGCGAGGTCAATGAAATGCGCCCGCGCAATAAGTTCACTAGTAGGCGCATCATCCAGTGCCGTCTTGGCCGCCACAAACTCTTCATTCGTCATCTTTCGCCGTCGCTCAAACATGCTCTCCTCTACTGTCCCTTTCAGCACTAAAGTCTCGACCACGACCGGTCTCGTCTGCCCGATCCTATGAGCACGGCGCATCGCTTGCGCCTCGATATTGGGCTGCCACACCGGATTCATGAAAAATACTCTACTAGCAGCCGTAACATTCAACCCGTGCGCTGCTAAATTTAAGTCCATTAACATGACGCGAAATTCGGCTGTACTATTGAACGCAGTCAAATTTTTTGCCCGCTCAGCCGGCGCCAATGCGGTTGTATAAAAACAGTGCTCAACACCGGCAATCTCAAATGCTTCGCCCATGTAATACGCTATGTCATCGTATTCGTAAAAAACAATAGCTTTCTCGGTGCTTTGGAACTCTTCGATTTGCGAGAGCAAATATGTTAATTTTGACGAAAAACACGCTTCGATTTTCATCTTATTGAACTCCGAATCAGTCGCTGTCCGCAATGGAATTTGGGACGCGGCAAAAGAGTAGTTTGTGAATAACTTGCGCTGTTGCTGCTCCTTCTTGCCTTTGGCTCCATTATTTACGGATACGGAATGTAAATTCGCGCTTGTGGCGGCAGTCGACGTCGCTGGCACACCAGGTAGTGACTTTCCTTCGGTTGTCTCGTGCGACTGTTTGTGTTTTCCACGTTTCGATTTACTGGGTGACACATTATTCCCTGCGATCTCACCACTTGCACTGTTCGTACGTTGACGCTTCCGCGGTCTCGCTGTCGATTCGCTAGAAGCCAAAGTTTCCGATTCAAGCCGGTCAAATTGTTCGTTGACTGAATTTATGTACGCGAACTCTTCAGTGATTGCATGTATAATATCGGGATCGGCCACGGAACCATCTGCGTCTCTTGTCTTGATATTCCGCACGAGCTGCTGCATGTGCAGAATTTTCGGACCCGAAATTAGGCTCTCGTTTTGTGGGCCGGGAAAGTTGATGTCGCAGAGCACATCGCGCACTTGAGGTGGTACGTCTCGTACATAGTATGCTTTCCCACATTGTTAGTCCTTTTATTGTTTCCAAGAAAAAGCAAAACTGTTTTTGTGACTCACAAACTTCCTGATGCTTCACTGACAAGTGAAATGCTTTACATTGAAGGGCAAAGTTCATAACTTCAATAGATTTCTTGAGTAGCTCCTGATCATGATCTGTGTAGGCTTTACCATTGACAAGACACTCATTAGCGACTTTAAGGGAGTGCTCAATATCCTCGACTTCATGTCCTGTCCAGTAAAAAGTGCTATGTTGTAAATTACTCACAAGCCTTCTCAGCGAAGTCATATTTGATCGATGGAAAAGATAATCCTGATCAACGCGATCAGATGAGACGGCATTCACAGCCACATTTGCATTAAACAAATTAATCGCAATCTTATTCATCAAGCTTGGTTCAAGCTTGACCACTCGGTGCGTTAATTCAGGAATTTGGACGTCGAGTTCGAGGTCGCGCCATCGGTGACGCACCATTACTTGCTGTAGCAATCGTTCGACCACCTCATGCCGATTCTCGGATAAAAACGGCATCGAACAGTATTTACTCCACATCCCTGGACTATACGACCAAGGTGCCAACGCAAGAAAGTCAACCACAATATGGCCCAACCGCGCAAGATCTCCAGATACATCCTTGCTATGTGGATTAGCTACTCGTTGCTGTTCGTTTTCTCCAACCGATCCAGATGCGGCAGTGTCGAGACCAAAGTTGAGACCGAGTAGACCAGGCACTGGCGTACCGGTCACGGCCCATTTGCGGTCAACTGTAATGTGCTTGGCTGCGAAGGATGCCGAGGTCTGCGAAGTTCCCATCGAGTGGCCTTCGTCGACTATTATCCGTTTCCACTGGATATTATGCATTCTAGAGGATTCTATTTCTTTCAGTTAGCTTATAATTTTTTTTTGGTTTGACAGCAAAGAGTAAATAAATACCGTCCTCGTATTCCTTTGCGAAGCGTCGTTGAGACATCACCACCACGTCAAATTTCTCAAACTGCGTGCCTGACCTACGCGCATTCTTAAATTCCATCACGCTCAAAAATCCTTTCTCGACATGTTTGTCTAATTCATTTATCCACTGGTGTACCAGCGAGTCTGGGCATACAATCAATGTCGTTCTGGAAAGCAAGATTCTTCGATATCTTATATCTTGCCTCGTACGACTGGATGCTCTCGTGCTGATATACCGGGTATCCTCCATATCATAAAATCCATTATGCGCACTCAAAAGACGAATTGATTCGGGACTTAGCCCGTCATGGTAATACCTCCAAGATAATCCATATCTTGTAATTATCGACACACAAAGGTCCGATAATCTAGGCGTTCTATGATACGTTACCGGATTATGAATATACATCTCAGGCACGCGGCTTCCTTGACGCAGTGTTGCGCAAATGAGCGCGATGCAAATACATGTCTTGCCAAACCCCATCTCTTCAGCTAGGACACCGCCATAGCAGCCATCGTATTGTGAAGTCTGAGAGTATATTTCTAGAGTTACCGAGTCGATATAAAATCTTGTGCCGTCGATAGCTGTCATTTCGCGGAAACGCGGGTCGGGAACTTGTTCAGGGAGTAATTCCTTATTTAGCATTTCTGCCACTGTTTCTTGTTGATAGGGGTACAGAGTTGACTTCATGCCCTTAATTTTCCCTGTTCTTATCTCTTTAGTAATTTCATCAATTTCATAGTCATTGAGTGGGGACGAATTTTGTCGAGTAGTAGGCGTAATGCTGTTGAACATGTCGAATAAACTTGGCGCCGACGTCGGCGTTTCTTCAATGAGTCTAACAAAAGGTGCATTAATCTCGCCGCTCCAGGCTTCTTTGCTAGCATTTACCAACTCGAGAACCTCTCTTATAGTCTTCCTCACCACTGAAGATACCCGCGGCAGACATCTTCGTCCCTCTGCGTCTAGTGGTAGCATATAGATTCTGAATCGCAAAGCGGCTTTACCAATTACCATATACGTCATTCTAGCTAGCATCTTCCGATATAAATATGCAATTGATTCAAGCTCACGGGATAGTTTCAACCGTCGATCGATCGGAGGAGTTATCCATCGCCAACCATCTGGTGCCTCGACGCCGGGAGCCGTGAGAGATGGTATACAGCGGACGTCTATAGTGCCTATTTTGATGAATCGGGACAAGTCGTTAAGAACCGTGTATATTTCTTGATCACTTTTTATTTCTTCTGCACTTTTTGTACGTGTCCGTCGAGGTCGGCTTGGTGTTGCTTGTGGATCACTACTTCGTATTCTCGCACCACGGGAAACTTCACATTTACCAAAGTCAATTCTAAAGGCTTTTATGCACAAATAAACAGTTTAATACATCAATTAAGTACCTCTATTCCATTTCTTTGTTTTTGTCCTTTGTATAATCCTGTCAGTCTCGATATTGCCGATATCGTAATCTTTAACGGACTTTACTACTGTCGATAGTAGCGTAGCCGTCACAGTTTGCTCGCGCGTAAGCTCCACACTTGCGACTTCACTTAAAGCCTCCATTATTGATAGCCAATCACAAAGTTCCAATACATGGGTTGATTAGTTTGACGTGTGAGAATAAATTTGTACTTTCTGAAGGTGTATGTGGGGAGGCTTTTTATGACTTAAAAGTCCCAATTCCCATCTCAGATTTTACAATATAGTCGATGCTGCGGCGCCTACGCAGTGTACTTCTCTACCACATTAATTCTAACCTATCTTTCTGTTATTGCTCCGCTTTTCTGGCATATTATTTTATTTCATTTATTTTGATTTGAAATATTTCAAAAATTCTTAATGTCAGTATCTGAAAGTCGAGCCAAATCGACTATCCATGTCTGTACGTATCTAATATATCCAAACGATACACCACTATCATTTGTTTTTTAAGATCATTTTTTTTAATTAGTCTCTGCAGCCGGACTGGATCCATCAGTTGATGAAGACTCATTACATTATGCGTTTATTCCATTTGGTGATATTATAAATATCCAGTTCCCAAAACCCGAAAAATCAAGTACGCACCTTCTTTTCTGCTTTCTTAGAGATACACAAAGACTTACCAAAACTGGAAACAATCATGCAGAAGAAACACATCGCGGATACGCTTTTATTGAGTTTGAATCACCTGTTGATGCTGAAGCTGCGGTTGACAATATGAATCTTTCGCAATTATCTGGTCGCAGCATACGTGTAACGACCGCCAAACCGCAGAAAGATTCATTTGACATAGCCAAATCAAGAGTTGCAGGTACTCCCTTCCACTCTTTTACCTTTTTATAGCAATCTTTGAGTACGGCAGGAATAGTGCTAACTTTTTAAAAAAAACATAGTCTGGAATCAAGAATCATGGATGCAGGAAAACGTTGTCGACGACGAAGATCGTCGTGCTTTGCAGCAAAGTAACCCCGACATCGATCCCATGCAAAACCTCGAAAACTCCATCGCAGGTCCTCAGGCTTGAGAATGAATTAGGTAATTCTCGATCGCTTGGGAAAATAGGACAGGGTTGGAGGCTGGTTGTATTGTAGGTTTGATTATATGAGTATATGGGTATATGGGAGTGTACAATAATATTACATGATTTTTTTTCTTTTCTGAATGATTCACAGTTCAATAATACAAAAAAGAAACCAAAAAAAAAAAACGATAAAACACTGTGTCTAAAAACTCCTCAATTGTTTTCTCCGCCACCCAGATAATTATATGCAAAAGAATATTTAAGCCAGTTATGAGTATAAATAAAGACAAAAAAAAGGATCAAAAGAGAGATAAAATCAAGCAAGCTTCATAAGGAAATCGAGAATTCTGCAGAACAGACAACGCTCGTCCGCTTGAATTCGCTGTTTTTTTTTCTTTGAAACTGTTGGACTAGATAAAGAGACTTTGAGGATGTTAAACCAGGACATTCAAAAACTCGCTGTCATATCAGATCGTTCACACAGTTCAACCTAATTTTTTTGTTTTGTTTTCTCCTTCTGAATCTTTTTTCTTCGAAAATGCTTTGCCCAATCTTTCAATACTAATTCTGAACCAAAAGAAACAAACTGATTCAAGCACTAGCATTTAATAGAAAGAGAATTGCATTTATTTCGCGGTGCGATTGACACGGACCTTGAGATTTGAATGTACCAATTAGTATCTTAGATATTTCTAAATTCTCATACTAGAAGACAGTTATGAAAATCACTCACAGAGGGATCGCGAAGGAACTTGCGCATAATGCCGTATCCAGCGGCGCCGAGAGCGACCAAGACGGCGATAACTGTGTTTTTTGAATTTGTTAGACTTCAATTCAAACGGTTCTACTCTACTGATAGCTGATCGAATAATATTTCAAAAGAATTAACACATACGGAGAGGGTACAATTCAGCGGGAACATCCTTGACCTTGGCGAGCTTCGAGGTTGGCTGAGCGGTGGATTTTCCGTGAGCCTGTTTGCATAGTAATAAATGCCGTTAGCCCGACCGATTAACAGATTTCTAGCAAAACCCACAAAAGACGCAACAAATAAATTTTTATTGTGTCACAAGGTATTCCAAAATGTGGTACAAAAGAAAACACATACAGCACGGAGAACCATAGTAGTTCGCATGTTGTTGACCATTGTCGCACGCATGTTATTGGCGTAGGCGGCGCGGAAGGTAGCGGTCGACGATGGACGCATAGCAGCAAGAGCGGAGGCACGCATTTTTTTCGGGGTGGTATAAAGTTAAGGCTCTGAAAGCAATATTACAAAGAGGAATAGAGAGGTGATGGATTGAAAGGTTACAAAGTGGTGAGCCTGATGAACAACTCGGGAACTCGCCTGGCAGCGATTGGCTGATGCGCGGACTGAAAAGTACGCTGCGTCACAGTATATTTCACAACATTATGAACAAATCGTGAATCTGAGATCTTCAAACGTTTATGCTTCATCGTTGGCTTCCTGAATTGGCACCGATCCGCATTACTGTTGTTGGAATATGAATACTGTACATTAATGTAATATAAACGGCCATGGCTGCTGGAAAATGCTGATACCAATACCAAGAGCTTTCATCTACCATCAATACTTAAGCTCAGCTAGTACTCTCTAAACTATGAATCTCTCATGACCCGGCCTCTTATATGAGCAGTAACAACCTCGTCAGTATCTTTATGCCATACCAAATGCTTTGGACATATATCATATCTCAATGTGACTTGCAGCGTTAATCCCGAGCAGCGCAGCTTCTGCATTCGATTCATACACGCCTGATGCTCAAATCTGTTGTGGTTGTTAGAATCTGTACGCATCTCGCTGCATTTAAGTGGGACTAAAAAATGCTCACGTTGTACGGAATCCGCATGGCCACTCAAAGGAGTGACGAAAGCACATAGACTCTTCTCTTATAGTTTAGTATTGCAAATATGGGCAAACTGGATGTGCGCGATAGATATTTGATTACCAAGATACTCAAACGGAGGACAGACAGCTGTGTGCTGAATGAAACCATCTGATCTCAAGAGTTTGGAATATTAGTGGTGGCAGGGAAATGTCTGCTATATAGGCCCCAGATGGGTTTTATAAACAACTTATAAAGGTGGCTGGCTACCGATTTTGGTAGACAAGTCTGAGCGCACACTGTTAGTGCATACAGTTAACGCATAGTCAAAGGTGTATCCCGGGACTTGGGTCAAGCGAAAATTGGATGCTGGTGTCTCAAAGACCGAGCTGTTGATTCATGGAAGCTGCTATAAAGCGCGGGACAGGTATATTCATATCTTGTTTTGTAGCTTGTATTTTTTGTTGCGTTTTCTTTTGAAAGCATGTAGGCAATGGTTTTTTAGAGGTAGTAGAACATTATATATGACCTACTTTTTTTTGCTACATAGTTACGGCTCTGGCGACTTCTTCAGTATCGACGGTGGGTCTTATGTTCTAACATATGTTGAAGCAAAATCCGGGCTTTTTTTGAAAGAGTATTAAAGATTCTCATTTGATGCATACACATTGAAAGATTAGTGAAATGGCTGGCTGTTTCTATCTCAGGCATTATTTTTGTGGCTGAATTTCTTTGCAAAATGTGTGAAATGTGGTTCCTGGGCACGGACATTAATTTCACTCTTTCGTTACTTCTGCTTCTTTTGTAAAATTTGATTTATACTTAAGAATATTAACGATCCAGTTTTTTTATGTGCCTTGATTTGTATTTTTGCCTTTGTTCTATTAGCTATACGTGAGGTATCAGCTTAATTCGCAGCAGCTTCTTGCCTTGAGAGACCTGGCCAGATATTGCATGAAGATGTATTGATTTTATTTCAACCCCTCCCTCAGACAATCAAGATATAATAACTGAATTGCTTTTAATGGAAAAATAGGCATTGTAAGTTAACAAAGGTTAATAACTTTAAATGATGCGTTGGGAGTTTTTTTTCCTTTCATGCTCATCGCGCGTACTTATAAACAACAAAAGAACCTCAATCCGATTTGAACTTTGAGATCAAATTATAAGACGAGAAAGTGAGCGGATAGAAGCGTGAGATGCTATGATAACTCGAGGTCCAATTGGTTTACCGTCAAATTTGATTGGCGGTCGATTGGTGTCAGCAGGTGGTGGTAGGATGACTCTTGTCCATAGATGTCTTCGACGCTCTGTTTACGCGGTTGGAACACAGAGTGCGAGATTGGCTACGACACGCTCATATAGAAATGCTGTACATAGTACCAGAGTCAGTGGCCTGAATTTTGGTCAGGGAGTTGCGCTGCCATACCGAAACTTCTCGTCAACGAAGATTACGGCCATCGCCTATACCCGCTATCATTCACAGGAAAAGGCGACTCAGTCAAGAGAACTAGGAAATGCTAGCGATATAAGGTCTAGCAATGGAGAAGATTTACGGAAGATACAGTCGCCTGAGGAGTTTAAGGATTCCATCCCACAGTTGAAAAACTTGAAAGCAAGTGACATACAACGATTATTTGCACTTGCTCGTCGAGAGATTTGGCGTCTGGGAGGTATAATTTTTGCAGATCGAAATTTCCCATCAAGTTGGTACATACTGACTCTTTGAATATAGGAGCATTCTTGTGTTTGTCGATTGCTTCTGGTGTTGCGCTGTGCATTCCTTATTCGATCGGACAAATTCTGGATATGATTCGTCAAGAAGATAAGAATGATTTAACAAACGATAAACCTCAGGTCCTTGGTCTTTCTTTGTTTAAATTCAACCTTGCATTAGGTAATTTACCTCCTCTATTGTAAACGCAGCATCTCAACTTTCTGACACATCGATGCAGGCTCACTCCTAGTAATTGGCGCCTCAGCTAATTACGGTCGCGTGTACCTTTTACGTATAATTGGAGAAGGCGTGGTCGCCCGTCTTCGTTCGCGACTTTACAGACATACAATAATGCAGGACGCCGGATTCTTTGACGCAAATCGCGTAGGCGACCTTCTCTCGCGCTTCTCAAGCGACGCAAATATTGTTGCCAAATCACTTTCGCAAAATCTGGCTGACGCGCTTAGAGCTGTCATCCTTGGTACTGCGGGATTGGCAATGATGGCATGGGTGAGCCTTGAGTTAACGGGGATTATCATGGCCGTCGTGCCGCCGATTGCGGTTGGTGCTTTTTTCTACGGCCGTAGAATCAAGGATATTACCACTGAGTCGCAAAAGACTTTGGGCAAATCAACAAGAGTTGCCGAGGAGACTCTCAATAATATCAAGACAGTACAATCATTTTCTGGGAATATAGTGGAAGCAAGAAAGTACAATAACGAGATTCGAAATATTTACTCGATTGGTCAACAAGAAGCCAGGCTATCTGCCGCCTACTTTAGCGCTGTAAGTTTTCTTATATATTTGACTGTAACTGTCACAGACTAACTTGGTTTTCTGACAGACAAATCTAGCCGGAAATCTTGCAGTGTTGACAGTTCTGTCGGTTGGTACGCACTTGGTAATGAGAGGCGAAATTTCGATTGGCGGTTTGTCTTCATTCATGATGTATTCTGCATACACAGGCAACGCAATGATTGGTCTTTCGTCTTTCTACAGCAAGATGATGAAAGGTCTCGGTGCTGCAAATCGAGTGTTTGAGCTAGAGGATAGCAAGAAATTAATCCATCCTACGATTGGTAGCCCAGTAGGAGACAATGCCAAGGGTATAATTGAGTTCAAGAATGTGCACTTCTCGTTTCCTACACGGCCGTCGTCTACAATCTTCGACGGGCTGTCGTTCAGTATTGAGCCAGGTTCGAATGTCTGTATCGTGGGACCTTCAGGTGGCGGCAAGACGACGATCAGTCAACTTTTGCTGCGATTCTATGACCCTACAGAAGGCGCCGTAACCCTGAATGGAAGAGACATTCGAGATTTCAATTTACAGTCGCTACGCAGAGCAATTGGATTAGTTGGACAAGAACCGATTTTATTTTCAGGCTCTATTGCAGACAACATCGCCTACGGACTCTCTGGAGTCTCGCGCGGCGAAATTGAAACTGCCGCCCGTCGCGCGAATTGTCAGTTTGTAGATGAATTTGCAGACGGATTAGATACGCAGGTTGGACCTCGCGGTGCGCAGCTGAGTGGAGGTCAGAAGCAGAGAATAGCGATTGCGCGGGCGTTGGTGCGACAGCCTCCGATATTAGTGTTGGACGAAGCTACGTCGTCGCTTGATGCAGAGTCCGAGCATGCGGTCACTGACGCGCTTAGGGATGTCATGGATAGTGGCGAATGCACTACGATTTCGATTTCTCACCGTTTGTCTGCAATCAAGCGGAGCGATGTGGTCATTGTCCTCGATCATCATGGGAAAGTTGTCGAGAGGGGAACGTTTAAGCAGTTGGTGGTTGACGAGGATAGTTACTTTATGAAGGTCTTGGTATGAGCTTTCTCATTTGCAGACGGGTTGTTTCGGGTGGTAGGAGAGTGTATATAAATATGAAGCTGACTTTGCATCGCCGGTGGCTTGTCTGGAGGTTGCCGCTTTTTTTGTACATATGCAAATTCCAAACGTATACCATACATTCATTTATAACAATTATCATAATAGCTGAACTCATTGGACCAAAATTTGCCCTCAGAGGTCTCGGCGTAAGCTGAGCGGGACTAGATCCGCTTTCGGCTAGGACACGCGCGTTGGGAGTTTCAGTTACGCCTTATCCCAGCCGCCACGCGCGATGATGCCGATGAGCCTCGTCCCTTTAGACTATCTGATTATATTCCGAACACGGTCCCGGCGTTTTTCATTTATCAGTAGTATTCAGCAATTCTCCTAATTCACGGTTTCTTGCCTATTTATTAGCCGTTTTTGACTTCAAGTGTTGAAGTCTTGAATATATCGAGGTTGCGACCAGGTTCTATCACCGCTTTCCCTACATCTGGCCGCCGCGATATCATACTTGCTTCTGGACATCAGATACACCTCACCGTAATGGCATTCTACAATCCTGCGCAGCACCCACTCCTGCGCGCTCAGCAGCAGCCCGCTCACTCATCTTCCAACACAGTCCAGAACAGAGGGCGCCATGCGTCATCCGTATCGGCGTTGTCGTTGGGGTCTATTTCGTCCGGTTCCGCGGCGGTAGCCACTGCTATGGACAACGACGAATGGGTACTGTTTTCAGCTGGCGAGAGTTCTTCGTTCCTCGATGGAATAACAGACGAGGACGAGCAGGAGGATGGAGAAGAAGGGGAAGAAGTAGATGATGATCAGCATGATCCTGAGAATATTGCAAATACAGTGAGTTAATCCTTCGTCTTTTTGTGCACCCACCGAGATATGAGCATTTTATCTTACAATATGTCCAATTTAGAATACTCCTGATGATTGCCAGAAAGGGATTCCGATCGCGAAAGCCAATTTTGCATTCCCACAACACGACGGCAACGGATCTTTTAATGACCCTACTATCGCCATCGCTGAGGTATTAACGTCGGACACGCCGACTGCCACATCGCATGCTCAGCTCTCGCAGTCGGCGTCATCCTTTTCGTCGGATGAAATTACTGCTCGTATAAATGCGTGGAGATTAGATCAATCTGAGCAATTATTCCGCGAATTGAGAAGATTGCAAACACGCTCTTCGAGTCGTCGATCTAGTAGTATATCAAGCTGGGGGATCCCTACCGAAGAAGTGGAAAAAGAAGATGATGAGTACGACAACTATAGTGAGACAGACGGTAGCCGCGCCAGGACTCCCATGCCTAGTCTTGCATCTCAACCAAATCGTCTGACCGAGCGGTCATTGCTCGTGCACAATAGCAGCCTAACTGACTCAATGTCTACAGGCGAGGCCTTCAGTATTATAAACCCGGAAAGTACACCCCCATACAGCTTTCTGGAATCTATTCGTCGTATACAGCAACCATCACGGGTTGAGCATCAACCGATGCACTCTGATACCGATCAGAAACGTTCTTCCAACGGGACCGCAAACCAAGGCTTCTGGCATCGCTTCACGCGTCGAGTAATTCACGACATAATGGGTTTCGACGACGAAGTCCTCGACGTACTCTTTGGTGAACGTTTTATTGATTCAGATTCTGTACCCGAAACTCTCTCGCCTATGGCAAACACAGCTGCCGCGGCTACATTCAGTCTTCAGAGCGAGAAATCAAGCTCATTACTGAGTTCTACTAATAGTAAAAAATATTGGGAAGATCGGTTGATTGCGCGCATAGGTCGTGAGCTCACTGTTCGCTACTGCAGGGACTACGGCAGTCTTGAGATTTGTAATGGGTTATTCATTTAATCCTTTATTCTTCTCCGTTGCTGCTGGCAAACAAAGAATATTGGCGCAATCTGGTTCGGTTGTCTCTTCTGTATGGTGATATAATTTTCTTGTATATTGCCTGATATGGCGTTAAATGTGTATGTGGATACGGAGTACTACATTGACTGAATTTATTTATATTAATCTCTTGCCTACGCGAAATCCTTTATGTAAATCTTGCCGTCTAAATTTGAGATGTATGGCTACCAACTACTGATGCGAACAGACTTCGACGATTCATCGATCGCAAATGTCAAGAGTCTAGGGTTTTACAATAAATATCAATCATAATCGCACGATACTTTTCATATTATATACTAATACTCTTTGGTTCCCATACATGCTTTCATATAAAAACACAAAAAATAAATCCATTTTATAAAAGATTTGATTTAAACTTCTTTTTTTGTTGTTGTTGTACATAGACACAAAAGCTACCACAAATAGATAGCTATTCGCTATAACCTTGCATCGACCCTTACGTACACAAACCCCACCGACTCAGATATACGCACGCAAAATAATAAAAAACCCAAACAATACATGCAGAATAATTTAAACTTTGAAACCGCGCGAACGACGACGACCACGGGCCTGCTCGAACTTGCGTCCAGTTGACAGAACCTTGGGGACCTTGTGCTTGTGGGGACCAAAGCCAAAGCTCTTGACCTCCTTCCGGGATTTCTTGGGACCACGGAGAAGGAGAGTGTTCTTTCCAGTGGGAGATCGGAGAGCAAGCTGGTCGAGGGTGATAATTTCACCTCCGGCCTTGACGATTCTCTCACGAGCACTCGCGGTGACGCGGAGAGCGGCAACGGTGACCTTGGGGAAGTCAGAAAGAATACGAACATCATCGGTAACGGTGCCGACAACGACAATAATCTTCTCAGCGTTACCCTCGGCTTTGACAGCCTTCTGGATACGAGTGACAGACACAGGAGGTCTGTTAGTCTTGCTCAAAAACAATCTGCGGAGGATGATCGAATTGAACTTGGCGTCAGTTCGGCCTATAGCGTTCGAGTTAGCAACAGAAAACTAGCATATATTCTAACTACAACGACGGCTGCAGTGATCTTTGAGTTCGGGCTGAGTGCTGTAATAATATTCTGAGCTTGCTTATAGAATTATTCGTGCCTCACTGGCTCAATCTAATTCTAAGACTCTTCTCAACTGAACAATCTTTGCAGCAATTTTCTTTAAGAATAATCTTCGAGTGCCTTCACAAGACTTCCAATCCCAAATCTACCTGCAGTCGCCATCGCAAACACCTGAACACAACTTACGAGCCAAGAATCGGTAAAGCTTGACCAACAACTTCAAGTAGGCGTTGTCAGACTTGGGAGCAGCGCGATGGCTGCTCTTAACGTGCTGCTTCTTCAACAAATCGATACCCATTGCTGAATTATTCCTGAAGAAAAAAGCGGGTGTTGCTGAAAAAATTCGGGGAAATAGGAAACTAGAGTCAGGGCGGCAACTTTCGATATTGCTCTAACCGCTGTCTGCGCTCTGCTTTGGCTTGCGTTGTTGGTCGCGGTCTCTGCCGGCTCAGGCTGGGACTGGAAAGCAGTCACGACAGCAAATAACCCTACATAACTGTAGGGTCTATTTTATCATCACGTGACTGAAAGTGTATACGAGTCACTGTTTCTTATTACTTGGGGATGTTAAAAAAATAATTTGTGTTATAGTATTATTCCTCATGCATTAAAAATATAAATACTGCTAATCTGCCTTGCTTCCAATCGATTCCATTTTGTTCCGATCCTCGATGTCTCGTCGGCTGTCTGAGCAGTAGCCGCGATCTAGCGCATTTGAACAAATCTGACAACCCGGATCCACCAAATCCAATTGCAAATATAATGATAAAACAATCTACAAAAGTATATAATATACTACACCAAAAAATTGAAAAAGTTTACGCGGCTGATGTAGATTATGTAGAGGCGTCTAAAGACTGAAATCGGCGATCAGGCCAACCGGAGTATCTACTGTGCGGCTCAGCACCTTCAATACACCTGACTGACGATAAGATAACAAATGAATGCCATTTACTAATTCAAACAAAATGCAATATACACTAGTGCTCACATCCGGTGCACCTAAAACGAACACGAATAAAAAGAAACTACCTCACTATCGACAAATGACACAAACCAAAAAAGCATTTGCCTTTTATACAAACCGAGCCAAATCGATGACAGACTTTAAATATAGAACCCTGAAATACCCAAATAGCATTATTTTAAGAAAAGAGATGAGATAAAGGAAAATCCGATGAAAGAAGATCAACTATTAAATAATTATAAATGCAAAGATTATTCGAATATAATGGTTAAGGAAATATCAGTGGCAGGGTTATCTTTGTAAAAAGTCCTTTACTAGTTCGTAGCTGAGCCAGCTACTTGCCATCGACGGAGCAACTTTCTATGTGATTGATTAATACAATTATCTCAACAGTCCAGCATAACAGACAGTACGTACGAGTAAGTTAGCCGAGAGACCCTTATATAATCCAAAAGCTCTAGAGTTAAAAGTTCAGTCAGCACGTGCCTGGCAAAGTGACGCCATATGAAATAACTACCCACCCCTCCTTCTTTGTGATGGAAATGATTGCGTCCAAAACCGAAGTATACTGAAAACCAAGGTCTTTCATCGTATTTACTTGAAATCGCCGTCGGAGAACATCAAACGGGTAAGCTAAAACAGTAATTAGCACATCTAGAAGAAAACAGAAACCCAACATTATTTCACCGGACAAACATACTGAGAGTCTGCGCGACGGCGCCACTAATTGCACCGCATAATAATTTTCCGGCAGCACCAATATTTCCATAATCATCAGCAACATATTCTCGCATACTTTCGTAGACGGCAAAGTTGAGACCGACATATGGTGCAACACCGATAATGGTGGGAATCATGCCGCGATAGAGGGCAAGAAAACCGCCCTCTGTGCGATAAAGATGCTTTGTTGTGCTCCACATGCCTGGAGCTTCAGAGCGATTAATGTGTAGTTTGCCTATTGATGCCGTTTGGATCGAGAGACGGGTGCGAACAATGTCGAGCGGGTAGGTCGCGACTACGGAGGTAATGCCTGCGAGAGCGCCGGCGCAGAGACGACGCGGAGTGTCTAATTCAGTTCTGCCTTCTTCCATTATGTACTAAAAACAATATGTTAATCCATGTCTATTTGGCAAAAATAAAAAAATAAAAAGAGGGGAGGGCGGGGGAGGGGGAGGGGAGGAAGATAACACGCACATCTTTGTAAATTGTGTAGCTGCTGTATTGAACGGCACTGTATGGTACGATGCGAACGCAATTGATACCGTTTCCACGCATGTAGCCTCTCCAGCCCTCTTCTTTCCACATCTTCGACAAGGTACCCCAAACGCCCTGGTAATTCGCCGAGCCGGGACCCTGAACCTGCATGATAATCTTCATGCGCTCGAACGGAGAGACTACAGTGCGCGAGACGGCGCCCGCAACACCGCCAGCGACGAATGCAGCCACAGTCGGTCGAGCAAAGTAGGCTCTGATGGACGCGGAAGTATAGGTGGGCTGTGAAAATGCATTGCTGGAGGGCTCAGGCTGCGCGGGAGCGGGAGTCTTCGTGGTGGAGGAGGAAAGGCTCATGGTCGCGCGAGCGGAACGAGATGGCAGCCGCAGAGCGACGCGGCGGGGTTAGGAGGGGAGGTAGACGAACGGGTGACTAGGAGGAGGTATCCACAGGCCGGATAAAAGGAGGAACAAGTCTGCGAGTGCGAATGCAGACGGAGCCGAGAGGGAGAAAAGGAGGGCGGTGAGATAAAAACTGGGGAAGGGAGAGCGAGAACAGTGGCGCGTCGGCGACGAAACCAGAGCACGCGCTTCCCTTTTCGTGCACTGCACAGTCGCGCAAGCAGCCGTGAGAGAGAACACTACGACAGCGCTGTTGTCTGTTGCTGCACATATCCTTGAAGAAGAGGCAGAGGAGGCAGATAAGAATTATAATGCTACTATTGTCTACGCTTATGGCATTCGACCAGGACAGAGTGCGCCTGCTCGGGGTGGTTGTCTCTTGCCCGGCGTCGGGAAGCAGGCCCCGCCTGTCTGTGGCTCTATCTGAGCGATGCTGGCCCATATTTCGACACTGCGCTCACGCGTAGGATAATAAATAGACAGCTCTGTCACGACACAGATCTCAAAACAAGCAAGCTTTGAGCCAGCAAGCAAGTGGCCAAACCATTATGTTGTCAAGAGACCGAGCAGCCCGGGGGTCGCGCTTTCGTAAAGGAATCGCAACTGCTTCTCACGTGCTAGGCTGGACAGCCAGTTGCGGCTGCCAGGGTATTTTACTAGGTGTGAGCAAATAAGGGTGTGGTACTGATATATTGTGCTGCTAGTAGGTCAAGTAGAGCTTACATATCCAGGATGTGAGTCAATGGCTATTGCATCACAATATGATCAATTGAAAAGTACTCAATGCTGAAGCAAGACTAAGCACAAGAGCATGCCGCTTAAGAAGAACAGCGATAGGCAGTATCAGTCCCATTGCAGGCAGCGATATCTTAATTTGGTACTCAAGGCTGATAACCAGAATATAAGTGCAAGTAAGGTGTATAGGCAGGCCGCTGGGCCGATGATGAAAATAAACAAATGAGTCTAAGACAAGATGAGACCGAAATAGGGTGAAGGTGGGTACAAGAGGGCATAGATTATTATACAAGGTCAGCGATGGCTGTCTGTGAACAGTGTACAATGGCCCTTGGAGATGGCTAGAGACTCTTTGCTCTTTCATTGCCATTACATTTTGTGCTGCCAGCATTATTCACATGATCTATAACTGTCAATCTTCTGATATTCTACATCTGTCTTGGTCCCTGCGCTAACTTTGCGGGATTGAATTGTGCAGTGCTTGGGCTAAATAGCTTCAATCGGGCATGACCGCTCCAGCTCCTTCCCCACCTATGAACACGACCGATCATCTTACATACGAATCAGAATATCTCTCAGAGAGACTCTCTATTGTCGTCTCACTGCTCTCTAGTGATATTGGTCTTTCTGTACTAACTCGATGCTATCAAAACCCAAGTGAGATATTATGTGTGCCTATCATCAATTGAGTCTTCCTTTTATCTACATGTGCTTCTTTCAGTTTCTAAAGTTGTTACACCTTAAGGAAGCCACGGAAGTGCGTATAGCCATCCTAGAAGAATGGGGCTCGATGCCCACCTGCTCTTACTATCAGCAATTAATCTACTTTCACTATTAATCATCATTTGGTTTTCACTGTTAATTAATTTGCCTCTTCTCACACTCTCCTACAATCTATTTGCTTTCGGCCCCAATTATTACTAATTGTCAATTATTACTAATTGTTAGCGCTGATAGCTCACCATGGTATTAGCATCATCAGCCGCCCTATCCATTCAGGAGTCCGACAAATGGACTTTTAAACGCGAGATCTCTGACAGCCTATGGTCACGCGTACTCAATCTAATGAAGCCGGAGTCTGTTGACGATGATCGTCGAGAAACCTATGTGCCGTATCCAGTGCATCCTGAGACCGATGCTGCTCAAGAACTAAGACACCGCGATGAGCTGAGATGGAGATTGAATATGCATATTGGAGATGTGATCGTAATTGAGCCCGCCAAGGACAAGAAATCAGGGTTTTGGCTCGTTTTGTCTATACGATTTAGAGAACAAATATCTGCCCTACGACTATCCGACCACATCTTTTCAACGAGTTCATGCGAATAGTGTTGGCTTGCAGTGCAAGCTTGAATCATATAACCAATTTCCCTCATTAGAATCCCCGCAAAACGAGCCACTACGAATTTTGTTTTCAATCCCTAACCACTAGCATCAGGTACATAGCAGCCAACTCTGGTACCCAAAATTCTCAGCAAATTATCAACACTAACTGCTTACTACTCGCGATAGACGCTGAACTCTCGCTGCTCGCTATTCAATGACAAGACAGGAGTGATTGTTGACAGCATGACCTTTCTTGAAGGAACATCGGTGAAATTGAAGACCGAGCATAAGAGGTCCCCGTCAGCCAAGACGAGACAGGTTTGCTCATGAGCTGCCAAGCCGCTATGGCAGCCTGCTCCGTCTACGCCTCGACTACATAGTCCGCACATGAACCAGTCCGAAGGCAGATAGAGTACAGAGTTCAGCGTCGTTAGGACTGAGTCGCTGCGCGGATTATCGTTGCCGCGCTCTTTAGCTCAAAACCCTATTATTTTCAACTCTGCCTCCCAAATGGGATCCCCTACAATATATCTGCCTCTTTCAAATTTCTCAGCTATATCTGGGCTACCTCTTATACTTTCCAAACCATTGTTGTCAGTATAGCATTTCAAGCTCCTTGACCGTCCTTGCCGTTTGTCACCCTTGCCGAGACCGGACCGTGCAGTGCTTGGACAGAAGCTTTGCCTCCGTCGGCCATGCCCGTTCTGAGTTTCTTCCGCTCACGGGCCCCACTCAGTTGCTCCTTCGTACCTTTGCACCTATTTGCTGCTCAAATATATACTCTCTTATCGCCCTATCTGTTGTCTGTCTTGCCATGCCCGTCTTAGCTGTCTTAGCTGTCTTGGCTATTCTGTCTCTATCTCCTCTCGCCGTCTACTTTTTTCCATTTTCAGACAGGTCTTCTTCGGTGGCGCCGCCATCATCAGCCACCCGACACGGTGTCTTCTCTTAAGCAATCGTTATCCTTATCATCCTCATGTTATTTGGGTTCCGTCACCTGTCCCTAAAACTATCTGAATCTTGAAGTCTCGTACCGCTTTAGTGTATCTATATATATTAAGACTCTATACCTGCCCTGCTTTTTTTTTTTTCATCCCCACCTCTACTCTGTCTGCCATCTGTCGGGCTGTTTGTCCTTATTCCCATACTTTCTTGCGATGCAGTCCGACAAGCCGATTTCTCAAACCGAGCCCTCTGGCGGCATATGGTCGCGCACGCTCAAGCGTCTTCAGTTAGAATCTGCTAACGAGGGTCGCCGCTCCAATGCTGGTACGTATGGCTCTTTCTCTCTCTGCCTCTGCGAGTTCGTTCTAACGTAGTTAACTTTCAGACCTTGATCCTGTTCCTATCAGCAGACGTACATGGCGTACGCACAACTTCGTCATGTACTGGATCAGTGACAACTTCTCACCCTCCGGATTTCGTAATGCCGCCTCGCTCATGGATGTCGGCATGTCATGGCGCGACTCTTTACTCTGCGTCACCTTTGCCCAAGTCATTATTGCAGCCGTCATTGTGCTCAACGGTGTCTGGGGTTCAACTTACCATGTCAACTTCTCTGTCCAGGCGCGTGCCTCTTTTGGCTTCTACTTTAGTTATCTTATGATTATAATGCGTATGATTGTCGGTATTTTCTGGTATGGCATCAACGCCTACACTGGTGCTGAGTGCGTACGGTCAATGATTTACGCCATCTGGCCGTCGTTTCATAACGTTGCAAACACAATGGCATCAAACGCAAACATCGACACTCAAATGATGACAGCTTATGTTGTATATTTTGTGATCGTCGTGCCCATGCATATGATCCCCATGCACCAATTGAGATGGCTTTTCACCATCAAGGCAATCACTACCCCCATCATTGGTTTCGCTCTTATGGGATGGACCGTTGCAAAGGTTGACGCCTCGCAGCTGTGGGCGCAAAACTCGACCCTCAAAGGCTCCGCTCTCGGATGGGCTTTCATGTCTGGTTTGTATGCAAACATTGGCTCGTGGTCGACTCTTGCCGTGAATGTACCCGATTTCACTCGCTATGCAAAGTCCAACGACGCTGCCTATATCACCCTCTTTGTTTTGCCTGCAACTGGATGTCTAGTCACTTTCTTTGGTGTCGTTGTTGCGCAGGGCTCGCGAATTTTATACAATACTCTCTTATGGGATCCTCTGCAGTTTATTGACATGTGGACTTCGAGAGGCGGCCGTGCTGCAGCCTTTTTTTGCGCATTCTTCTTCCTGATCTCGCAGATTGCCGTCAATATTGCGGCTAACTCTGTATCGGCTGCTAACGATCTCAACTGCTTGTTCCCCAAATACATCAATATTCGTCGTGGCCAGCTCATTGTTGCCGTTATTGGATCTTGGGCGTTGACGCCCTGGAACATCTTGACTGGAGCACCAGCTTTCCTGAGTTTTATGTCTGGATACTCTGTTTGGCTTGGACCATTAGTCGGAATCCTTCTCTCGGACTTCTACCTCGTCCACAAGCGCAAGTACAACGTCTGGGAGCTATACGACTCGAATGGAATCTACCGATACAATAAATGGGGAACCAACTGGCGCGCGTTCATCGCTTTCTTCATCGGCTGGGTGCCTCTTCTACCCGGCTTTATTCCCACTGTCAACTCACACATCACTGTCTCGGCTGGCGTCACTCACCTCTACAATGTCGCGTACTTTTACGGCACCTTATCTGCTTGCTTCTCGTACTGGGCTCTGTGCAAGATCTGGCCTGCCAAAGAGACCTATGTGCCGTATCCGGTCTATCCTGAAACCGACATTATTGAAGCCAGAGACAGTGATGAGCAAGAATCGATTGTGTATGGCCAGGAACAGGTCGTGATTACATCCGCTGAAGACGAAAAGACTAAGGAGTCGTAAGTTTACTTTGTGGTGTGTTTTTTTATTCTGTTGTACAATTATAATTCAATTCTTTCTTCATAATTCTTCATGATTCTATATTTGCGATCGTAGTCTGATTTTTCATCATTTCACTGAGTCATGCATCACGTCATGAACCAAGCCAGTTTCGCGAAAACTGCTGCAAAGACACGACACGCAGTACAATTGTGAGATCTCGGGATCTCGCTGAGCAGTCCAAGTCAGTCTTGAGTAGGCGGTAGCAATATACAACGGCAGATATAACAGCAAAACAACCAGTTGACAATGATATCGCATGAAAGGACACTGTCAGCAGCAGACAAAGAACGAATATAAAGAATGAGAAGTGGTGCAAGATCACATCATCTACGCTAAGCCATTTATGGAAGTCTAGTTTCTTGATATGGATTAGCTGACTATTTTTGTTTATGTAAGCCCCACGTATTTTTTTGTCCGGGCTCGAGACCATGCAATAGTTGCGGGATCCTCTAGAAAAATATAAGCCACCTGGCTCGCTGCCGTCCACTCTTTTTCTGCCAGTTTAGATCTCTCATACTTATACGAGTTCAATTCTACTTAAAAATATCACACAATGTCGAATTCATTCGCAACCATCCAGTCAATTGCGGCCTCAACCTTCCGCAAGACTCGCGACAACTCCACCACCGTCGAGAAGGACGAGGAGGGAAGACTCGTGCTTGCTGGTGACGCCTTCGAGGAGGCGTCCTACCCCAAATACCTGCCTACATGGGACACCAGCGAGCACCATGAGCCCTTGACTCTCTTTGACTTTGTCGATCCTGGTACGAAGGCCGATCCTGCTCTTCCCAACCTCCTCCCTGTCGATGGCAGCCAGAAAGTCAAGCGCCTGACACCAAAGTTTGGCTCTGAAGTGCGCGGCGTGCAACTCTCTTCATTGTCGTCCGCTGGTCGCGATGAGCTCGCTCGTCTTGTTGCCGAGCGCGGTGTCGTCGTTTTCCGCGACCAGGACTTTGCTGATCTCTCGATCGATGAGGCGCTCAAGTTCTCGTCCCATTTTGGCCGCAATCATATTCACCCTACTTCTGGCGCACCCAAGGGATACCCTGAAGTGCATCTTGTCTATCGTTCGAAGAACGACTCGGTTTACGACTCGTTTTTCGAAGACCACATCTCCTCGATTGCCTGGCACTCTGACGTCTCCTACGAGCTCCAACCCCCCGGCGTTACGTTCCTTGCCATGCTCGACGGCCCTGAAACCGGCGGCGATACCATTTTTGCCGACGCTACTGAGGCTTACAACCGTTTATCGCCTACCTTCCGCGAATTCCTGTCCACTCTTGAAGTTTTTCACTCTGGTGTTGCGCAGGCCCAGTCCTCACGCGCCCAGGGCGGTATCGTTCGTCGTGATCCTGTTGAAAATTTTCACCCTCTTGTCCGCGAGCATCCCGTTACCGGCAAGAAGTCGCTCTACGTTAACCCACAATTCTCGCGCTACATCAAGGGCATGAAGCGGGAGGAATCGGATGCCATTCTTAACTTCCTCTACGACTTTATCAGCAAGAGCTCTGATATCCAAGTTCGTGCCTCCTGGGAGCCGAAGTCTGTCGTTGTTTGGGATAATCGTCGTACTTTGCACTCTGCTTTGTTGGACTGGGAGTCTGGTGAGAGACGCCATGCGTTTAGACTTACACCACAGGCTGAAGTGCCTACCGCTAGTTTTGCAAAGAAATAATTTGGGAGCTGATGAGCGGGAAGGATTTAGTAATTAGGAGTTTAGGTTATTTTTATAAAAATATAGGCATCATTAAAATTTATATGGGGTACGCTTTTTTGTAGCAAACTAATACAAGCAACTACAAGTTTTGACAATATATCGATATACGAATTCATAGCTGTATATAATATTTGACCACGTGATTTGTATTATTATTTTTTTTTTTTTTTTTCGGATCAACTTTGACGCCGCTGCCGACATCGCCCTCCGATTCCGGCACTTTTTTGCTCGCTCAGAACTTGTTTACTCGGCACTGTATTTGGCCAAGATAGTTAGTTTTACCAAGACGCGTTTACTGCAAGCCCGTCTCGTCTTCTGGGTTTGCCCTCATCTTGCAACGACTTGTCTTGTTTACGCGTTCGGGCCTCCAGTTTGTTATCATTTCCGTTAGGAGCTGGGCATAGAGGGATAGCGCGAGCCACTGAGATTAGCAGTATTACTCAGATGGTGTTAATGAGAAATCAAATATAGGCTTCATAACCTGTGTATCTAGCCACTTTGATTTTTCAAGATATGCTGAGTCCGTCGGCTTCGAGTCAGGCAAAGACCCCGTTATCGACGCTTACTCCTGGCTCTTCTTCTCGAGCGGGGATTAGTAGCGACGACGGAGATATGGCTTCTATGTCGCCGGAGGACGCTGCCGCTGCTGCTAGGTTGAGAAAAATAGCCTGTGTCGAGTGTCGACAGCAGAAGGTATTCTGACTTTTCTTTTCTTTGTTTTTTTTCAGTTAGAGAGAATGTGTGCGGAGACTGACTGTTGCTCTTGAAGGTGAAATGCGACGCATATGAAAGATCGCCTGATATATGCACGAGGTGCAAGAAACGGAATCTACAATGCTCTATACAAAGCAGTTTTAAAAGAACATACAAAAGAGCGTGAGTTACTCAACCTCAACATTAGAATATTTCTTCGATTGTATTCGTCGATATACTAATAACAATCTTTTAAAGCCGCCTAGCTGCTGTGGAAAAGGAAGTTGAAGAACTTCGGCGTTCGCTAGAATCGCAAAGTTCGGACCAAGACATGGTTTCTCGCACATTACTTGATCTTGCCCGCGGTAAGTCGCCAGTAGAGAAAGCGGCCAAAGGCGCAGATACAACTACTGCTGATGGCGACTCCACGCCTGCCCTTGCCTCGCAGCGATCTCGTGATTCATCAATCCTAAAATACGACGATGATAATGGTGACGATAATCAGAATCCTTCAGAATTACCAAATAAGCAGGCAGGTGGTTCGATTCCGCCATCTTTGGTACCTAGTAATGCGCAATTTTCCTGTGCGCAGCAAGAAAATCACGTCTTTCTACTGCATGAAATAACACCTAGAACACTAAACGGATTAACAGTCACTCGTGAGCAGATCCAGGGGCTGTTTTTAGAATACCAAGCTCATTATCATCCATATTTACCAATGCTTGATTTGTCAAAGGGACCAGATCATGTTTATATGAAGTCTGATCTATTGTTTTGGGTTGTTTTAGAGACTGCCTCACGTATATATTCTGATGTCGCGCTTTTCCCTATTTTATCAGCTAAAGTCAAGGATCTCGTTTCTCGGCAACTTAATTTACCTATGCGATCAGCCTATGACGTACAAGCTATTCTGATATTCACGCTGTGGCCTCCACCCGCTGGATCCCTCAATTCTGATCCATGCTGGCATTCCTGCGGTTTGGCGATGTTCAACGCTGTAAAACTGGGATTACACTGTATGGGTCGGACGCAAGATTTTGGCAGAGTCAAAGTTAGTCCGCAATACTCTGAGACTCAGGAACAAGCAAAGACATGGGTTGCTTGTAATATCGTTTCGCAATTATTGTCAATGGCAATGGGATATCCTACATTTTCAATGTACAATTGGTCGATTGAAAATGCTTTACAGCCGCAATCTTTTATGATTATGCCATCTGAGTTAAGGACGCAGATTAGACTTGCAATGTTTAATGACAAAATTGTCAAACTGTTGTGTCAAGATGTACGAGATCCGTGTGGCAATGTCGACTCTGTCACGCGGCGATCTTTGATGAAGGTATTAGCACTAGAACTCGATCAGCTAGAAGTGAATCTAGATCTCGAGTCTGACATCAGTAAACTTCTATTGCATGTCACACGCACGCAGCTTTATGCATTTGCATTTCTTAACGATGATCCAGAATTGTACTCCGACGATTTGATCAGAGCGTACCAGACCGCGATTGCAACGATTGCCTTTGTCGAAACTATGGACGAGAATATCTCCGCAGAAGGGAATTTTTCAAAATTGCTGTATTTGCCGCTATACCTTCAGATCGATATTGTAATTGCCGCATTTGTCATTTTCAAGCTTCAATTTTCGAAGCTCGCTGAATTATTAGATACCACATCCGGCAAACGACATTTTGCAAGCGCTATTGCAATTATGAGAAAATCATCGGTCAAAGAGAACGATTTCCCAATTCGAGTTTCAACAATTATGTTTCAGCTTTGGAAGCTTCATTCAAAAGATCGCGCGGACGCTATTCGTGATGGGGCGGCTCCTAAATATGTCTCGCCGAAATTAAAACTTGTCTCGAGAATGGCGCCGAGTGTGTTATTTGATAGTATTTGGGTGTGGCGAGAGCGATACGGCACTTTTCAAGTACAGCCCGCTGGAGCGGGACAAGCTCAGCAACATCCTATTTCGACACAATTACAGCATCAGCATCAGCGACAGCAACAACCTTCTCAGCATTCGACAGGCAGTGGATCTACCTCACAGCCGCAGTCTAAAATCACGTCGCCTAAACTGCGCGAGAGAATGACGAGCGACGGACCGCAGCTTAAACACACGCGGGGTGTTATCGCACTACTAGATAATACAAACTTTACAAACGGTCCTACATTTGAGCAGCAGGATTCGCCACTTCCACTACCGATGATTGCGCCTACTCCCCTGTTACGGCTAGACGATCCACGACAGCAGGTTCCAGGAAGCAGAAATCATTCAGCTGGACCACTGTCTCCTCCTCAATCAATCCCCCCACCATCAATGGGTACAGATGAGTTAGTCAACTTCTTAGATAATGAGGCTGTGGCGTTTGATCATTTATACCTTGATTGGCAGGAAATGGGGGTATTGTGGGATGATATTTCTTCTATTTTCATGGGTTCTAGCGTTGATGAGAATCAAGCCACTGCTCCTGATGAGATTGGAGCGCATATACCGGAGGGTCTATCGTAAGCACTGAAAAAAATTTTTCGATTTTTCAAAGGGTGACTGTAAGCGGCAGTTTCTCATCAGCGCGGACTTAGACAAACAGTTGTGACTCTCCTTTAGGACTGGGTCTGTGTTGCATTTTGGTACCACAAAATGTTGGATTCTACTCGAGATGACGCGAAATCAGAAGCTGTACTTTTTGCAACAGCATTTGTGTTCCAGATTTGTATAGCCTTCAGATGGGCAAAGAATGATACGGAACGAACACTGCATAGCGAAGTTAAAGATAGCATTAAAGAAGCAAGCAAGTCATCTTTCAATGCCAATGGTAAAAAAAGGATCAGACAAAGTGCCACGCTCAATACCAGTTTAGATCATGTTGATCATATTGATTGTGTTATGCAAATCCTGCTGTTGTTGTTGTTGTTGTTGAATACTCTATGAGTGGGCGGGTGCCAAGTTAGATACTAATTCTGAAAAATTTACTGAAAGAAAACAATAATGGAGATGATACTATGCGTGCAATGAAGGCATTCAAAAATCTAGTTAAGATCTGAATATAAGTGAAGGAGACTATCAGTGGTTTGCATTTCTCAAAATGGTACTTGACACACTCCTAGTATGATTCTATGCGAGTAGTACAATCAATTCAAGATACTGATGAGCCACGACATTGAACTTTACGAATTTTCAATCTTGGATAACAAAAGCTTAAAAAACCATCCGAGCTGGGAAAACGACAGATGTAGTGTATTTCCAATAATAATAATGTGTAAGTCGCTTAACAGAAATCTAAAATACATATCTTGCACTAAAAAAAAAGGTAAGCTGTTTTTTGCTTTTTACTCTAAAGATTTTTGTAATCACTCTTCTCGTATATAATAAATACACATAACCTGATCAAACATTCATCGATTTGCTGCAACTTCAGCCAATGCGTAATCATGGCACTCTAACCACGGATCACCAGATTCTGTCCGGTTGTAGAACTTTGGGAAACGAATAAGGAGCCCGTGCGATTCGAGACCGCCCGCTTCACGGAAGGCGTAGGACAACAAAGTATTCATATATAGCCACGACATGACGCCCTTTTTCACATGAACGCGATCGTTAAAGACAGGAGTATGACCCGTGACAATGCGCGACCAATCAAAAACTTCGATGCCTAGTGAGTGAGCGAGCGAGCGCGACACGCGATCCATGTCGTAAAGCATTAGATCTTGAGTACCTTCTTCGCGATGGACGGTAAGTGATCTGTACATCAAGTGCGCGTCTTCGCCGAAAATTTGTCGCAATTGAGCAACAAACTGCCGCTGCCGGGCCATGTAATATCTCAACTCCGGCCAAGTCATTGCACGTGCAACAGCTCCGTCAAGATCAATGTTTTTGTCGTGCATCTTTCTCATTTTGGAAAAATTGACTTGATCCCAGAGACCTGATTGATACATGACTAGATCCGGGGCCTGTCCGTCGAGACCCCTAACATCAGAGAGTGTTGGCTCGAAGATATGCTTGTAGCGGTCTTCAAAGGTGATGTACTTCATCTGAGGCTGCCACCACCAAGTTGAGCGATATGAAACGTACGAAGCCAGGTGCCAGTGGTACATAGTGAAGTTGAGGTACGGCACATGACAAAAAGATGTTGTGTGTCTTTGCGATCCTTTCTTCATCAACAAGCCAAGTTCTTCACAAAAGTACTGAATCATATAACGATCGACCGAATCGGCGCATAAGAGGATGCGTTTATGTTTCAGCCACTGCAGTCTCCAGGTCAAAGTGTTTAGCTTGCTTGTATCGTCCTCTGTCATATCACCGGGTGTATTGATTTGCTTGCGAAGAAGGTTTGCATGCACAGTCATATCCATCATCCAGGAGTGTGGTGCCGTCTTCACAATGCTAACGTCCGGTTTATCGTTACTGATGAAATCAGGCTCATCGTTAATGCTGACTACGGAGGCAGATCCAAGGTGGACGGCAGTCGCCGGGTCGTCCAGCTTATTAATTTCTTCGTCGTAGAATGGGACGTATAGGGATAATTTGTAGTCTTTGGGTTGGTAAAGATATCCGGGCATCTTATAAGGGTCCACACAGTCAACATTGAGATCAACATCTTCTTCTTCTATTTCCTGAGCCTCCTCATTGTCACCCGATTTCGAGACTGCGGCTAGGACAGATTGAAATAAATCAGAGGCCGAGTCCTTGATGCCCTGTGCCGTGCTGGCTATCGAGCTTACCCAGTTGGTCTCTGTCAGATCAGCCTCCTGGCCAGCAACTTTATTATCTGCAGCAGTAGAACTACTTGCTGAAGCATCCGCGGCTTGTGATTTCGAGGGAGGAACGGCAATGGTTGCGCTCTTCTCGGTAGACTGAGTGAAGAGGTTGCCTGCATAATAAAGGGATAGCGCGCAAGCGAGGAGAGCCGCGAAGGCCAAGATGGCGCGAAAGACACCCAGGCGCAGCATAGCAGTAGCCCAAAGGAGAAAAGAAGATAGAGTTGAGGTTCAACTGTCAACTAGAAATTGGGGAGGCTGAGTATGAAAAAGTCTGAGAAAGTATGAGAAAGTCTGAGAGTGAATGGGAGATTAAGCAGTCGACTGCGGCGTGTTGCAGCGCGTCTGCGCATATACACCGCGCCGCGCGCACAATGATCTCTCAGCAAAACTAATGCTTCTTCTCACCTATCGTTATTTTAAGTCTCACGTCTACGATATGCCATGATTGCGTAGGTTATTTCTGTCAGTAAATATTGCTGATAAGTGCCGTGAGAAATTACAGCGATCAAAGTGTGGTATCTTCGAAGTCTAGGCCCTTTCGGTACAGCCGCCGCTCTGGTCGGAAATCGCACGCCAAAACGTTTCGGATTCCATTGCATTGCACCAACAGCGTATAAACAGCGATGTCGATCGGGTTCCTAATTCGAGGCGTAGCGTATCGTTTGAGTCCTGTTGCGGAGAAGCATGGTGCCCTTGTTGATGGCGTGCACGTTGATAGGAACTGCAGACTACAGCCTCAAGAGTCTCTTTCGTATAATCATGACACTCTCTTAGATTAATCGAGAATGATATCCGTTCTTTTAATCTTTTTGGGGTCACAATCGGAGAATTTTGATGTGGCCAGTCTTTCTGGTGCAACTTCATTGATGTGATCCGATTTCCGACAAGAACGTAGAATAAGCTTGACAAAAAAGAGCCAGTAGTGTTTCTGCCATCCAGAATAACACTTGAGTATATTTCACTTCATAAAGGTCATTTAGTACCCTATGGACAAAATAGAAGTACTTGTCTTGTGAGTTTTTTCGCTTTGATTATAGGAGAGCGCTTCTTGACCAAAATTCCGCAGATTGAGTTACAGTTTTAACAGCCTCAAGAAGCTTCTTTGAAAGTACTTGAAGATTCAACTCTTGTGGTTCGACAGCGTATGCATTCCATTTGGTGCAGTTTGAATTGATTTCAAAATTTTGCTCGAAGACATCCAATTCTGTCTGAGATTTGTCCGCCAGCAGATGATCCGCCCCTTTTCCAAGTGAGAAGTCCAAGCATCTAATGTAAAATAGAAAAACAAATTATTCTTTTCTGACAAGGGCCGTTTGAAGAGTTAACAAGAGAGCGAGGATGTTCTGGTGGGCCTCAATGGACGTCGCTAGACCAGTAACTACTAGCCGACTCGTAACTTGTGGACGTAAAAGAGTTCGTGCGTGACTCCATGACTCTCTAGTAGCTGAGAAGCTACTGCAATTGAGCAAATTACAATTCGTCTTTGATGGAGCCTGCACGTAGTCGTCGAGCTGAGTAGCCAGCTTTTTCATGAATGTTGTCCGAGTCCTAGATGTTGACAACGCTATTCATGAGTGTTCGCTCCGGACTGTGCTACCTCGATGTCTGTGCTAGCAACCAAATATATTCTATAAGCCTCCAATGTTTCGAGCAATAGCGAGAGCCCTGAATATTGTATCGGCCGTTGATGCTAATCAAAAACTACTCAGCAGCTTGGGCTTCCACACTCGCAAGCTATCTTTGCAAGACACTCTTTGCTGGACGTGAACAAGATCCCGCTACAGCACGAAAAAGCAGATAAAATACGATAATATGTGAATGCATAGGTAAGAAAATTTGCAATACATATAGCGGCACTGGTGTGATTTTTTATAAGCCTATATAAGTAAGGCCGGTATCGTTCATAATTAATTGACTTATTTGCTACAACCGTTGACGAATGCAGGAATAACAGCTATCCAGCACCAAAAAAATCTTCATATATATAACCAAAGTATTTCAATAAGTAGAGCTTTCTTGATTCTTATTGTTGAGAAAATTAAGCCCTTAAGAGTCTATACTCGCAAAGGCTCGCTAGTGCAACTTATTGACGAAGCGAGCGCGGGAAGCCACCTTGATGGCCCGAGCGTCAGATAAATCTCTAAGTGTCTTAGCCCTTCGTCTACCGTACTCGTTTTCACCACTTCTAGCAGTACATCAGCACCACGTTGATAATGCTCCGAAAAATGATACATCAGAAATTCCCTTATGCTGCCTCTCCCCCTTGCTCTGGGCACGTACGAGCCATTGCCCTAGCAAAGATCCCTGCATTCTCATATACCTGTCGTGTGATCGGTCCATGTCTATACTCTAACATGTACGACATCTCCCTTTGCACCAAGTACACATAATTTGCATGCACAAGTCTTACATACTCGCTTTGAGAAAAGCAACGCTGACAGGCCACCTCTGCATCTTCTTGTTTGAACGCGCTCATATGTGTGTGCTCCATCGGGAAGAGATCATAATTATCTAAATCTTCGTGAATTGCGTCTATCAATCCCGGCGGAAACTGGTTCACAAGCCACTCTATCGATTGCCTTTGTAGACCGTTAGCGGGAAATGGGCTACTGTAGGATTCATTGAGCATTTCTGGAAAGGTATCAGCATAAGAGGGTATAAGTGGTGAGACCGAGACCAACTTTGAAGATTTCCTACTCAACGGACTCCTAAGAGCTGAACCCATATCTTTGTCTCCATCCATCATTTTAATATCAGAATCTTCACAGCCACTCAATAGCGCTAATGGGTAATCAGACTCAATTTCATCCCACGGACGCCTGTCTGACAAAAAATCTGTAAGCAGCTTAGAGCTTCTTTCCTTTCCATTCTCATTTGTTGCCGTAAGTTGATGTGCATTTTCGGCATTTATACTTATACATGAGGGTGGCAGAGGGACATACTGTGTTACAACCAAATTAGTGTCACATATGCTCTCTTGTTCATGGTGGCAATCATCATTGTCGCGTCGGCTGCATGGGGCCCGAACGTATCTCTCTGGGGCATTGTCTGAGACCGATAAAGAAGACTCCGCATGACCTTGAGCATTGTCATGCGGTGACGCACAGTCATTATCTTCGTTTTTGCTAATTAGCTGCGTCGAAATCTGATTCTCATTTCCGTTGCGGTTTTGTACATCTTTGGGATGAGCAATGATGTCGTCGGTAGATTTTTTCGCGGTTGAGTAGGTGCTCTGTTGAGCCTCTGCCAGTCCAACTTCTAATTCAAATTGCCGAATATCAGATAAGTCGCATGTCGTACTCAAGATATGATTATCTTTCATTTCAGTCTTAGATTGGCAAGTGGGTATTCGATTCCAGGATTTTTGAGAGGATTTTTTAGAATTTGTGCTGATACTAGAGTCTTCATCTTGTGTGAAGGAGTCAGTGAAATCAGATGCCTCATTCAAAGAATCAGACAGATTTAGCTGCGAAGCACGCTGCTTTTGAGAGAATATTTTTGAGAAAAAAGCCCGGTGGACTCTAAAGTGCCTATGCTGTCTGGTTTGAAGATTAATAGTGGTGGTGCTTGAGGTCAAAGAGTCAATGGGGTTTGCATTATCTGCTTCGTTTGAATGCTAAACCAAAATTTTGATTAGTTTATCTGACGTACTGTTTCCGTGTTGCCGTAGTATGTACCTTGCAAAGCAATAATTTAGTAAGAATCCTGTAGAAGAACCTATAAACCTGCAAAAGAGGAACAGTGTGTGTTAACAAATCGGTGTCCTTTTCCAATCATCTCTCTCTCTATTTTAAATTGGAAACAAATGGGTCAAAAAGTAGAGAAATCAAGGTACTGACTATGTATCCAAACTTTTTCAGAAAACTGGAAGGGTATTCAAGCAGACTGGTCATGGCGAATAAGAAGAAATATGTCGCGCGCAGACTAAATAGTGCACGCGAAGCAAGCTCAGTTTCGCGTGATTTGCAAACGGGAATCTAGTGATATACAATAAAAAATTAGCAACAGTCAATAATAACATAAACTTTGAAGTCTCTCTCACGAAAGAGGTTAGTATCGGCGTGAATCAAAGAGGCGATTGTTGTGAGTTGTTGGAAGTTGCTTGACAACAATAGAGTGTGGGGAAATTAGTAAACCGACCACCAAGCTTATAATCAGCGCCCACTTATAAATTTACTCCTCTACTCAAAGAAGGTCTTTGATAATGAGTGTCTATAGGTTCCAATATTGTTACATATATATATTATTTACAAATAAATTCTTGAGAATATACAGTCATCGAAATATCGACTTTATGACACAAAATACCACCATTCTCAAGCTTATTTTTTCTTCTTGACCATAGCAGCTGACCCTTTAGTCGGGATAGTTGCTCTGTTTTCCATCGCAATTTTGTGAATAGCATCCTTTTTCTCCATCGAAGTTCCCGTGTCACACCCTCTACGAAGAGCAACGATCGCATCACCCAGTCTAACACCATATGAAGGCGAAGGTCGCTTACGTGCCTCGTCCAACAGCCAGAGCAATGCTCTGCTCGCTCGCTGTCTAGGCGTCAGCGCTTTGGGAATCATAATAACCTTTGCTCCCTTCTTAACCCGATTAATCTTGACTAATGGCTGAGTCTTCTCAACCACATACCGCAGAACAGAGATAGGATCTTGATTTAGTCGCATGCGAACGATGATAAAAGCTTCGTTGACAATACGCTGCGCCACGGTCTTTTTGCCATCTCTCATAATAATATTTACCAGATGAGACACTATCTCATCTTCTGGTAACGGAAGGTGGTTGAACTCTCCACTTTTTCGAACCTTGGCTAGTTGGTAGCGTGAGTCAAACGGCAGGGGCTCACCAGGCACACGTTTAGCTTCGAGAGCTGCGCGTTTTGCCTCCAGTTTGAAACGCTGCTGCTTCACAGTGTCGCTAATATCATTGAGAACGGTTGTACCAGTCTTTGCGATGTAATCTTCAAGAGAAAGACCAGAAACTCGAAGATTCACTAGATGAGCAGAAATCTCAGACATAGTACGATGGCGTTCCCTATCTGCTTCTCTTGCTGCTTTCTCCTCTTCCGTAAGAATTATTGGTTCATAAACTTGTTGCTCAGCACTCGGTTTCTCGGGCTCCTCCATAAGCTCTTCGACAGGAGTACCTTTCTCGAGAGATTCTTCCAAGTCAATATCCTCTATCTGCTCAGCCCTATCTTCTTCTGCCATCGCCTCTTCAATATCCTTCTTGATTGCCTCCTCATCTGGCAGCTCTGGTGCAGCATCGCCCAATGTATTCCGAACAGCCTCGTTTTCCAGTTTAACCACCTCTGGTGCAGCTTCTGCACCTTCAGCGTCTCGCGCGAGAACTTCACCAACCGGAGTTCCGGCTTCACCTTCCGGAGAAAGCTTCTTGTCGTCATTCAGCCGAAATTGAGTAGATGAAAATAGTCGTCGTGGCTGAATCGTATGAGATTGTTGTAGTCGCAAGTTACTGCAGACCGGAAATGCTGAAAGAGAATTCGAATATACTGGTATCCTTCGAACGCTGGCAAGCGCCGTCCGCCTTGCAGATTGCATATTCCTTGTCTAGAATCAAAACACAGAGTGTATATCAACACTAGACCTTTATATAAGAAGTTACGGCGTTGCAATTGCCAATCAAACAACAACAATCTTTGCACTCGGAATCGACAAGACCAAAGTCCACACGAGCCGAAAAAATTAAAAAGGTTCTGGCGACGCGGTTTGTAGTTTATGCGCATGATCTACTGTATTTATGCAGTATCTAGTAATTATTGTGGTGAGCTAAATACTAAATTTATTAGCCTAATTTTGGGCGCAGAAGTTACCAGAACAGTGCTCACTATAGCTGGCTCATTAATAACTGAGGTCATCTTATCGTCTTTAGTATATGTTCACTATTACTCTCGCATTCTCGCGACTCAACTTTTTGTTACTGTATTTTGTTTTAATGAATTTTGGAATTATCGTAACAGATTGAACGAGTTTAGTTTTTACCGGGTATGGATACCAGTCCTGTTTAGCGGATTCAAACTGATTTACTAAGACCGCAGCAGAAACGAGATCATACCTTTTATCAGTTGATTAAGACTATTACGTCAAGAGCTGTTCATTCTCTCTTCTCCAGTATAGTTCAAAACTGGAGCAGCTACTTGTTTTTATTTAGCACATTGCAGCAAGAAAGACTCTGCACTTATCATGTCGGTTCCAAACTTCACCGGTAACTTCCGGCACGGCAGGCAGATCAATCTCGCTCGTGGATCAGCTGCTAGTCATCGCAGTTCGCACTCCGTA
Source organism: Kockiozyma suomiensis (assembly GCF_038497685.1). Lineage (NCBI taxonomy): Eukaryota > Fungi > Ascomycota > Lipomycetes > Lipomycetales > Lipomycetaceae > Kockiozyma > Kockiozyma suomiensis. The sequence goes on from NW_027117674.1 coordinate 142,265, forward strand.
CTCAAAGATGCATCAGCGGCCCGAGCAAAGCGCGAAGAAGTGCGAAAACGTGATAAAGCTGCTGTAAAGATCCAGTCATTTGTTCGTGGTCGTCGAGAGGTGGCGCAGACTCGCTTACAAATGAGAGAGTTGTTTATTGAATGTGCGACTGAGCAGCGACCGATTGATCCCAACGAAGCTGTATCAATGTTTTTGTTCTTTTATGGGAAATGTGGATCGCTGGATCAGGATGTCAAACTCGTGGCGACTCTGGAAGAGATGTTGGGAAGTGATGCTACTAGACTCAGACCGAATCTCGCCGGCAAATTAGCAAAACTGATGTTATCTTGCGTCGAAGCTACCGCCTCATCAGCACTCACAGAGTCCTATTTACGGTTATTATCTTCAGTACAAGCAAATGTCGATCTGTCTGTCATTTTAGAGGCATACAGTTCACTAATCTCTCATTTATCTGACGCTGACACTATCACTAAAGTGGTCGATAATGTCTTTTTGGCCATACACACATCTTTGTCAGCAATCGAGTGCGATCGGAGTCGCGTTTTACGTCTATATATCGAGCACATTCTTTCTACACCTAAATTATTTGTCTCTCTGGCCGGCTCTGAGCGTTCAACCCGTTTAGAACAAACCTTTGATTTTAGACACGAAATAATACAAACTCTTGCGTCTACTACGTTCGTCTCTTTAGCATCAGTCAGAAGTGTTGCTGAGGGCAGCTTCGATAGTGATATGCGTCTTACCTGGCTATTAGCAAATGTGCTGTATATATGGAAAAACCGATCTGGTTCGGCTCCGTCCTTAACGTACGCTATTCAGATCATGCAGGCAGTTTCAAATTTACTTTTATCAATCTCATCACTCGGAGTTACTAAATTAGCCAAAGCTTTGACAAGCAGAAGCAAACCTGAATCATCTTTTGATCCGTTTATTCTGTCCTCTATTGAATTTTTAGAAGAACGAGTTGTACTTGACATGGCGATTTCACCATTTCGTCAGTCACTAGATGTCACGCTTGATGATTATTTCTCGACCTGTCGGTTTTTCGTGGGGTTGGGTCGGATTTGGCCCGGGAAGACGAGCAAGATTCGATATTTTTTATATCTTAACCCCGAGCATACTCTTCCTCTATTTTTCAAAATCATAAAATCGTCAACGGCGTTTAATGTGATTGTAGCTGCAAACGATTTGGCAGCACCCGGACAGCCCCTTTGGTCGCCGGTGACAGCGATTGACGAAGTTCATGATCGAAAGATTCAGGAATGGGAGATTCTTTCGCTTTTCCTTGATATATGCTGGCATTGGATGATCATGACTGATGACGATGAATTTTTCGATGATAAGCAATATGGATTATCTCAAGATGATGTACGACTGCTAGGCTCTTTTTTGAAAATGCTGGTATTTTTGATCATTTGCAACTCAGACCCTAGTACTTCTTTACAAAGAGGTCGCAGTCTTAAACTCGCTAATGGAAACGATAATGATGTTCCGTTATACCATACTTCCACATTGACTTTGAATACAATCAAACATGACGCAGTGGGAATTATGAGACAATTATACTATCGCGATGCGCGTCGGCATTTTTTAGGCGAGGATTACTGGCTTCTAATGGATAAAATGGACGTAATGACATTTTCACAACTTGCAGTGGCAGATGCTGAAAAAGCACGACAATACCAAGACCTGAATTCGGACGCTGGCGATGATGCGCAGGAATCATCTTCATCAGAAGATGAGGACGGCGATAAGAAAATGACTAGTGCGAGTGCTGCCGCGCGATATCTTCGGAGACGGATGATGACGTCGCCTAGATTGGAACTTTTGCAAAAAATACCATTTGTCTTGTCATTTGCGCTACGGGTCGATGTTCTTGACGAGTCTCTGGAAATGGATAGACATCGGTCCGGTCTTGATAGAGATTACGAGTTGCGTGTGCGTCGTTATACTGCTGAAATCCGACGCGGACACATGCTTGAAGATGCGTTCGCGCAGTTAAATCACTTACGAGGCGAATTGAAATCATTAATTGGAATTACATTTTACAACGAATTTGGGGTTGAGGCTGGAATTGACGGTGGTGGAATCACAAAGGAGTTTTTGAGTGGTGTTGTCTTGGAAGGGTTTGATCCGTCTCGCGGTTTATTCCTGGCGAATTCTGAACATATGTTATACCCGAATCCGCAAGCCACGTCACCTGAGCAACTTCAAAAACTTGAATTTCTAGGCCGGATTATAGGTAAAGCAGTTTACCAAGGAATTTTAGTCGAGGTTATCTTTGCGCAATTCTTTTTGAGCAAATGGCAGCAAGTACAAGGAAATTCCCAATTTGGATCCGGCTTTCGAAATACGTTTGATGATTTATGGAGTCTTGATGCTGAGCTGTATAAAGGACTGATTAATTTAAAAAATTTCAAGGGAGACGTTGAATCTGTTTTTGGGCTTAATTTCACGATTGTCAATGCAAACTCGCAGACTGTTGAGTTAATTAAGAACGGAGCCAATGTCGCAGTAACAAACGCTAATCGATTACAATATATCCATGCAGTAGCGGATTATAAGCTAAACAAAGAGCTATACCTGCAAACAATGGCGTTCTTGAGCGGCATGAACGATTTGCTGAGTCCGAGTTGGTTAATGATGTTTGGCGCACATGAGATGCAGACGTTAGTTGGTGGCGCGGCGTTACCTATTGATATCGACGATTGGAAGAGGAATACATTGTTGGGAGGATTTTTGCAGAATGATGATACGATCAAGTATTTCTGGGAAGTCATTAATGAGTTGGATGACGCGTATGTTTTTCCCTTTTTATTTTTTTTTATTTTTATAGAAGCGAGCGCGCTGGTGGATAGACACTAATGCTGTATTTATAGAGATACTCGCGCAGTGTTGAAATTCGTGACATCAGTCTCACGCGCTCCGTTACAAGGCTTTGCTTCGCTAAATCCGGCATTTACAATCCGCGAAGCTGGGTTACAAGAAGATCGACTTCCGACTGCGTCTACGTGCGTGAATATGCTGAAGTTACCGCGATACAGATCAAAGAGCGTACTGAAGAGTAAACTTTTGTTTGCGGTTACGGCTGGTGCTGGGTTTGATTTATCGTAATTACCTTTTTTTTTTCGCATGCTGGTGTTTTGAGTTGATCAACTTTGTTTATCTTGATTGTGTTTCCAAAGTGAGATAACGTATAGCTATGTTCGATTATAACGGCGGAGCTACCAAGAAGACCAAACAATATTTTAAATCCAAAGCATAAGAGCAAAACAAAATTCTACGCCAAATGTAGATCACATCAAATCTTTTCGGTGGTACCATCACCCTCCGTAGCAGGAAGCTTATTTTGCTCCTTATGCGAAACATCTAGTTTCTGCTGCTCAAGTAGGCGCAAATTATCATGTAACTCGCGCTTCATACCGGCATGCAATTCCTGGGCTGAGATATGGTTTTCCGGACCAAGAAAAGTGACAATAAGCACAAAGGCAAAGACACAGCCCATGAAGATCGCCATGACTTTCCCGTAATCGTAGCGTTCAACCGAGGCTGCTTCGGACTGCGCTGTGTCGGCTAGAGGGAATCGGTCTCCGATTGTAGTTTCGATTGTAGACGAGGCGGAAGAGGCAAGGTTTCCAAGTTGATATGACACCCCGACGATGAATGCGCGAAGCGCAGGTGGCGAAAGTTCAGAGAGGTGAATAGGGATGACACCCCATGCACCCTGAACCATAAATTGCAAAAAAAATACGGCGGCCATAATACCATTATTACGAACAAATGCCCAAGGATAGATAAGAGCGCCGCCAAGGACGCTGGCAATAATGATTGTCAGTCGGCGACCGACAGTCTCGGATATGTGACCAAAAAAAATACCTCCGACGATTGCACCAAGGTTGGCAACTGCCATGGTGACTGTCTGCTTGTCGGCTGAAAATTCGAGCTGGATGTCGAGCATAGTTGGATAGAGATCCTGTGAGCCGTGGGACATGAAGTTAAAGCCAGCCATAAGAATGACCATGTAGATGAGAACATGCCAGTACTCTTTGACAGATTTATTTGCAGCTTTGAAAAATGCAGCTTTACTGTCCTCACCTTCTGCAAAGCGTTGAGCAAGGTAAGCATCATTTTCTGGAAGACAGAGTCTAAAGAAGATAATTAACACTGGAGGGCCAGCGCCGAACCAGTAAAGTGAGCGCCAGCCCTGGCTTGTAGTGTAAACAAGAGCGCGGTTAAAGACCACGGCAAGGAGATATCCAAGAGCATAGCCTTGTTGTAGCATGCCAGATATAATTCCTCGGGCCTCAAGAGGGCAGTCATCAAGGGCAGTGACAGCGCAGTTACCGTAGATGCCACCCATGGCAACGCCGAAAAGGGCACGGACGGCAAGGAACTGCTTGTAGGTCTGAACAAAGCCTGTACCCAATTCGAGAGCAATAAAAAGCACACAGTTGACGATAAAAGGCCACTTGCGTCCGAAGCGATCGGAGAGAAGGCCAAATATGACAGCACCTACGGATCGGAGCATGAGAACTAGGGTTATACCCCAGGTAATGCTCTTGACTGAGACGTCAAGTGATTTAGCTAGAGCCTTGGTGGTGAGAGAGACGCTGAAGAAGTCAAAAGCATCCCAGGTCCAACCACATAGGGCGACGAGGAAAAAGAGCCATTGCTTGCGGTTGAGAAGACGCAAGGCGGGGATGGGGTTCTGGAGGGGTACGGCAGGTGGTCGCAGGGTAGAAATTCGAGTAGCAAGATGATGGGCTAGACGGGAGTTCCACGAGTTGAGCTCACCCTGCAAGGGCACAGGCGAGGAGGACAAGTTTTCCATCAAGGCATGTGAAGCAAAGGGAGGGAAGAGACAAAAGAGGGAAGAAATATGGAGCGAGGAGGAGGAGGAGGAGGTTAAATAAAGCGAGGGGAGTAATAAAGGAAGGTTTGCAAGAAGGTTTGCCCCGCACCGGCGGAGTAGGAAGCTGCCAAAAGGTTACTAGATTGGGCATTATCAATGTTGATTAGACGGTATACTAGAACGGTAAGACGCTGCTGACGCGATATGGGCTACATGATAGAGCAGAGTACCACGGTCCGCTTGGTATGCGGCGGTGTCTGTGCGCCGTTGTGGAGAAATAGGAAAGATGGAGTCAGGAGACTGATAATACGTGGAAGTGCCAGCAAGAATACAGCACATAAATTAGAGGCCGCGAAGGACCGGATCAGACGACTTTTTCCAGAAAAATAATCGTACGATATAAAAAGCGAGCGCAAGAAAACCTTCGGAGCTAGTGCTGCGAAAGACAATTCGTTTGAGAGTTGGGCGACTGGCATAAAAGCCAAACGACGGTTGTGTCTCGGCGACTGCTCGGCACCGCGGTCTTAATCAGCAGATTGCTCTTTCGCTTTCATCTCCACGAGGCAAACACAAGTCAAGGCACTGCAAATGAATCTGTATTAGGTTGAGAGCTGTATCTTAGAGCTGTATCTTATTATGTGCTGTTATATCGAGTCTAGTCAGCCGAGATAAATTATTGCTGGGTGCTGCGTCGGCGATAAGATAGGGTTAACCCCTTCGGGAATGGAAAATATAAAATCCGAATTTTATCTTTCGCTAACTCTTTTATGCGTGATCGTTCGTTCTTTGTATATATCTGATTGACTCGGAGTAACTTATCATAATAGGTTCTCACGCTCACTGCTCACTGCTCATTACGCTTCTCTGCCTCCACCTCTTCCTCGTCATCCTTTTCGAGGCTTTTCTCGGGTCCGACAAACACAACTACAATCACAAAGAAAAATACTGCGCCCATAAAAATACCCATCACCTTCCCATAATCATACCTCTCGTCTCCTCCTTCGAGCGGGAACCGCGTTCCCATACTTGCCTCAATCGTTGATGATGCCGAGGAGGCAAGATTTCCAAGCTGATACACTACCCCAACCACAAATGCCCGCAGTCCCCGTGGAGATAACTCTGACAAATATATTGGAATCACCCCCCACGCACCTTGTACCATAAATTGTAGGAAAAAGACTGCCACTATTGCTCCGTCGCTACGAGGCAGTGCCCAGGGGTATATCAATCCCGCTCCTATCATACACGCAATAATAACTGACAGTCTTCGCCCCAAATAGCCTGACAGATGACCAACTATTGTGCCCCCGCATATAGCACCTACGTTTGCAATTACCATAGCCACCGTCACTCTGTTTGGTGTAAACTCGTGCTGGACTTCTAGCATAACCGGATATAAATCCTGTGAGCCATGTGACATGAAGTTGAAGCCTGTCATCAACACAATCATATACCCAATCAGATGCCAGTACTTTCTGAAATTATCTACCACTTCTCTCGTGAATTCCTTTACCCCTTGTCGGGATTTCGACTTACTACTTAAGTAAGCATCTGTCTCTGGCAGCGCTAGACGAAACAGAATAATCAATACTGGTGGAACAGCTCCAAACCAAAACAATGGCTGCCAACCAAATCGTGTTGTATCGACTAATGCTCTACTAAAAACAACAGCTAGCAGGTATCCAAACGCATATCCTTGCTGTAGCATTCCAGATATTATTCCATGCGCAATCACAGGACAGTCTTCTAGAGCCGTAGCAGCGCAATTGCCGTAAATTCCTCCCATTGCAATTCCGAATAGCGCACGAACAGCAAGAAATTGCTCATAAGTCTTCACAAACCCAGTTGCTAGCTCGAGAATCACGAATAAAACACAGTTGCCAATAAATGGCCATTTACGGCCATACTTGTCAGACAATAGACCGAAAAATATAGCGCCAACAGAACGAAGCATCAAAACTACTGTAATACCCCAAGTAATTTCCGCTACTGACCTTGCTAGATCATCAGCAATCTTTGAAGCAGTCAGCGCGACCGAAAAGAATTCAAACGCATCCCACGTCCAGCCTAGAAATGCTACTAGGAAAAACATCCATTGGCGAGTAGTGAGGGATTTCAGAGCAGGAATCGGATTCAGAATTTTATTATTGGTCTTTGAGGGTATCAGAGAGATGGCGCGTGTTGAAAGGTATTGCTTGAGTCTGCTGAGCCGGCTTCGCGCCCTGCTGCCAATCTCTATGGGTGCAAGGTCATCAGTACCCATAATTGTCTCAAGCTGGGTGCCTTGTAAATACAGAAAATAACTTCCGGATGATTCGCTTTTGTGTCTCCTGACAGTAGATGGTCAGCGAGCAAACCATAGAACATTTGGCATCGGGCCGATATGAAATAGCGCTGTGCGGCGCAGTTCGGTCTGGTGTCTGTTTTTGATCATTATTCGGTTCAAACAATTGGTGTCGAACAATCAACTAAAGATTCAATTAGTGATGCCATATGAGATGCTGCTAATCATATCGTAGGAAGAATTGGACACAGTACTCAACAGAATTCGAACATCTAGACGTTGTAAGCTACCACGCAATTGCAGACAAAACGAGCGCTCGCTATAATAAGTCCATCATAGACTCACCGCAACGCATAGCAGTTAATAGACTTATCCTACCTAAGTTACCAGCGTTGTTCAGCTCAGGATACGGTCTATGTCATTAATACTCATCGATAGCGACTTAATTGCGAGTGACGTCATAGCCCTAATGCACTGTATACATTATACATAATGGCGGAAAATGCGAAAACCAGAGGCAATGTCTTGATGCAGTCATTATTCATCTGAAATAGTAATCAGCCGCCGAAAAGACACCTTAGCACGTCAGTAGGCAGTAATGCTTGTATATTTACTGCTATCGCATGCTTCTGATAAAGTTTACCCACTTAACCAGCATCTACAAGTCAAACGCGCACGTGACTCTATTTGGCGATGAAGTAATCGCAGAGTGCTCATTGCGAGTACGCTGTTCTGCGGGACGGAATTTGTATGGCTATGCTGTTGAATCTTGTGCCTATAAAAGGTCTTGCACTGTGTTTTTGGTGGGTTGGGTGTGGACGATCTGGCTAGATACAAATTATCTGTTGCTTTACCTGAACGCCGCTAGCTTTCAAAGCCACTATACATGTACACGATGAGTTGAGCCAGAAAGCGTAACTGTCCGCAAGCAATTAATCATATATCTATGAATCGTGTCAAATAAACAAACATTACAGCTCGATTTCATGTAAACAAGGGCTGTCTCCACCAAAAAAAAACTTTGTTAGAAGACTCACTTCCCAAAGCCGCACGCGAAAAAGAGCGGTCCGAAGAAAAAAAAACCAAAAAAAACACTTTCAACAGCTTTCTGTTTGAGCATCAAGCAAATACTCCTCGTTTTCCTCCTCACGGGATAACTTTTTCTTTTGCCCGTTCAATCCTGCACAGGATAGCTCTTCAAATCTCAAAAAGGATTTTGTGAGGGTTTCTTTGTGGCTGCCATGTCTTGCACTGCTTCCGCGCGGTTGCTACTCCGGAGTGGCTCCCGTCTTCTTTCGCAGAAACCCTTCTTCTCCAACTCTGATGTCCTTGCTCGCACTTTCTGCGCCGGTCGTATTATTTGCTCAACTTCTGCAGCAGCTATTCCTGCCGTGACTGGTATTCGTGGACCATACGAGGGTGCATCGGCTATCACTGGCGAGGCCGATAATCTCGTCAATGTATCAAAGGTTCTTGTTGTCGGATCTGGTGCGCTTAGTATTGGTCAGGCAGGAGAGTTTGATTACTCTGGTTAGTTATTCATATTATTTTTTGTCAGCCGATATACAGTTATTTATCAAAGAGCTTTTATTATCTTTTAGGATCCCAGGCAATCAAAGCACTTCAAGAAGCCTCAAAAAAATCCATTCTGATCAATCCGAATATTGCTACCAACCAAACCTCGCATGCTCTCGCCGACGAAATCTACTATCTGCCTGTAAGTTATTGTTGAATGGAACCAATTATTGCTATTTTAAATCTAATTGTGCCAGGTTACTCCCGAATATATTACTTATGTCCTCGAACGCGAGCGCCCTGACGGTATCCTCTTGACATTCGGTGGTCAGACCGCCCTTAACGTCGGCGTCCAACTTGAAAAAATGGGTGTTTTTGAGCGATATGGTGTCAAGGTTCTTGGAACTCCAATTGCTACTCTCGAGACATCTGAAGATCGGGATTTGTTTGCCAAGGCGTTGAAAGAAATCGATATTCCTATCGCAGAGTCTATCGCTGTTTCTACTGTCGACGACGCGCTGGCTGCCGCTGAAGAGGTCGGATATCCCATCATTGTTCGGTCTGCTTATGCTCTTGGTGGTCTTGGTTCAGGATTTGCCAACGACGCAGCCGAACTTCATAACCTTGCTTCTCAGAGTTTGAGTTTGTCACCGCAGATTTTGGTTGAGAAGTCGCTAAAGGGTTGGAAAGAAGTCGAGTATGAAGTTGTTCGTGATTCAAAGAATAACTGTATTACTGTCTGCAACATGGAGAACTTTGATCCACTTGGTATCCACACCGGTGACTCGATTGTCGTTGCGCCTTCGCAGACTTTGTCTGATGAGGAGTACCATATGCTTCGTTCCGCTGCTATCAAGATCATTCGACATCTTGGTGTTGTTGGTGAGTGTAATGTTCAGTATGCACTCCAGCCTGATGGACTCGATTACCGTGTTATTGAAGTCAACGCTCGTTTGTCTCGCTCTTCTGCTCTTGCCTCAAAGGCTACTGGCTATCCTCTCGCTTATACTGCCGCCAAGATTGCTCTCGGACACACGCTTCCCAATTTGCCAAACCACGTCACAAAGACTACGTCTGCCAACTTTGAACCGTCTCTTGATTACATTGTCACCAAAATCCCCCGCTGGGACTTGGCCAAGTTCCAACATGTCAAGCGCGATATCGGGTCCTCGATGAAGTCGGTAGGCGAGGTTATGGCTATTGGTCGTACTTTTGAGGAGTCTATTCAGAAAGCAATCAGACAGGTTGATCCCTCGTTCATTGGTTTTCAGGGTGCCGAATTTGAAGATCTTGACGCGGCTCTTGCGAACCCTTCCGATCGTCGCTGGCTCGCTGTTGGACAAGCTCTTCTTCATGAGAAGTACTCTGTCGACCAGGTTCACGATTTGACTAAAATTGACAAGTGGTTTTTACACAAGTTGATGAATATTGTTCGCATGCAGAAGGAACTTGAGAAGATTGGATCATTGTTTGGTCTCAACAAGGAGCTGCTTTCTCAAGCTAAGAAGCTTGGATTTTCTGATAAGCAGATCTCGATCGCCGTTGGCTCTACTGAGGAGGAAGTTCGTGCGCGCCGTAAGAGTTTCGGTATTGTTCCCTTCGTCAAGAAGATTGATACTCTTGCCGCCGAGTTCCCTGCTGACACCAATTACTTGTATACTACCTACAATGCTACACAGTCTGATATTACCTTTGATGAACATGGAACTTTGGTTCTTGGTTCTGGTGTTTACAGAATTGGTTCTTCGGTTGAATTTGATTGGTGTGCTGTCAGCACTGCGCGTGCACTAAGAGATTCTGGAAAGAAAACCATTATGATTAACTATAACCCTGAGACTGTCTCTACTGACTTCGATGAGGTTGATCGTTTGTACTTTGAGGAGTTGTCGTATGAACGAGTTTTGGATATTTATGAACTCGAGTCTGCCAAAGGTGTTGTTGTCTCTGTTGGTGGTCAGTTACCGCAGAACATTGCGCTCAAATTGCAGACTTCCGGATGCAAGGTTCTTGGAACTAATCCCGAGGATATCGACAAAGCAGAGGATCGTCACAAGTTCTCCACTATTCTGGATTCGATTGGCGTCGATCAGCCCGCGTGGAAGGAGCTTTCTTCCGTTGCTTCGGCCAAAGAGTTTTGCGGCTCGGTGGGGTACCCTGTGCTTGTTCGTCCGTCGTACGTGCTCTCTGGGGCCGCTATGGCGGTCATTCGCGGCGAGCACGAACTGATTGAAAAGCTGACTCTTGCGTCAGACGTTTCACCTGATCACCCCGTCGTCATTAGTAAATTTATCGAAGGCGCGCAGGAAATTGACGTTGATGCCGTTGCTTATAATGGAAAGGTTCTCGTGCACGCTGTCTCTGAGCATGTTGAGGACGCTGGAATTCACTCAGGAGATGCTACCCTCGTTCTTCCTCCCGTCAACCTTGACGCTGCTGCTCTTGCGCGATTCAAGGATATTGCTGATAAGGTTGCTGCGGCATGGAAGATTTCCGGGCCGTTCAATATGCAAATCATCAAGGCTGTCAACTCGGAGAATCCGGATGGATACGACTTGAAGGTTATCGAATGCAACCTGCGAGCGTCTCGTTCGTTCCCGTTTGTTTCCAAGGTTCTGGGTGTGAATTTCATTGACGTCGCTACTCGCGCTTTGATTGGCAAAAATGTTCCAGAGCCTGTTGATTTAATGGCCGAGAAGCGTGAATATGTTGCTGTTAAAGTGCCGCAGTTCTCATTCACTCGATTGGCTGGTGCAGACCCATTCCTCGGTGTCGAGATGGCGTCGACTGGTGAAGTCGCCTGCTTCGGTCATGACTTGATTGAGGCATACTGGACCTCTATGCAGGCTACTATGAACTTCAAACTTCCTGTTCCTCCTTCTGGTATCTTGTTCGGAGGTGATGTCACTAAACCCTCTCTCGCTGAGGTCGCAAAGAAGCTGGCACCTCTTGGATTCAAGATTTTCGTCGCGTCCCCTGCTGTACGTGAATACCTCGACGAGGCTCTTTCCGACGTTTCTCTTGATGGTATGCCGATTCCCGTAACCATTATCGAGTTCCCCAAGACCGATAAACGCAAACTTCGCGAAGTTTTCCAGAAATATGACATTCAAAGCGTTTTCAACCTTGCCAAGGCGCGCGCTGATAACTTACTCGACGAAGATTACATTATGCGTCGTAACGCAATTGATTTTGCGATCCCATTGTTTAACGAACCAAAGACTGCTGTGCTTTTCGCCGAGTGTTTGAAGGAGAAGTTGCCGACTAAGCGCGAGGGTGTGATTCCGCCTGAGGTCGAGCGGTGGAGTAAGTGGATTGGTGGAAAGCCAGTTTAAAATTTGAATTTCATTTTGTGTTTTATGTAGATGGGTGGTTTTGCCAGTAAAAAGCCAATTATATCCTATCCGTAAGGTCGGTTGTGGTTTTTTTTTTTTTTCATATTTTTAATCGATTTCGTTAGTTTAATTTTTGTCTCTAAAGATATGTAAAAAGTCTTTGTCATGTGCTAGTGTTTTATCTGTATTTGATTATGGTATATTTAATGTTTTATCGTTGTAAATATAGTAATATTATTTATGGTCTAGAGTGTGTTTACAGAGAAAATCTAACAGATTATAAATATTTGGCAGCAAAAACATTTACTCCGCAATACGTATTACATATATAGTACATAAATCAAGCCAAATTCACAAAAACCCCGCAAAACAATCCTGGTTTTTTTATATTTTTTTTTTAAAATGATTAATGAATGAGCTGGTTCTCGTAGACACGCTTAATCACCCGAGACATTTGCTCAAATTTGACTTTACCGCTCGAAGCCGTTCCAGCAGCTGAAGGAGCAATGCTATCTTCCTCTTCAGTTTTCTGTACTAGAGCATCACCAACGAAGGACCATCCCGGCAATTTCGACACTGACCATTGCGCAAGAGCTTCTTTGTTTGGAAAGTTCAGTAAGCCGAGAGCGGTGTCGATCTTGATACTTCGCATGCTAAGAGTGATTGCGCGAGCTATTCCGCCTCGGATAGCGTCCTCGAAGCCAGATACGTCGGCGACAAGTTCGGCATATTCTTCGTCAGCATCGGATGAGAGAGTACTCCAGAAGTTGGGGAAAGCAGCCATTTCTAGAAGTGAGTTGAGGTAAGTGAGTCTGTGGACTGAGTTGGTAAGTGTGTCATCACTGTTTGCCGCTGGTGCGGAGGGGATGATGGAAGATGCTGTAGTAGTAGACGGGTATGAGCTGAGGAGAGCTGGTGGAAGCAGGTGGAGGCAGAGAGTAAAATCTGGCTCGGGGAATACGGTCAAAGACTTCGCGAGGATGTTAAGAACAGTCTCTTCGCGCATCAGCTGTGGATTGAATTGATATCTGCAGCAATTAAAGAATAAATTAGTTTTTCTTGTCACTTGTTCATGATTGAGCTAATCGGCTGTTGACAAAGGCTAAGATTAGAGAGAAGTTTTGTTCAGCTAGAGCTAATTGTCCTGCCATTGACGGTTGATCCGCCTACATTAATACATGCTAATGGTAATTAAGGGTATCATCATAAAAACAACTCTCTATCTGCATCGCAATCAAATAGCCTGTTAAGCAAAATTTCCACACGTACAGTTTCAACAAAGCCAAATTGGCCATAATGTCATAAGATTCCGTCGAGCACTGAGTCGCGACGTAATCTTGAAGCACAGGAGTCGCCTCAGGATTATATCTGGATAAAGTCGTCAAGATCTCCTCAATTTCTGGAGGCCTTGACGAGGGAGTTGCTGTTGATGATGGCATTTTGGCAACCTGTAGATCTGTAAAAAAATTCGAAAGGGGGCTTCAGAGCAATTGAGGAAGAAATTTTTCGTAGAAAAGTGAATTATCGGGGTTAGGGTGTATTCTCTATCATTTTATCCGCGAGTGGCTTGCTACTTCTTTCTCGAGTGTCGTTTTTGAAAAGTCTCTCTACTTTATCCATAATTGTCTTTTTGAAACTGCTGTTTTTACTGCTTGATTTTTTCGATACGCGAAAACTACCAGTTTAATATTTTTATTCTTCTATTTACTTTTGTACGCTCGGAAGCAAGAAAATTGCTATTGTCTATACCCAGACCATAAGAACTTCACATCTCGTTCATTTGCAAGAGTCTGCAGCCTCGAGTTCAAGAATAGACTGGGTTTACGAGGTGTCATTTGTCTGCTTGATTGATCAAGGGTTCTCGTTGTTGTTGCGCTGAAAAAACATTTGTCATATTCTCATTCCGTTGTATTTTGATGACCATTTAACGTTGATTCTAACATTATCACGCCTTTTGTTTGTTTCTCCTTGTACGAAAGAGAAAAAGGGATACAAAAAATACACTCAACTTTTTTTTTTCTTTTTTCCATTTTTTTGTGTATCATACTCCTTTGATTCACATCATTCGAGAAAATCTTCCAAACCTTTAACAAGCCGACCGACCGATCTAGCAGCTTTTCTCACCCCTTTATCTCATTTGAGCGTGTATTTTATTTTGAGCAGATTATGAGTGACGAATATGATCCAGCTGCGGATATAGATGTGCCGACTTACGCGCCAATCGCAAGCGACGATTCAGATGAAGAGCCCACTGATGCAGGCAACGTGCAATTTCTCGAACCCGAACGACCAGAAACTAGCGAGTATACAACTGCTGGCTCTAGCACCAATGAGAGTTCTGATATTTTTGGTGAAAATCAGCAGTCTCCTGCAATTTCATTGATTCCGTCGCTTCTTGCTGCGTCCCGAGCCGGAATTACTACCTCTCGATCGCCCGCTGCCGACTCTCCTCACTCAGCAACTCCACAACCGGTATCGGCGCCCGAGGAATCAGGAAGCGACGATGACGATGAGACGTCTTTGTCTGACGATTCTGATTCTTCTACTTCTGATGACTCGACGCCTTCGATCGCTGATCCAGCGACACTGGCAAATACTGCTCCACGTCTTCGAAAACGTCTCCCTAAAGACACGATAGGACTACTCGAAGATCGTCTCAAACGAGACGGGAATCATGCTACTCTTGCATTATTTAATGAATTAATTAATGAATACATGCGTCGTGGAAAGCTTGATCTAGCTAGAGACGCATACGAGCGTTCTCTAGCTCTTTACCCGACAGTTGCATCACAATGGATAGCATATGCTGATATGGAGCAGAACTCAGGCGAGTTTACTAAAGCCGAGGAAATTTTCAAAAGAGCGGTCGAAGCAGTTACGAACTTGAAAGTGTGGCAACAGTATCTTACATATGTTCGTCGACGAAACAATGTTACGACTGACGGTGAAGTTGCGTACAGAACTATCTTACAGGCGTTTGAGCTTGTCATGGGAAAAGTCGGAATTGATGTTCGCTCAGGACGCATTTGGAGAGAATATATTGATTTTGTGAAAAGTTCGTCTGACGGCAAATCCACATGGGAAGCGCAGCAGAAAATGGATCTACTGCGTAAATTATATCAAAGGGTTGTGTGTATTCCTGTTGAGAATTTGGAGCATTTGTGGCAAGAATACAACGCTTTTGAAAATTCTCTTAATAAAACTACGGTGAGTTTCTGATAATCTGCTCTATTTGATAAGAGCAGCTGGTTAACATCAATGTCCTTAAGGCTCGCAAATTTTTGTCAGATAGGGCACCAGCTTATATGACTGCTCGGTCTTGTCTTAAAGAACTACAGCAGATATCTGGCCATTTGAACCGGGATACAGTGCCAACCAGGCCAAGATGGCGAGAGCATGATATTTCTCAAGTCACGTTCTGGAATAGATGGATTTCCTGGGAGCGCAAAGATCCGCTTGGATTCACATCTGAAGATGGAAAAGGTGGTATGCCAGGCGGGAAGGCACAGGTGATTGAGAGGGTGATATACGCTTATAAGCAGGCTTTGCAGCCACTGCGTTATTATCCGCAAATGTGGTTTGATTTAGCAGAATACTGTGCATCACTTGATATGTCTGATGATCAAATGAAATTTTTAAGGGAGGGAGTCGCGGCAAATGTCGGAAGCTGTCTTTTGAATTTCAGGTTAGCAGAGGTGTACGAAATAGTTAAAAAACGCGACGACGCGAAGAGCACATATCAGACTTTATCAGCCAGTATTCTGAAGGAGATCAATAACGTCGAGACTCTGGGCGAAGAGCGAGTCAACATTTTGAAGAAATCTATCAGCTCAGAGACTGGTGATGATGCCAAGAAGGCCGCAGCACCAGACAATGAGAATTTTGACGGTGATGACAGTACGTCAATCGTTTCTCGAAGAGATCGCGGAACTTTAAACAGGATCAAAAAGACAGAAGAACGTAACAAGAAGCATGTCGCGGAGCTCTCTAAGGATCTTACACTCTGTAGTACAATGTTTATGCGAGCCACAAAAAGAATGGAGGGACTTAAAGCTGCTCGACAAGTGTTTAGCGATGCTCGAAAGTCGCCATATGCAACGCATCATATATTTGTTGCTTCAGCATTGATGGAGTACCATCACAACAATAGCCCCGAGATCGCAAGTAAAATTTTTGAACTCGGATTACGAAAATTTGCGGACTCGGCCGCGTTTGTCGAACAATACCTTGATTTTCTACTTGTGACAAATGATGACACTAATGCTCGAGCACTGTTTGAACGAACAGTGTCAAGACTCTCACCTCAAGATGCAGAACCTTTGTTCAAAAAGTTCTATGCCTATGAAGCAGCTTATGGAAGCGAGCTCTCTATCGTGTCAAAATTGGAATCTCGCATGCTGGAATTATATCCGAGCACGTCACCGATTGCTCGGTTTGCTGGAAGATATACCCTCGGCGGGCATTGTGTCATAGATAAACAGGAAGTAGGGCCGCTTGTATATAAGGAAATCACGCAGGATGAACAAGGAAGGCTGGGAGTGAACGAGTCTAATCAAGAAATATCTGATGACGAGGATTTTTTCCAAAACCAGATTCTACTAGCGGCCAAATCAGATGTGGGTGCTTCGACTTCAAAAAAGCGCCACTCACGCAAAAGAACTAGAGATGAATTAAAAGACGAATCGCGCAAACGGAGTCGTAAGCGAGAAGCTCAGGAGTTGGTTACGTCGTCATTGTATCCAGACGCGTCATCTTCAGTTAGGTCAGAAGTAGATCGTAATGGTGGGTTTTCTTCGTCTCAGCCGTCAGGGGTACTTACAGATGGTATATTGCGTTTGTTGTCAGCTTTGCCGCCTGCTGCTACGTATAATGCCGTCTCTTTCGATGTCGATGGAGTGATGAGGTTGATTGGCAATACGGCTATTCCCAGCGTTCCGCCGCCGACTGCGGACTTGTCAAGATTTCGACGCAGCTGAGCTAACATTGAACGCGCCATTCTACTTTCTACAAATACCATTGTTTATATTATATGATTTTATGTTTCAAATCTGTAAAATTTTATAGCCTTGTTCCCCGTCTTTGCTGAATGAGTATAGATTAAGTAGATGCATTTAGTATAGCATAGGGTTCTAGGGCTTGGCAAAGTTAAAGTTAAAAACAAATCCCTTAATGGTATCAAAAGCCGCACTGCTGAGCAAGTCATCAAGTCTCTCGAAGTAGCTGTGTTTTGAACCTGATTTCAAGACACAGAGAAGTCAATTCTCCTGCAGCCCACATCATACTTGCGGTTCTGCGAATATTGATCAATTATGTCGACACTTGCTGCCTACGTGCTTGACTTTGCGTACACATTTACCTCTTGCATTACATGTTTTCCGTCTCCTTCGCTGTACATCAACAATCGGAGCTATAAGATCCAGCGACTTTTGGGTGAGGTATGGCACGAGGAATACATCTCTAAGATTGCTTTTATCCAAATGTTACTAACTTATGACATATTTAGGGAGGCTTTTCCTATGTCTATTTGGTTCAGGCCCAGAATGGCGAGTTATTTGCTCTCAAAAAGATTCGTTGTCCGTTCGGCGCGGAGAGTTTACAAATCGCAATGAAAGAGATTGATAATTATAAGATTTTCAATGATGAACATATCATCAATATGATTGTGAGGTTTTTTCTTATTTTGGTTAACTCTGGAAACAGGAGATGCGAATTGTATGCTGACTTGCTGTGCAGGACTCGAATGTAGTACAGGAACGAGACGGATCAAAGACAGTCTACATTCTTCTGCCTTACTTTCGGCGTGGCAACTTACAAGATACGATTAATGCGAACTTAATAAATGGGACATATTATGATGAGAAAGAGGCACTAGCACTGTTTGCAGAGATCGCAAGAGGAGTACAAGTAATGCACAAGCATAGTGCAACGGATAGAAACAGTGCAGCACCCAGTAGTCGAAGTTCTGGAATGGGTATCGATTTTGAAGATGACCGACCACTTATGGCGGAACCAGAATTGATTCGGACACCTCAGACTTTGAATCCGTCAGCTGAGGTGCGACAGGTTGCTTATGCACATCGAGATATCAAACCAGCGAATATCATGCTCTCCCAGTCTGGTCTTCCGGTGTTGATGGATCTAGGAAGTTGTATGCGTGCCCGAGTCAATGTGTCATCCAGAGCTCAAGCGCTTGAGATTCAGGATAACGCAGCCGAGCACTGCACAATGCCTTACCGGGCACCTGAGCTGTTTGATGTCAAAACAGACGCAGTTCTTGACGAGGGCGTGGATATATGGAGTCTTGGCTGTACTTTTTTTGCGTTACTTTATTGCTCATCGCCGTTTGAATTACAGACGGATGAATCAGGAGCAAGTTTAAGTTTAGCTATTATGAATGGACAGTATCGTTTCCCGGATGCTCCAAAGTATTCCGAAGCAACTAAAGAAATGATTCGCGCTTGCTTGACTGTCGAACCTACCAAAAGGCCAAATATAGACGAGATAATCCATCTTATACGGAGTGCTCAAAGTCAATTCAATTAAGAAGCAAATTCTGGAATGATGAATGCAAAATGGTTAAAAATATAGAGATCTAACGGACGATACAGGCGTCAATATGGGTACAAATTAAAATGTGTCTTTTTATACCAAATGAAAAAATTTTGATCATAAATGTTCTTCCAAACAACGTAACTCCCCAGTAATATAAGCAAATAAATTTTGCTGATCTAAATTGTCTTTTTTCTACTCAATGCCTTGTCTGCTTCCCAGACACCCCTGTCAATGACAGTAGCTACGGCTAGCACACCGCCGACAGCCGCGCATACACCAATCAAAAACGATCCAAATGATTTTGGTCTTTCTTCCCGATTGATCACTTTCATAGGAGATATATCGTATGAAAAAAATACACCGGGAATACCGCCACGAGCGTGCATTGTGTTTTTGTGGTCTTCATCGCGACCACCTCGAATAGGCCGCTCATGCGATGTGACAGAGTATTGGTTGGTATCAACTGGCGCCTGTCCTATCTTCTCAAATCTTGTTGAGACAACTTTGACAAAATACATATAATTAAAATTTCTCTCGGTTGTGTGCTTAACTGCACCATCAAGAGGATTAATAATGCCATTATGGTAGGGACCAAATGATAAATGGTGAATCTCATGGGCAAAAGTATGCACGACGTCGGAAGAAGAGTATTGATTCAAATCGTGCACATGCACAGTCGGAGAAGTGTAAGATTTCCCAGGGGCAAAATGAAAATTACCTACCACTTTATTGACACTGAAATGACCAGCGATATTGCAACCTTCATGCTTGACTGCCTCGACTCGCTGCGGGTAGTTTTCACGCTCGCATTGCTCCACACCAGTACCGTCTCCAAAAGCCCAGCCAACTTCTTGATATGCATTGCGTACATCATCGCAAGTATTGCAGCATCTCTTACCCTCTTCCTCCTTTGGGATAGCGCCATAACATGGGCCGCAGTAGCCTGCGTCTAAATGGGGAGCACTCTCGCTCGCCTTAAGTAGATCAAGTGATTCCGAACTGATAATCGACCGATCTGGTCCAAGCCGGGTTTTGATAATTCCATGAGAGATCTCGGTCTGTTGGTCCCCCGAAATATCCATGACATCAAGCGTAAGCATATCGCACGGTATAGTAGGAAACGTTACATTGAAATTGATATTCATTCGTTCACCTGTCGACACAATTAGTAAAGATCAAAACTCTACAAACAATTAAAGAACTCACCTCTTGTCTTATCCACAATTAACTCGGGTCTATTTGTAATTTGGCGATAATCACGCCATTCAGACACAATGAGTAAACATATGATGATGCTGGAGACGATAGTAACTACACCGCCTGATGTAGTGCGAACTCGCGCGTCCTCTACCGTTTTCGAGAACGCGTCAAACGTGGTCAATCTCCTCCGAGGAGCCATTTTATCTATTAAGAAGCAACAGGATAATCGCTGGTCAATAAAAGTTCTTCCTCTAATCTAATTGTTACACATCGACTTGGTAAAACACTGGAGATGGCTGAAAAGAAGGGTGAAGTAAATTTGGATACGTATACAGAGCGCCCGCCTAGACTAATATGGGTACAAAAGATCAGGTTCTCGTACTCTTAATCTAGGTGTCATGAAACCCATCCTTGATTGAGCGCCACGTGCATCTGTGCAAAAATTAACGCGCAAGGCCAACAGGTTTGAGCAGCATCTTACAAAAAGTATGGTCGCAATGTAAATCTCCAAAGAACAATCTCCAAAATGTAAGCAATTGAAAGATCTTCCAAAATAAAAAGCATTACAGTATGAGCCGACGGCCATTAATTTATTCAAATTTGTACAATTACTATTTCATGTATCCAGCAGAATCCCCGCATTTTTACCTTCAGATTATTTAGCAAAGTGCAAGTCAAAGTTCAACCACTTGCGCGCCAGAACTTGCTCCACGCCCAATCCAGGATCACCATATGTGAACGGGCTGAAAAACACGTAAACCCCGTAAACAAATCCAATAATGATACCAGCCACGATCCAGCTTACAGCCGAGCTAACTGGGTACACCACATCACCTCGTTTCTGCGCGGCCTCTGTCACGTTTTTGGTACCACTTGCGGCATCCGACGACGTCGCTGAGGCAGGATATGTGACAGGGAATACTCCAGGATTGTCAAAGAAAAAATCAAGCAGAGCACCAGCGGCCAAGGCAGACGCAAGGTGGGCTGGAAGATAATGGTGCAAAAAAAGCTGTCGTCCCATTATATAAAACGGGAAGTAGTGAGCGGCCCACGCCAGCAAAAAGAATCCAGCAGAGTTATAAAGCCGGTTGCGAACGTTCTCAGCCAAAATGTAGTGATGTCTTCTTCGGGTCAATTGATCTGCTATCAACACTCCGGAGAGAACAGCTAGACAGCAAGTTGCAAACCACCATCCGAGAGGATTACCGACCAAGTAGATCTGCGAGCGTGATCCGTTATCGGTCCAAAAAGAAACTCCACGAAGCATAAACGGCCATTCCGGCGGATGGGACGCATAGGGATGGGACGCGGTTAGTGCATTGTTGTGGCGGAACATTGATATCTGCAGTTCCAACCACTTCATAAGAAACGGGATATGCTTGACCTCTTTCTTGACAATTTCATTTCGTGGATCAGACGGATCCATGTCAGTTATCGAATTTACTAGCCACGTATTTGATGCCTGAGCCGCATTTTTGTTACCATTGATCTCTTGTTGCTTGAAGCCCCAATCAGGAAGAAGCTTTTCAGTTTGAGTCCACATTGCAACTTTAGTGGGCATATGAATCAACTTGAAAAATCCGGCACGGGAGCGGAAGGGGTCTCGCTTGCCTGTATTCAAACGGATCTCAAACAGTGTATCGTTATGTCGAGGTCCCGCCGCATCTTCGGCGCTCACTGTTGTAAATTCTTGATTAGTGGGGAAGTTAGGAGATGCAACATCGTGTGTAAGAAGAAAAGTCGAAGTTGCCACATGATATAACTGGACAACGTCGCCACCACGGACTCCGTGCCCATATTTATCGTCTTCAGAAAAGCCTACGACCGGAAGAACGATCCATTCATTATTAGCATCCTCAAATGGATAACCAGTAACTTGTTGGCCTTGCGAAGAGATGCGGCCATCCTCATAGCGCAATGGGTATCGCTCCTCATGCGAATGTAAGAAAGTTTTCGTGTCTTTGTGTTGGATGGTGATCTTGTCGTAGTAGTTGATGGGCTTCGAAAGCAAAGACATTTCATTATCCCCAAGCGTTTCTTGAAATTCTGGAGACATGAAATCATCACCTGGACCAGACTTGCTGAGAACCCAAAAGTGTATCTGGAAAAAGAACAGATATATCATGAACGGAAGGACAATTAGTGCAAACGCACGCGCAAAAAAATGCTTCGCGAAAATACGCTATGAGAGGTGACAGAGTAAGTATCTAAGACGGTGGCATAACACGAAGTAAGCAAAAGGTACTTACCAAAGTGAGACCAGCTCTAATCTCCAGTAAATTCCATAAATCAACTGCCACCGCGAGACCTATGGTGAAGAAAGTGAAAACTCCCACGTACTTGGTGCTGATAGTGCAAGCGAGTGAAATTCCTGTAAGGATCAACCAGGTCCACCACTTAGCACTGAAAGGCTTGTTACGGTATCGCATGAACTTAACGTAGCAATAAATTGCGCAGCTCATCGAAAAAATAAGCGTTGCATCAAGCAAAATCAATCTGGTCTGAGTGATATGAGCGTTGTCAAATAAAACTAAAGAAGTAGAAATAAGACAAGCTGGAAGACTGTAGCCACTGTGCTTCATGGTTAGAAAGACAACAGGTATAGTGAGTGATCCCAGAAGAGCAGGCAATGCCCGGTATGCTAGATATGGCACTTTATTTTGGGAATAGCCATCGCCAATATTTTCAAATAAAAAAGCTCCATCATAGCCAACTAGCCATCCCACAAGAGCAAAAAGAAGTTTTCCAAATGGAGGATGGACGTCAAAGAAATATGTTTGTTGAAGGTACTATAATGACATATTAGCGAGGCTCTTGTGCTGCTTTGTAAAAATACTAATTCAGATCCATAGCATACGTACGTAACTAGCAAATTTCCCAAAGTGTACTTCGTCAAATACAACCTGATCTGGGTGATTTAGCAGGTAAAAGCGAGTGTAAAAAGCCAAAACAGTGGCAACCACTAATGCCAAGTTGTACTTTCGCTCCTCGTTTCTCGCGGCCTTGGGTGATGGCGAATCAATTACCAACGTGGTACGGACACTGGCATCTGCAATTGCTGAATTGGCTTTTGCCTTTATGTCTGCAGCGCCTAGTGTGGTCGAGGGAGCAGCACCAGCAACTTTAGATGCGGTTTTGCTTGATTTCAGTTTCTTTCCGTTACTCTTTTCGGCCACAGCCGCATCCTTTGGAGGCATTTTAAACGAACTATGGCGTCTATAAACTGGATCTTAATCTGATGTGAAATAGGTGCAACGCCAATGGATCAGTCAACAGTCCGCAGCAATGCGATTGGATACGTGGCAAAGGAAGGGATACTACTGTTTCGAGGCTATTTATTGCGCGCGGCTCAACCATTTCTCGAAGCCCCCGCGGAACGCGCACCAGAATTATAAAACCCTAAAACTTCCATTTCACGTGAGCAAAACTTTTGGCCTCGAAAAAAGTGAGATTGCGCAGTGAGATCATTCAAAGATGTTTTGTGTTGAATAAGCATCAGTATCGCATTTTGAATAGAAGCCAAGCACGTTGAGGGATTTGTCAGAGTTGTATGAGTTTGATTGTATTTTACTTTTGCGCGATTGCATAGTGTAAGTTTACTCAGCATGTCAATCCATCCTTCTCGACTGGCTCAACTGTCGGCGGATGCCGACATGATGGATGTCGATCAACCCGCAGCATCTCCCGAGAATGGAGTTTACTTGGAAGATCTTGCAGTCAATAATGATTACACAATACGGGGTACCGATATACGGACTCAGGTATATCTGGAAGAGCAAGAGCGAAAGAATAGGGCGAATAAGCTTGCTGTGCCCACCGATGATCCAAAAATTCGGGAAATGCTACGCAGCTTTGGTGAGCCTATAACACTGTTTGCAGAAGACAAAGCTGACCGGCGATCTCGATTGCGGTCGGTACTTGCTGCGAGGAAAGAAGGAGGTCTGTTTAATGATGTCAAGATGCAAAGCGCTTCCGAGGACTCTGAAGCCGGTGATGATGAGGAGTTTTATACACAAGGTAGCTTGGATTTACTCGAGGCCCGGCAAGAGATAGCACTCTACTCGCTAGAAAGAGCTCGACGAAGACTGATTACGCAAGTGGAAGAAGCAAAAATCTCACTTACTAAATTAGTAGCACAATCAAAGTCTTTGAACGAGTATCTGAAGCAATATGCCCTTTTTGGCACTCAGTTTGTGGCAGACCGGGCAGTATCAGTTGTGCGTTTTAGCCCTGACTCTCAAATTATTGCTGCCGGCTCATGGACTGGATCCATCAGGCTCATCACTGTGCCATCCATGGAGGACCACCCGGTTTCAACTCTTCGGGGACATACAGACAAGGTGGGAGGTATTGCTTGGCATCCACAGGCAACTACACAGCAATCTTCGAGTTCGGTTAATTTGGTATCTGGAGGAGGTGACGGTACAGTTAAATTATGGTCTCTTGATAAACCCGAGGCTTTGGCAACACTGAATGGACATGAGGGTCGCGTATGTCGCGTGGCATTTCACCCTTCCGGACGCTATGTCGGTTCGGCATCTTTTGACTACACTTGGAGATTCTGGGACGTTGAGACTCAGCAAGAATTAATGTTGCAGGAAGGGCATGCAAAAGAGGTTTTCACAATTGCTATGCAGAGGGATGGAGCGCTGGCAGTTTCAGGTGGATTAGATGGATTTGGCCGAGTTTGGGATCTAAGAACTGGGAGATCTGTTATGACTTTGGATGGCCATAGTAGGGAAATATACGGTGCAGACTTCTCTCCCAATGGTTACCAAATAGCCACGGGCTCGGGAGATGCTACAGTTAAGATATGGGACATTCGAAAAGTCAAATCCGTCGCTACTATTCCAGCTCATAAAAGCTTGGTTTCTGATGTTCGCTTCTATGAAGGAGATTCTGGTATTCCTGATGCGGCAGATAATACAGATGCTGCCAGCTTGCGGGGGACATATTTGGTATCCAGCTCGTTTGACGGTTCCATCAGTGTGAGTGTAACTTTGATTTTTGAATTTTTTATAACAGATTCTAACTCTATACAGATCTGGAAATCAGACTCATGGACTCTAGTAAAGTCTCTGAAAGGCCACAATGGAAAAGTCATGACTGTCGACATTTCCAGGGACAACAAATTTATAGCAAGTGGAGGCTGGGACAGATCAGTGAAGCTATGGGCGAATGAGTATCATACTGGTTGACACGACGATGCTATGCTTGTAATAGGCTTTTAATATATCGAGATCGTTATTTATTTATTTCACATGTTTTATCTGCAAAACAAGAATGCCATGAAAAATATTCATACTCGTAACCTGCAAAAACATATATTTAAGAGCAATTGGTTTCATACATCCGAGGGGGCAGAGTGATCTAACTTAATGACTGTTATGCCTTATTTGCGGCAGGATAGTCTCAGAGATTTTGTACGCGCTCCGCAAAGTGCGACCAGCACAGCTCGCTATCTGTAATATTTTCCTCCGACACGCAATAGCAAGCTATACGACGCTCGTTTCTCTTATAAGCCTTTATCTACTTGCTGAGCAGGAGAAGGCGAGTACAAGTGTTGTTTGTAACGCAGAATACCTGCAGTGTCTGGTTGGCAACTACACTTTCTCACTGATCTTTGACCATTCTGACTCTGCCAACGCGCCTCGAGCTTACAATTCCACCTAAAGGAGGCAGACAACTATCGTGTTTATGACACGGTAAATATGTCGGATCCGTCGCCTACGACATCTCGTGGTCCTTCTTCGCCTCTTTCTTCGCATCCGTCCTCGACAGCGACTTCTCACATCAACGGTATACTCACACCTCATGGATACGTGTACAATAGCTATGAAAATGGCAGCAACGGCTCTGAGAATGGGTTGAATGGCGGCTCAAATGGAATGTTTGACGGTTCACGAACAGGCAGCCAGCTGTTTGATGGTTTTAATGAACTAAGAGATGATCCCGATGACGCTGCTTTCAAATATCACGAACGCATGGCACTGCGGCACGGTTTCGAGGAAGTATACAACTCAGAATATTATATGTCATTGCTGGCGCAGGTAAAAAAGGAATATTTGATTAAGATTTGAAACGATACTAACGGTAGTCAGAATTTCTACATCTATTTCGATGATAAGAGGCACGAAACAGCAGGTAATCCAAAGCCTCCGACTTCTTTGGCGCAAGCCATTTTACCGGACTGGCGGATGAAGGATCGTCAAAAGACAGTGTCTGCAGCAATAGTGCTTTGTCTGAACTTAGGCGTTGATCCTCCGGATGTGATCAAGACAGACCCTTGTGCGAAATTGGAGGCATGGGTTGATCCAAGTGACCACAACGACGCCAAGAAAGCTCTGGAACTTATTGGCAAAAATTTGCAGACTCAATACGAAACTTTGAGCATGCGAACGCGATATAAGCAAAGTTTGGATCCCAACGTGGAAGATGCAAAGCGATTTTGTATTAGCTTACGGCGCGGCGCAAAAGATGAGCGGATATTATTCCATTATAACGGTCACGGAGTGCCGCGACCGACACCGTCGGGCGAAATTTGGGTGTTTAATAAAGGTTATACGCAGTATATTCCGGTGTCGATCATGGATTTGCAGACGTGGCTGGGAGCGCCATGTTTGTTTGTATACGATTGCCATGCCGCCGGCAACATCGTTAAGAATTTCAACAGATACGTAGATCAACGCATCGCCGACGACAAGCTACGGAGTCGTGATACTAACAATACTATTCCTCCGCCGGCTTTTCCGGGAACTATGTACAGAGAATGTATTCAGCTAGCCGCCTGTCGAGCAAACGAGAGCTTGCCAATGAATCCTGATCTACCAATGGATCTGTTTACGTGTTGCCTTACGACGCCAATAGAGATTGCCATTCGCTGGTTTATTCTGCAATCGCCCTTACCGCGGGCCAAAATGAATCTCGATGTGACTATTCCTGGAAGATTGGCCGACAGAAGAACTCCTCTGGGAGAGCTGAATTGGATTTTCACAGCTATTACAGATACAATTGCATGGTCGCTTCTGGAGGCTCCGCTATTCAAAAAACTGTTCAGACAAGACCTAATGGTCGCGGCATTATTCCGAAATTTTCTTCTTGCAGAACGAATCATGAGAGTACATAACTGTCATCCAATTTCAGAACCTCAACTCCCGCCTACTCATAATCACCCGATGTGGGAGGCATGGGATTTAGCAGTTGATCAGTGTCTTGCGCAGCTTCCTATGCAGGAAGCAGCTGAAGAAGGTGGCCAGCCTTATGATTATAAGCATTCCACATTTTTTGAAGAACAGTTGACAGCTTTTGAAATTTGGCTCAAATATGGCTCGAAGACACAGCGACGGCCGGAGCAATTACCTGTTGTGTTGCAAGTGTTGCTCTCTCAAGTACACCGTCTTCGAGCTCTGATTCTTCTAAGCCGATTCTTAGATCTTGGACCATGGGCTGTCTATTTAGCGCTTTCTATCGGCATCTTTCCATATGTTTTGAAACTCTTACAGTCCCCAGCCCAGGAATTACGACCGGTATTGGTTTTTATTTGGGCTCGAATTATGTCGGTTGACTATCAAAACATTCAGCAAGAGCTTCTGAAAGACAATGGATGCAGCTACTTTATTCAAATTCTGACCTCGAAAGATGGGCTTCCCACCGGTGCAGAAAATGTTGGCGAGCATTACGCTATGTGCGCATTCATAATTGCCCTATTCTGTCGTGGTAACAAGGCTGCTCAGAGAGCATGTATGGGACCAGATGTATTGCAGGCATGCCTGGTACATGTGGAAGATCCCGACTGTGCATTGTTGAGGCAATGGGCCTGTCTTAGTATCTCGCAGATGTGGGAAAACAACGCAGAGGCAAAATGGATGGGGGTACGAGAGGACGCTCCGACCAAATTGGCTAAGCTACTTGATGATCCTGTACCGGAAGTTCGTACTGCAGCTTTAGTAGCTTTATCCACCTTTTTAGAGACTACTGAAGTATCATCCAACTACAGCGAGGAGGTTGAAATTCGGGAAGCACAGATTGCATTTGCAACATTAAAGCTAACAGGGGACGGATCCGGGATGGTGCGAAAAGAGATAGTAGTATTATTTTCACGATTTGTGAAGCATTATGCTTCCAAGTTTATTGTTATCGCTTTCCGACAGCTCGAAATCGATAAGCAACTGCGGGGTAAACATCAAAATGAAAGAAATGGTGACAGTTCGAGCAGCTCTTCAGTTGTATCGCTCGACTTTCCTCACAGTACAATTTTTGTCGGAGTATGGCAGGCTTTATTGGTCCTTTCTACAGATCCCTTTGTTGAGGTCGGTGATATGGCATCACTGGTTGTGGATTATGTCTACTTGTTGCTGTTGAACTCACCGCTGGCACGTGTTTCTGAAGAGCTATTGGAAAATGCGAAAGGATCTCTTTCTAAACGTTCATCTACTGCTAGCCTTTCGGTTGACTCTGATATATCTTCTCCCGCTTCGCAGTCATCTTCATCGCTTCCTTCAAAGCAGGCCGCAGGCAGTTCATCTTCTGTTTTGGCCTCTACTCTTCGTCGTTCTGTTTCTATTGCCGCTTCTCTTAGAAATTTGGCTCTTGGATATAATGAGAATGATACGCCTGTTGCCGAGCCAAATCATCCGCCGACGCCGAATGGCACTTCTGTTTCTACGGTTCCATACGGGACTGGTATTCATCCGAATACGGCTCGTTACATTCGACGCCGTGCCCATGAACCAATCACCATGCCTCTTAAAAGCGGATTTTTCGACTGGAGCTGTGAATATTTCCAGGAGCCTCAGATGAGTCAGGCAGAGATGGACGAGCCAGGAAGTGTAGACTACAACCGTAGATTGTGGCGACGCACTCGCAACGAAAAGACTCTTGCTTATACTCAGCCGCAGAAAGAACTGGCCGCAAGTTCATCGTGGAATTATCAGATTGGATTTTTGAATAACGCTACGCAACCTACGAAGCTGGCGTTTGCTCAATTTGAGCCCCATTTGATTGTTGTAGATGATCGGGATGGTGTAACGTATGGTGGCAATAACTGTTCTTTGGTTTTGGTCTCATGTAAGCTGACATTTGTAACTAGAGTATGGAACTGGCCTGAAAACAGGAGACTTAACCGATTTTGCAATATGAATCCACCGGGAACCAAAATCACAGAAGCCAAGTTGATAAACGAAGATGATGTTCCTCTTTTGATGACTGGTGCTGGAGATGGTGTTATTCGCTTGTACCGCAATTACGAATCTGAAGATCAGATTGAGCTTGCATGCGCCTGGCGGGCCTTGACAGATATGTTGCCATCTAACAGAAGTAGTGGTCTGGTTGCTGATTGGCAGCAGGGCCGCGGAACAATTCTTGTTGGTGGTGATGTAAAGGTTATTAGGTTATGGGACGCACCTCGCGAGCTTTGTATGGCAGATATTCCGGCGCGATCGGGAAGTCCCATCACCTCTTTGACGTCAGACCAGGTTGCGGGTCATGTATTTATTGCTGGCTTTGGAGATGGTGCTCTACGTGTTTACGATCGCCGAATCGATCCGAGGGAAGCAATGGTGAAGGTGTGGAAGTATCACAAGAGTTGGGTGCTGAATGTGCATATGCAAAGAGGAGGTGCACGCGAACTTGCTAGTGGAAGGTATATTTGAACATTTCATCTTTCAGGTCTGTTCTATATGAAGTTATGCTAACGTATTGATAGTGTGGATGGTATGGTTCATCTGTGGGATCTCAGGAATGACGAGCCGGTACTCAGTTTCCAGTCTCATGCGCGAGGAATGCGCGCTCATTATGTTCATGAGCATGCACCTATTTTGGCAACTGGTTCGCAAACTGTCAAGATTTGGCGATTGACGGGTGAGAACACTGCTACGGTTAAAAATAATAGCGGTTACATGCTTCAGAACCGGATGTCATACATTTCTGCTTTAGCGTTCCATCCTCATCGAATGGTGATGGCGGTCAACAATTCACACGATTCTCATATTGGTATATATAACTGTACTGCGAATTTGGTGCACGATTTCTCGTAATGTTCGATGTTTGATTCTGGTTTGGACGGGGTTGGCAAGAGGCTTATCATACATATGATCGATCTATTTTAACTACGCATAGGAGTTTCGCACGATTTTTTGTAATTAGTTGTATCAGTAAGACAAATCAGAGCAGAGGTTATTTAACTGATAATATTCTCAACAGCCTGACGAGTATATTGGCTGATTGCTATTTTTGTAATCACAAGGGTGAACGTCCACTTTTGGGCTAGGTTGCTCGCTGATAGAGCAAGCTAGAGAAAGCATGAAGTTAGATATCAAATTCTCGAGCGACTAAAAAGCAGAATGATCTCAGAACCATTTTTGGTTTAGAGGTAATTTATATTAACTCTCTGCATGAGATATGATATATTCCAAGAAGTTGCGTTTGAACAAAATTAGTCCTCGAACTAAAAATTAAAGAACGGAGCACTTTGCAAAGCATTGCACCTGCTCAGCGCTCTTATATATGAATCTTCATTGCCTTTAAATCATATATTACATGATTTAAAGCCGCAAATTGCTAATTAAAAGAATTATCTCAAAATTGTGTCCTCGAAAGAAATCGTGACTAATGCGCAGTGAAGCCGTCGCGCCTTAAAGGTGAAAACTCTGATCGCCGCCGCATTATCCACCTCTATTATAAAAACTCTCCAGCAATCTGTTTTTCGTGTTATAGACTCGGATAAAACTATATTAGTTTTCTCAAAATGCCTCCAAGAGGAAAGGCCAAAAAGCCAACAAGAGGAGGTATGTAATCTATCGCATGGCATAAGTGGTTCGATATGGGTAAAACATGGACATCGATTTTTCTGGGAACTCGCTAATGTATGTAGGCGGAAAGCACTTCACCAGAGGACTCCGTGAACAGTCCGAGGCCGAGGCTTTTGGATTAGTTGCACCTGAAGGAGAGGATATGGATGGAGAAGCTGCTGGCTCTCGAAGACGCTCGTTGTCGTCAGACTCTGATCGTGAGAGTGACGACGATTCTGGTCCTGAAGCGTCGCCTCCACCTCCACCGCCTATCGCTGTTGCAAATCCAAATAGAGGAGGCACGCCAGCGCCTTCAGATCAACCTCAACAATTATCGCGAAGAGAGCGAGAAGCCATGCAAGCGGCTGCAGCGAAAGAGAAATACTGGAAGTTACACGCTGAAGGCAAGACAGACCAGGCCAAGTCTGATCTTGCGCGACTAGCGCTAATCAGAAAAGAGAGAGAGGAGAAAGCTAGACAGCGCAAGGCTGAGCAAGATGCCAAGGCTGCTGAACAGGCTGCACGAGTACAAGGTAGAGGTAGATGATTAAGAGATTGATTAGGAAGATACATTTTTTATATTAGCTACGGCATTTGTACAGTCAAGTTTAAACGGATCCGGATATTATAATATTTTCTGGTAGTTATTCTTAGTATGATAATATAATACATTTGTACAATAGGCAGACTGTATAAAGAAACACCTTCACCTCAGGGAGGGCCATCTCAATAATAAAGCTATTTTCAAATCCTATAGCTTCACATTCTCCATCTCCCTCACTCTAGCATTATAAGATGGATTATCCAATGCGGCTATTCGTAAGTTCTCAAGTCGATACTCTCTCAGTTTCCATCGTCTGTAGCTCTGTATCGAATCCAATAACCTGTAAAGTCTCTCGTCATTTGGTCGCATCCTGTCAACCATACTAAGCGCAATACTCATCGCGCTTGCATTCTCAACATCTCGATGGCAGCATAGAATAAAACTTCTTAAAACGCGGTAGCTTCTCTTTAAATCAGAGTCCTTAAATTTTGACAATAATCTTAAACCATCCTCAGCCAGGTTTAAAACCGACATCAGCTTCTGAACAGTGTACTTGTCAAAAACAACATTATCTTCATTCCAGCGATCAACAAATTTAAATACCGATTCAGGCTTCAGTCTTTCAAACTCAATCAGCTTTGTTAGCATCGCATTCCAGACTTCAATATCGTGCTCTCCTGCCGGACCCAGACCTTCAAAAATTTGAGTAGCGCTATACAAATCGGCCGATACCAATATTTTTCCAACAGCCTCGCAGTGTGCACCTTTTGGAACTTGAAATGTGTGTATGTTATTCTCAACAGCAGGTGTGATTATAGATAGCAAGTATTTACCCGCATTCAAAAGAGGCATTCCTCGACGCGTCATCGTGGCTATCGTATTCAGCGCGGCCTGAGGCTGGTCATAGCGTAATACAGCTGCCAGCGACAAATATCCTTCGCGAAGCATTGTTATGTTTCTGGTTTCCATATCTTCAATGATAATCTCTTGCGCCTGTAAAATGCATGAGCGCATTTTCTCTTCTGGATAATTCATTGTCGTTTTAACTGATAAGATATAGAGTACCCGGTTGTACACAAAGCTAGTTCTAGCTGAATCAGAAATTTCAGAGACAAACATGCGAGCCAATTTGGGCAATGATTCCGGATGCTTTTTCAGGCTGTGGAATATGAGTCTGGATAAAGCAATCATTTGAGATATGTTATCCATATCCGAAAATTGTCGTCGTGTGATGGCTAGCATCTGACGCAGAGTATGTATAGACAAATCTTTTTCTAGTAGATATAATATAAGGGTGGGAATCCATATATGTCCGTCCATAATCTCTATAGCTTGTTCGCACGTGTCTGCTTCAATACATCGCATCCAGCGATGAAGATCGTTGACTGTATATCCTTCAAGAAGCAAAGAGCTATAAACCCGGTTTGTCACTGCCAGATCAGATTCAGTTGCTGAATCCAAATAAAATAAATCATAATGATCATGTCCATATCTAGGAATGTTAAAATTTGACACAATCAGCCACTCTAAGGGAAGAACTCTGAGTTGTCTTTTGTCGATAATCTCTTGACTCGTATTATCATCTTCACTTTGCAGCTGATATTTTTTGTAAAGATTCTTGACTTCATACAAATCTTGTTGATTAACCAGTAGCATGTGACGCTCTTTGCCTCTAAATCGAGGAAACGTTGGTGGGTACGGGTCGTTGTATATCTTGACCATCTGGTCGATAAATGCTTCGTGCTTCAGCACGTGTATTGGCCTCTGTCTAACGCTTATTAGATTTCCAGTTAAGCTGATTTTCAAGACATCGAGATCCTCGTCCGCTTGAGGTGGAGACTCCTTTAGCGACAATCTAAACGCTTTTTCTCTTAAGTTACTCAATTCCTGAAAATGAGGTGGCAGCCTCCATTGCGCTGTAAACACCCGACCAAATTCGTCAACAAGCGATAAGTTCTTCTTGAGTCTCTCGTTAAATTGATCATTAATTGATTTTCGGACATTCCTAGCAACCCAATTGTAATGTGAAGCAAGACCGCGATTATGATGGGTAATACCGGGTGACGACCAGAACTTTGGCGCTCGAATCATTGTTGCCCGGTCATTTCGCTATCGTAAACTTCAAAAAAAGAAAAAAAAGAAAAACCTATTTGCTGCCAACTGTCAGAACTCATGTGTGAGTCATGCGTTATGGCTGTTGGTTTTTAATATACACTCAATTATTTAGGTAAATATCGACAAGCTGTCAAAGTAATTGACATTTCAGAGTTTAGTTTTGTTAACTCCCAACCAAGTACGCGATGGAGAATCTGCAAAACACCTCTGCTATCATTTAAAGACGAACGTATGGTTTCTGGCCGTAGATTTTCGGAGCACTATGGTCTTTCGAATATATACTACCAATGCGCGTTTTTATTTAGATAATTCACTGGCAGCACGGTGCTTTCGACGATGGGCATCCAGTAAACCATCAGCCAACAAATATCCTGGTTTGAAATGCGGTCTCGAGATTCATCTTCAGCTAGATACTGCCAAGAAGCTATTTTCCCGTAAGATATATATCAGCATTTAATACTGTCTAATTTGCGAGAGATTAATCACTGATATTGATATAGCTTCTCGTACGAGTTTTCAGGATACTCCAAATACTAATGTCTCCCTCTACGACGCCGCAATTCCCGGAACACAGCCTGTATGCTCTTATCATGAGTTCTTTTGACTAGAAGGGGTTAAGCTGACTTTTTTGCAAGAGATTGAATTATCACGCGGTGCTGCTGGCATTGCGAGCCGCCATTGCATTAAATTGTGACATACACGAGCGCTCAGAATTTGATCGTAAACATTACTTCTATGCCGATCAGCCAGCCGGATACCAGATAACACAATTTTATCGTACGTGAATGAAGAAAAATAGTTTGTTGAAGCACTGTAGTATATCTAATTGTATCATTTACCAGACCCAATTGCTACCGGGGGATTTCTACGACTGCTACCGCGAGATCGCCGTTCTTTTAAAGAGCCGTTGGATGTCAATCTCGTGCAAATTCAGCTAGAGCAAGATACCGGAAAGTCGACTTATGCTGTTGACTCCGACGTTGCATACATAGATTTCAACCGAACAAACCACCCGCTTATTGAAATTGTGACCGCTCCTGACATTTACGATCCAGATGATGCTGGCACTTTCGTTCATAAATTGCAGCTCTTAGTCAGACATCTAGGGGTTTCATCAGCTCAATTTCAAGCGGGTGAAATGCGAGTCGATGTGAATGTGTCTGTCAATGGAGGTAAACGATGTGAAATAAAGAATCTGGCTAGCGTCAGCGACGTCACGCAAGCAATCCGCTCAGAGTATAAACGCCAGCTAGAGGCAGAGAAAAACGGAAACCCTGTTTCGTCATTCACCTTAGGATGGGATGGTTGTAATATTAACGTGCAGCGACCAAAGGAGAACACCTCCGAATATCGGTATATTCCAGACCCAGAACTTCCCCCGTTGTTGCTGTCACAGGATTTAATTGAAAAAATGCAAAATTCAAATAACAAGCTTCCGGATACTCTGCTAGATGAGTTGGTAGCCGCACCACATAGTCTGAGATTAATAGATGCCCAAACCTTGCTGAAATGGGGTTTGATTGACTATTATTTATTGGTGGTTGGGAATCTGCAGCAGGCAGGCATTCAACCAAAATCTGCAGCAAACTGGTCAGTATGAAATGCCTGACTCCGTATCAGAATCATAACTAATTTGGGTATAGGATTGTTCATCATATACTGGGTTTGCTGACCCCGGGTGAAGAAAAACGCCTCGGCAGTATTGTGACTCCTCAGCGCCTGACTGACATGATTGTTTATGAGAAGGATTCCACTTTATCGAGTAAGTTCCCACTTTCCTACAAAATAACCACTCCAATGTTCTGACGAGATGCAGAGTTAAATGCTATGAATATTGTACAGTATGCTCTAGACCATCCAGATGACCAAAGGTCGATTAAAGAGCTGATGAAGGCCTTTGATCTCGAGAATAGCACAGATCTCACCGAATTGATTTCAATATGCGAGAGCGTACTTGATGAGCACGGAGAAGTTGCGCAGAAATACGTGGCTGGTAAGAAGGGTTCGATAAATTTTCTCGTAGGCATGGTGATGAAGCAGTCGGCTGGGAAATGCTCGGTGAAGGAAGCGCGGAAGGCGCTGGATATGCTGCTAGAGCAGCACAATAAATAGTAATTAGTCCAAAGTCATCTGTAATGCAGAATTGTATTTATAATTTTAATTTATTGAGCATTAGTGGATATTTTAATTGTTGATTTCATGTGCACTACTTATTTTCCAATATACTAGCCTTAGACAGGCTTGCGGGTCAGTCTTCGGATTAGGGTTATTTACAGTTTTGCATATGCGCTATACTTTTTATGCATTTACATATTTCTGCGAAGAGTATAAACTAGGGCTTTGTGTAGGGTTTAGCGCAAGCGTGACTGCTAAAAGCAGTCGTCGTTCATTCACTTAGAGCTTCCATCGCGTCCCTTCGGTTCTTTACAGCAAATAGCCATATATTGTATTTCTTGGTACGAATCTCCATACGCAGATCTTGTTTGTTAATTTGATATAGAATCTAACGAATAAATTATAGTCGCGACGATGCAGATGTCAGTATTTCCGTTATTGAATAATTTGGAATGAATAATTGTTGGAAGGTAAACGGTACTAACTGATATATCTACGCAGTTTCGTTAAGACCTTGACAGGAAAGAGTATGTTATCTATAATTCTATCATAGTGAAGGAAAAAACGAAACTCACGCTGACATTATATTATAGCTATAACCCTCGAGGTTGAGTCATCCGACACTATCGACAATGTCAAGTCCAAGATTCAGGACAAGGAGGGAATTCCCCCGGACCAGCAGCGTTTGATCTTTGCTGGAAAGCAGCTTGAGGATGGTAGGCTTTCTCCAATTATTTTTGGACTTGACAAAGGTTAAGAAAATGGCTGACATCGACTAGGCCGCACTCTTTCCGACTACAACATCCAGAAGGAGTCCACTCTCCACCTCGTTCTCCGTCTGCGTGGTGGTATCATCGAGCCCTCATTGAAGGCTCTTGCCTCCAAGTACAACTGCGAGAAATCGATCTGCCGTATTTGCTACGCTCGTCTACCTCCTCGTGCCACCAATTGCAGAAAGAGGAAGTGCGGACACTCGAACCAGCTCCGCCCCAAGAAGAAATTGAAATAAACTATTCGCCCCAGATTTCGATACATCTGCTTACATTTATTTTGCAAAAGGAATATGGAAAATTGGTTTATGGAAGATCGAGGATGTGTACTATGAGCGTTGTATAGGTTCTAGTTTATGTATAATTTAGTCCAAAGCAACTCACAGTATCATAATCGCTGCTCATCAATCTATGGTAGTACCTTTTCGTAGTGATATTTTTTACTTTCATGCCACTAGCCTCTAAATGATATGCATCATTCGTTTGGAGTCGGGATACGCCTTTCTCAGTCGTAGATATATTTCACTGCACTGCTTTCAGATAAACATACATAGCAGCCAAAACGGGCAGAACTCGTCTGCTGACAAAGTGTCATCGAATTATTAGTCAGTATAAATGGTTGCTGTGGCAGCCGATGTAAACAAAGAATCATAACAAATCTCAACGCGATGCTCATCTCTACTTTCTTCCCACTTTACACGCTACCTATTGTCCACAAAACGTGGCAAATATTGTTTCTGCCATCAATAAGGAATCATAAACTTATTGGGCCGCTAATTCTTATATTTTCTACTATTTCCACTATCATTTGATAGTTTGCAGTCGGTAGTGCTTATAAGCCGACAAATAGCACACAATGTCGCAGGATACACATTTGTTTTCAGCATTCCGTCGCTCTGCCAGAGATCCCAACGCTTTCTTACAAGAGAATACAGGCACTGCAGTTTCTGGTGCTGCTTTATTTAATCGATCATCTTTGCCGCATTCGTCTTCGACAGGAAATGTTCGACACTCGATGGCACCCGGTGGCGGACAGCGACAGTCTATGGTTCCGCGAAGCTCTTTCCACAGACAAAGTATTGCCGCGCCTACGCATAGCTCTGAAGCGGTTACTGCACTTGGACTTTCGAATCAGAATACAATAAATATAGCACCTGGATCAGCGAGAGCTAGTACTTCTCGACGTAGTTTTGCACCAGGGCAGCAGAATATGCCGCCTGCTCTTAGCTACGGTGGTGCTTCGCAACAGACAGTTCCTGCGAGGAAGAACAGCTTGTTTAGTGGACGCAGCAGTACACATGGAAGCAGAGCTGGATTTGTGTCTTCAAGCACTCAGGTGACAATTAAAGATTCGAGACCGATCAGAGACAGGGCGTATCAGAATGCTATCGCCAACTCTGTTTACGACTATTTAGTAAGCAATAATTTTGAAATGGAAATGAAGCATCCAATCACTCCGAAATCCTTAAAATCTCCGACACAAAAGGATTTTGTAATGATGTTTCAATGGCTATACAAGCGGCTTGATCCCGGATACAAATTTACGAAAAGTATCGAAAATGAGGTCATTCCGTTGATGAAAACGGCAGGCTACCCGTATCTTGATACACTAAGTAAGAGTCAGCTGGTCGCAGTAGGTGGTCAGAACTGGGGTGCGTATCTTGCGATGCTCTATTGGCTAGTTGAGATTGGCGAGGTAAGGAGTCTTGTTTAGATCATTTAGAACTTTGAGAGCACGATACTAACTGATGCTGATAGACATTTGATATGCTTGACAACAAAGACTATGACTTTGAGGAGCCTGAAGATCTTGGATTAAATCAGATTGTAATCAATTACATTACAAAGTCTTATTCGGCGTTTTTGCAGAATGAAGACGACTATTCAGAATATGAAGCCGAAATGAGAGCATCTTTTAATGAGCGTATTGAAGCAATCAAAGAGACTACAGATGATTATGCCAAACAGAAGCAGACAGCCGAGCAAGAAATGAAAGAGCTTGAGCAGTCGATGCCTTCTTTGGAGGCTATTCAGAAGAAGAGTGAGGCTTTGGAAAGCGATTTGGCTAAATTTCAGGAGTATATTGACAATATGGAGAAACGCAAAGGTAAATGGAGTTCAATGCTGCAGAGTATTACCGATGAGATTACCTCAATTGAAGAAGAATTTCGCACTCTTGAGAAGGAAAAGAGTGAACTTGAATCGAAGATTGCAGCACAAGGATTGGGTCCAGCTGATATCGATAACATTATAAGTCAACGAGAACAGCTTACGAAGAACATTCAAGGGAATGAAGCTAGGTCTAGCGAGTTGAGTAGGAAGCTGCAAGAGAAAGAGCAGATTGCGCAGCAAGCGCTCGACTCGTTGGATGCAATGGTGCAGAGGTACAATAGTCTGGGATACAGAATTAGTATACTTCCAGCCGGTGCGACAAATTGTCCTCATGGTCAGAATTTCGAAATTGTGCTGTCATCACCGCTGGCAGAAGAGAATCTGGGTGCACGTGCAAATACTATTCTGAATGGTTTAGATTTACGCAATGCTGTTCGACCAGCTTTACAGAAGCTACGGCTTGAAGTGTCTGGAAAAGTCCACAAGGCGCAAGATGAAGCGATCAGATTACAGTCGCTGCTAGACCGGGTGGCAGAAGTTCTTGCAGATAAGCGTGACCAGCTGGATACCTTGGAAGCACAGATTTCGGCTGCCAAGATTACTTATGACGAGGCGTTTGAAACTATGACTTCTGACGCAAGCTCGTCGCATGCTGAGATTGAGAAGCTCGAGAGGAAGATCCAAGCGATGCGGATCGGTGTGCAGGATGGCCGACTACAACTTGAGCAGCGAGCCGAGCGAGTTGTAATCGAGTAAGTATCTAAAATTTGTTTATGCTTAGAGAAATGGTGATTGATGCTAACTGTTTGTTTTGAAAGATATGATCACATGCAGCATGCGACGGATCTAGTTCGTGAGCAGATGCAAAGACAGATCAGCGATTATATTGAGAAAATTGTCGGATTCAAGTTACATATCCAGACTGCACTAGAGGAACATGAGAATTTTGTTGTGGATGAGTTGGATAGTTGGCACAAGAACCAGAACGATAGGGAAGCGGAGTAGCTAAGGAATCATGATGGTCTAGGAGCGGGTTGTCGAGTTTGGTGAAAGGGATCTTTAGTATTAAGCTGTTTTGATTTATATGAGGTCTTGTAAATGGAATGCAAGACTTTTGAGTATATGTAGACTTGTGTAATAGTAATGAATGATTCAGTTACAAAATTCATAAATATAACCTTGTATGATAAGTTACGTGCTGCTACTTAGAAGGAGAGCAGGTTCCCATATTAGCTTTCCACCCATACATCAACGAAGAGAAGACTTGTCAGAGTAAAGAAAACTAAATAGCTCTTGGTATACTCCATCCCGAAGTAGCATGGCTTAGTGAAGGAAGTGTATAGTGGAAGAAGCAAATTCAATGAGTTAGTGTGGGACTTTTGAGAGTTTTGGACGGATGTGCAACAGATTAGTTTCTAAAAAATTAGCTCGGAAGAGGGGTATGAACATATATTACCAGCAAATAGGAACAGCGAACAGGCGTGTCGGCTTATGCTTTTGCTTATGTTCAGTATATTGGAGTAGCAAGCGAAGAAGCTGAGTGAATATCAAATGGATGTACGTGGGATTGGAGGTTGTGAAACTGTCTCATCTGCATTGTATCATAAATATACAACAACAAAACGGAAGGTAAGCATGTAAGCACATATCGAAGTTGAGTAGGATAGACTCCAAGAAAGAGAATAAAGAAATAAAGTACAGGTCCAAAGACAACCAAAAGAAGAGCCAAACACCCAACGTACGCCAGAATAAAATCCCGCAACCAAACTGGATATCCGCTCAGCAAAAAAAACTCCAAAGAAAAACCATTTAATGACCAATTTGCCTCGCAGACAAATGACTCAAAAATTGCGATTCAGAAACTCTCATCTTTTCGCCAGCAAGACGGTTAGGTACAATACTCAAAATTAATTTTGCAAACCATCAAGCTACACCCCTAAAATACCTCGTCTCGAGACCTCGCCGCTCCCCTAAAATAGGCATGCCTACCAGCCGCCTCGCTAAGCTGCTCTTCATTAAAAGTGTGCTCGTTCGGAGGTGGAATTTTTCCATGTCTGCGAAGACTCGCTGGCCATTCAAGTTTTTCAAGTGGAGAGACGTGCTTTGGTACTGTAATCGGCGGCGGTTTTCTGACAACAGCGTGCGAGTAGAAACAATCGTTTCCAAACCGACATAATCTTTTCTGTACAAAATATTTGCAAGGAATATGTTTGAGTGTCGCCAAATACGCATCAATTATGTCTTTCTTTGTAAGCTGATCAGTACGGCTTAAATGACTCACTTCAACAGGTAAATGAGATGAAGGAACAACATAGTCTGAAACGTTTCTGCAAAGTGGGCAACACTTTGATAAATTACGCAATTTAGACCGACTATTCTGTGGAGGAGATCCAGAAGCAATAGTTTCATTAAATGTGGAATCAACACCAGTGTTGACATCAACCATTAATCGCTGATCCATTACAGGAGTTCGGCTGACCGCTTCTCGCACGACGACAGAGACGGAAGCCATTCCTTGCTGTTGACGCCATTCACGAATACATCCCAAGCAAAACACATGGTCGCAATTAGTAAGTAATCCGTATGTTGTTGGAACTTCAAGGCAGATCGCACATAATTCTTTGGAATTGTCGGATTCTTCTATTAATTCTTCGACGGCTTCAACAATTTGTGCTTCTTTGGCGGAATCGGTCTGCTCGGTATCGTGCGTTTCCATACT
Source organism: Kockiozyma suomiensis (assembly GCF_038497685.1). NCBI lineage: Eukaryota > Fungi > Ascomycota > Lipomycetes > Lipomycetales > Lipomycetaceae > Kockiozyma > Kockiozyma suomiensis. The sequence continues at coordinate 183,162 of NW_027117674.1, forward strand.
CCCCAAGATTTCGACCGCCTCAGACGCACCAGCGCTCTCATTGACTAGTGAAGAGTCCATACAAGTACTTGCGTCGCTGCTACTCTTCGGTTCTGCATCGCTTGTCGATTCAGCTGGAGCCTTCAACAGACTCAGATACGCCGCCCGATTCTTAACCTCATTTCCATGCTTAAACCAGCACGCCGATCCCCGCCGACAAGTGCCAGACATGTAGAACTTGCACGGTACCTTATAAGGCGGTAGATTTGAGCGTGCCGAGTTCATTTCGCACCAAACTGCGCCAGATATTGAAGAGTGAGCTGTTGCGGATAGTGCGCGAGGTAGTGACGTGACACATGAACTGTATTGCGGAGAGGCCGCGATGCTGTGGGTCACATCTGAGTCACGCTGGGAGTTCACAAATCAGAGTTTCCCAATTTTTTTCTGCTCATGTTGCGAACTGTCAGTCTCCTCAAATTTTTTACAGCATTAAAATGGCACCTTCTTCGATAGAGACAGGTACAGATGATATTGAGTCTAGAAAATCCTCAGAAGATGTTCTTTCTGCTCTGAAAGCTACAATCTCATCCATAGATGCGGCATCATCAAGCGTGCAAAAGCTTCTCGCATCTGACGATTTAGAGCAGCTTGGGAAAGGCTCGCCAGGAATCTCATTATTAGGATTGAAGGCTGATACTATGGCTTCGTATTTGCATAACCTTGGGGTTCGATCTTTATTTGCTTTATCTAGAATATCCGAGGAGGAAGAGGATGGCGAAGATGAAGAAGAAAATAAGTTGAAGCCTGAAGAGTTGGATTTGTCTATTCGAAAACTTTTAGTTACTGATCGAGTTATCCTTGAGCGCGGTATACGGCCTCTTGAAAAGAAGATTGAATATCAAATTCAGAAGCTTCTTCGAGCAGCAGCGGCTTCTCCAAAGAAAGTCAAGAAAGTTGATCAATCTGACGGCGATTCAGACCTAGATACATCCTCCGAGGTCGAGAGCGAGAAGGATGAAGACGACGAAGAAGAAGAGCTAGACGACCTGCCTCTATCATATAAACCCAGACCGAACCTCCTTGTATCTTCGGAGCCAAAAGCTTCAGCAGCATCTCCAAAGTCCTCATCAGCACCAAAGAAATATGTACCTCCAAAGATTAACCCCACCAAGCTTCCTTCAACAAGAAACATGTCTGGCCCTGTTGACAAATCACAAAGACAACGGGTACAGAGAAACCGTGCTTTGGAAGAGTACATTGCACAGAGTACTTCTCTTGCTCCGGAGACTGAAGTCTCCGTTGGTTCAAACGTGTTAGATCATGGGCGCGGTGGAACCAGAACACAAATTGCGCAGGCTAAAGAAGATAGAGTGCGGGGTTATGAAGAGTCTAACTTTGTACGATTAGCCGATGATGGTAAAAAGAAGCGGAAACCAAGGTCCAATGATTTTATGGGTGAAAATTGGGATATAGGTGGAGGTGACTATAGTCAAGCTAAGCGTAAGAAAAAGAATGCATGGAATCGGCACGAATGAAAAGATTGACGACTTTTACTTTGTATTTTTAGGGGTCTGGGAAATATATAAATATTGCATTATGAGAATACTTGTTGAATTAAACATACGCCGATGCTCTCACAAAAAGAGAGCAAAAAAAAAATAAATAAAATGACCAAGAAAATATATCAAGCACTAATCGACCTTTGCCATACTCAAATTTGATACACCCTCTCTTAGGTTATTCGAAAACTTAGCAGGGATTGCTTGATGCTTGGACTTTTTCAACTTCTTGCGTGCAACCATGACAGGAACACTACTCTTTGTGACCAAATAGTTTGAGAAACTACCTAGTAGCACACCTTTGATAGCTGAACGACCTCGCGAACCCAAAATGACCATGGTGGGAGAAAGATAATCGATGACGTCGCACATTAAATGTTTGGGGGACTTGCAATGCATTACTTCAACAACACACTCGACTTGAAGTCTGGTTTTCTTCAGCAGTTTGACAATCACAGACGTAATTTCCTTTGCAATTGAAATTCGCTCTGCCTCTCGACCATTCTCGTCCATAGCTACACCACCGGCTGCAGGTTTCTCGCCTTCCTCAGGCTCCTCCATTGCACAGACTGCATACATTAGGTTGCCATCGCGCAAGATAGTACCCACAGTCCACTCAAGTGCATACAGCGACTCCGGCGATGCATCTGTGGCAACAATGTAAGACCGCTTCTTAAAAGAAGGATCTCTACTGATAGGTTCGTAATCACCACGAGTAATTGTGCGTAAAACACGACCAGCCTCGCGATTTGACTCTATATCAGAAACTCTCACCGGGAGATTGACAGCTTTGCGAATATCAGCTGCTTCTTCCTTGTCGGATGTATAAGGTGAATCTTTCAATGCATCATCCACAAGATCAAAAGCAGTCTTGGGATGAATGAGATGTTTCTTATAGCTGGCGAAAGCAACATCATGAGATGGCGGCGGCGCAGTAATAAGTGACTGCACCGAGTAGCGCTTACTCGCTGTGACGGCCTTACGTTCGTCTTCCATTGCAGCTAACAAACTTTGCGGCGCATGACGTTCACCTACTTGACGACGGACCGAATCTTCAAGGTCAGATCCCGAGTCTTCCTCGTCGTCTTCTTCGGACGATGACGAGCTTTCGACGGCGCTTTCAGCATCGTCTTCGTCTTTCTCTAGACGTGCATCTGCTGAAGGCGACCGTTTTGATGTATCGGGCGCAAGATTACTGCCGGCTTTTAACAGTGCGGATTTTGACAACCGGCGGTAGGCTGTTGAGAAGTTTTCTTCCGGTGGCTGCACAAATGAGGACTTGCGACTGCTGCCGGGAGATCGAGAGTGAGATGAGTTGGGGGGAAAGGATGGCGATAGAGGTGTGTTTGGACTTGTCGGTGATGCAGGACCAGATTCACTCAGATAAGCAATCAACGAGGCACGCGAATCGTCAGCTGATTTGTAGCGTCTCAGAGCTCCGCCGTCAGATCCAAACGATGACGCACGGCGGTGGTTGGTAGACTGACTAGGATGACTGGAGCCATGAATTCCGGGATAAGGTGTCAATTCCGGGCCTGCAGAAGGTAGTAACATTGAGGAAGGTTGTGGCGTAGGAAGTCCTGAAGCTGACTGTCTTCGATCGCGACCTGAACCACTTAGTTGCTGCTGCTCTACAGCCGACGATAGCAACTCTGGTACAGCAGTAGTCGACAACAATAATTCCTGCGCTGCAGGAGACAAATTGTGAAAGTTCTTTAAAAGAGTCGACTGGTTTATCTTTCCACCGAAAGGGATTCCTCCCGTTGAGCCAGATCCGGACCCATTCTCCGACGGTGATCGCGATTTGCGCAGGCGCATTGGTGACGCCGAGCGAGATAAGCGCTGCGGAATCACCGGCACTTGCAACGGTTCTTCAGGTTCATCTTTATGCAGTAGCTTCAAAATCTCAATTCGCTCTTCTTCAAGAGCGGATTCAAGAGACATGTTGAAAATAAGATTATTATTATTGAGAGCCGATAAGTGATTGTGCTTCGGTCAGCAGTTAACGATGTTTTTAGCTTGTGACTCGTAGATAGTTGTTATAATATGTAAAATCAAGCAAAATAAGCTACTTGGATGCTGGAATTGAGTGCTGTAAAGTGTGCTCTTTGTACAGATAAGCAGAAAGAAGGCGGTGCAAGTACAAGCCCGAATTCAGCGCATGCTGATAAAGTGTGCATATCTGTCGCGCTGCTCTGGCTTTCCAATTCAAGTCATTCGAGCGTTCAGCATACACATATTTTACATTTATGAATAAGCAACTAAGTATGCAAAATACCATGCAGTCGGTTTACCTAATTGACCTGTTTAGAATAATTTGGAAGATTTGTGAGAACATGTTGCATGCCACATATAATTCATTAGAAGAGACTGGGCACATGCTGGCATTCTCACATACTTAGTAGTGAGCTCGCCATGATGTGCACAGCATAAAGAGTTCATTGCTTACATCCAACATCTACAGTGAACTATTCTCATCTTTAGATATTGACTATAAACATCCTGAAATATCAACTACTGTCGCAAATCATCCTGTTGCCGTCAATTTATTGCGGTTTAGGGGTTCCCAACAGAGACACACCGCCTAAAAATTGCAATAATCTGAAATTTTTTAGCTTTCTTTATTTACTGAAGCAGTATACTGAATACAACGTAAAACCATTCAATTTCAAGCGTATGCCTACTTACTCGGAATTTATAAGAAGACTTAATTGATAACACAAATGCGCTCTTTGAACAAGATACCAGACTAATAAATCACGTGACTGGTTGAGAACTGACTGAAATGACTGAACTGATTTCTGTCGATTACTTACTCTAAAAACCATATGGCATGGCTTTTCTCTCAAAAAAACTGTGACAAAGCTTTTTGCGAAACATTTTTTAGTGAGATACTGGCCCATTTTGCGAGAAGCTGATTTAGTTCTTGACAAATAATGAGCACCAAGCTCTCACACGCAGATTTTGATCTTCTGCCTGAACTCCTTGATTTGCTGGAGCGCGTCTCGCAGGGCACATTAGTTGCTAAAGATATATCCAATGAAGCAGGTCGAATAAAGATCAATTTAAATCGAGTAAGGAATCAGCTGAGCCAGTTCAGTCAGACAGATTCGATTGAAGATCAAAACAAGAAGATTCTCCAGCTGAAAGCAACGATTGAGAAGAAGCAGTAAGCAGCAGGACACAACTATGAGAGTGATCCTGTCCACTGGCTAATGTGTTATAATTAGAGAATTGCTGAACCGATTATCACAACTTGGACAAGTTGTACTCTCTCGTAAAGGAGTTTTACAGAACGACGAGCTGGCAGTTAAAGATAAGGAACCAGAAAAGATAGACGAGATCTCATATATTCCGGCTGTGGCCTCCTTGCTTGAGTCTGCAGAGATACAGATTTCAAATTCTACAGATTTAGAGCAAGCATCACTGTCCACCTCGAATGACAAAACAGTTGATCATAATACGACTACTCAACCACAACCAAATCTAGAAGCGCAAATCGCAAGCCCGAGCAAAGGAAATGAATCGCAACCACAAAGAATAAGCGCAAATGACTTATTAGCTCCGAGCGAACTGATCGGCCAATCTGAAACTGGCAGTGCTGAAATTCCACAGCAATTACAGGAGCAGTTGGAGACACAGTTGAAAGGCGAACTTGACGGAGAACTGTCTGAGATCAAGCAAGCAGTCGGTGAAACCGGTATGAATATTCTGGATGGTGCTACGCCTGACGCAGAGATGCAGGATTTCATGCAAATGATGGACACTACGGCTGCTGCTGAAAATCCATCAGAAAGCCAGGAGCAAGATAATAGCATGTTTATTTCAATGATGGATAATATTGAGGACGCGCCAGGGACTTCGGCACAAGATATAGCAGACATAGCAAAAGCTATAACTGAAAATAATGGAGACCTTCCTGAATTTATGGGCCTTAGATAACTAACTAACCAAAATAGAATAAGTAGTTTGATGTGTCATTGATTACAAACGTTAATTAAGCGATAACGTTTGCGGCGTGGTATTTGCGGCGTAAATGTGTAAACATTGCGCGTATCATTAAAGCCCATGACACAAAATTTCGCCTTCTAAATTTTTCATTTTGTGTGTTCATCATCGACCAAATTCCATCCGTCTCCTTTTCGTTTCCCTAAAATCCTCAAAAAAATTTTAAAAGAACTAAAATTTATTCTTTTTTCTTCTAACAATTCTTCTTCTGCGAAACTAATCCACTAAACCCGGACTTTCGTTGTTGATTTCTTCTTTCTCTTGGTTTTTTTTGCGTGTTGGGATAACTAGCATCTGAAGAAAATATTCTCAAAGAGACCACTCAACCGATTCCTTCTTATTTCAGAAAAAAAGGTATTTCTAACTGAACCATTTGGCGACCGGTATCTTTTTGTCGTGTTTTTCTTTCTTGTACTAATCGCGCGCGTGCCTAGTTTTATTTAGTCATTATCAATAATGTCTGACGCTGCTGTTAATGCCGCCGCTGAGGAGGTCAAGAACCTCGCTCTCGAGACCCCTGCTACGGAGGAAGCTGCTCCTGCTACGACTGCGGAGACCTCTGCTGAACCCGCTGCCGAGACCGCCGAGGCTGCAAATGGCGAAGGCGAGTCCAAGGAGGCCGAGGCCGCGCCTGCTTCCGGCCCAGCCCATTCTGCCTCGCTTTATGTTGGCGAGTTGGAGCCGACAGTTACCGAGGCCATGCTCTTCGAGCTTTTCAACCAGGTTGGCTCGGTTGCGTCAATCCGTGTCTGCCGTGACGCCGTCACCAGACGCTCGCTGGGATATGCCTACGTGAACTTCCACAACGCTGCCGATGGTATGTTCTTTTTTGTCATCGTTTCCATACTGTCGCGATCTTGTTCTAACTATATCAGGCGAGCGTGCTCTCGAGGAGCTGAACTATTCTTCCATCAAGGGTCGTCCATGCCGCATCATGTGGTCCCAGCGTGACCCTTCGCTCCGCAAGACAGGAGCTGGTAATGTCTTCATCAAGAACCTCGACACCGCCATTGACAACAAGGCTCTTCACGACACCTTCTCTGCTTTCGGCAACATTTTGTCTTGCAAGGTTGCTGTTGACGAGTATGGTCAGTCCCGTGGATACGGTTTCGTTCACTACGAGACAGCTGAAGCTGCAGACAATGCCATCAAGCACGTCAACGGTATGCTTCTTAACGACAAGAAGGTCTTCGTCGGTCACCATATCGCTAAGAAGGATCGTCAGTCTAAGTTCGATGACATGAAGGCCAACTTCACCAACGTCTACGTTAAGAACATCGACTCTGAGGTCACTGACGATCAGTTCAGAGCTATGTTTGAAGCCTACGGACCCATCACCTCGGTCTCGCTTGCCAAGGACGAGGAAGGAAAGTCTCGTGGATTTGGATTCGTCAACTTTGACGACCACCAGGATGCCTCAAAGGCTGTAGATGAACTCAACGACAAAGATGTCAATGGTAAGAAGCTTTACGTTGGTCGTGCTCAGAAGAAGCACGAACGTGAAGAGGAGCTTCGCAAGCAGTACGAGGCTGCCCGTCTCGAGAAAATGTCCAAGTACCAGGGTGTCAATCTTTACATCAAGAACCTTGATGATGATGTTGACGATGACAAGCTTCGGGAAGAGTTCTCCGAGCACGGAACCATCACCTCTGCCAAGATCATGCGCGATGAGATTGGCAAGTCTAAGGGATTTGGATTTGTTTGCTTCTCCTCTCCCGACGAGGCAACCAAGGCTGTCACCGAGATGAACCAGCGTATGCTCAACGGCAAGCCCCTCTATGTTGCTCTCGCACAGCGTAAGGACGTTCGTAAGTCTCAGCTTGAGCAGCAGATCCAGGCCCGCAACCAGCTCAGACTTCAGCAGCAGGCTGCCGCTGCCGGCATGCCCGGTCAGTATCTCCCCAACCCTCTCTTCTACGGACCAGGCGCTGGTCAACAACCCGCTGGCTTCATTCCTCCTCCCGGCGCCGGCCGTGGTGTTCCTTTTCCTGGTGGAAATCCCCAGCTGCTCATGCAGCAGGGTGGCCGACCGGGCCAGGGTCCTCCTCAGCAACAGTGGGCTCCTCGTGGTGTTCCTACTGGTCCCAACGGCCAGCCCTTACAGATGTACGGTATGCCTCCCTTGGGTTATAACGGCTACCCGCCTGTTCCTATTCCTGGCCAGGGAGTTCCTCCTCAGCAGATTGCACAGGGTCAAGGACGTCCCCAGCGTGGCGGTTACGGTCCTCAGCAGGGCCGTGGTGGCATAAGAGGTGGCCGTCCTCCTCAGCAGCGTCGCGAGGACGAGGCTGCGCCTGTCCCTGCCGCTGCTGCGGCCGCCGCTCCTCCTGCGCTCGTCGTCAACGCCGAGACTCTTGCTGGCGCCACTCCCGAGGTTCAAAAGCAGCTTATTGGTGAGGCTTTGTACCCCAAGGTTGAGGCCGAACAGCCGCAGATTGCTGGTAAAATCACCGGTATGTTACTCGAGATGGACACACCCGAGCTTTTGAGTTTGTTGGAGGACGATGAGGCTCTTTCAGGCAAGATTGCCGAAGCTGCGGCCATGTACGATGATTACTTCAAGAACAAAGGCGAAGGTGAGACTGCTTAATTGCAATTCTTAAGTGCGTTTTTGAGTGTCTAAAAAAGAATGGAATCGGAAATGGAATGAAGGTTTTGTTTTTTCAATTTCGTTTGCTACGGATTTAGTTTTAGTATTGGTGTGTCTTCTTTTTATTATTACTTTATTATGTCCCTTTTTCGACGGAATATGATGAAACGAAATTGTGGGATCGGATTAGGAATTTGTGTAAGAAAAGAGAATGGAGAAAAAGAAAAAGAATATGAAATTACTATCAATCTTAAAAAGATGTTCTCCTCTCATAACTCCTCAGTGCTTAGAATCGCTCTTGTCCTTTTTTCTACATCAGAGTTGCTACTGAGTTAGCTTTTTGAATATTGGCTTTCTTTTCTAATATTCTTTATGACTTCAGAAGTTCCTCCTTAAGCAAAGGGTATTGGTTCCAGGAAAAAATAAGGATGAAGATGCAATAATATCTATACGTTCGTAGCCGATGGCTAGCTTTTTTATGTGTAATTTCTTTTCGTAAAAGTTCTTCGTTGTTTTTCTTTGTGCTCATGGAAATTTACTGCTCTTTTGTTCGTCTGTATTCACTTTTCATCTGAGCCTCTAATCTAGTAATGAAGCTATGCCTAGTGTGTCCTGTAGATGTGGATTGCGAATATTGTACATTACAGTTTAAATTAGATATTACAAGTATATGATGAGTGAAAGCACAAAATCAAAATCCTTCAGGGCAATCCATACTAGAATGCCCATCCTGCTCACACAAAGCACACCATAATTTTTTCGCAACAGGCGCAGCCTGTGACGAACCATTTCGTATTGGAGAAACCAACGTTTTGCCGTTCTCGCCAGAACCGAGGCCACCATTAGCTTTACAGTCTATGATATCATGTCCTTCAGTTTCACAGATCTCACACCAGAGTCCGGCGTTGACAGTGCTTCGTGCTGTGTAGCCATTCAGACTCAGATTCGACGCTGGCTTGAGCGGGGTTTTAGTGGGCGAGGAAGAGAGATATGCGGATTGCGGCGGAATTTCGATTAGTTGCTGTTGCAATCTCTCGGACTGTGAGCGTTCGCTGGCGATGGTATCTTGCGCAGCCGAGAGCTGATCGCGTAAAGATATTATCTCTTTTTCTAGCTCTTGCTCGCGGAACACTTTCGACTCGACTATACGCTCAAGCGTAGATATTTCTTTTTCAAGCTTATCTTGACGCAATTTGGCGGCCGCTGACTCTGCTGAGACTTGACTGTTGGATGCAGAACTGAGAGTTTCAAGCTGTTGCTCTAAACTAGCAATTACTTTATCCTTTTCGCTAGTCGCAGATTCAGCGACAGACAGCTTTTTGCTGATTTGAGACTCGATTGCCTTTAGGTCACGCAACTCTCTTTCAAGCTTAGATATTTCAGCCTCCAATGGCGCTGTCCGATTAACGACCTCTTGCGCGGACAGCTCATTTTGTGACTTTAGCTCTAATATTGTTTTCTCGCCTTGCTTTATTTCCAATTCGTACTTTGCAACCTGTTGGCGGAGTTGCGCTTCAGAAGAGCGAGCTTGACTTATACTCTTTTCTAGATCGGCAATGGCTAATTCCAATGGAGCAGTATCTGAATTGCCTTCAGCAATTGCAGCACGCTGTTGCTGAAGTTCCAAAATAATGTTGTCTTTTTCTTTGTTTTGTGACTTTGCTTCAGTAAGCTGCTGTAATACTTGTGATTCTATAGCTCTTGACTCTTCAAGATTCGTCTCTAGTTCAGTAATCATCGCTTCCAAAGGCTCGATACTTGTCACAACTCCGTCTGCAGCTGAAACTTTATTGCTGAGTTCTTCAATTTGTAATTCGTACATTTGGTTCGTAGCCATATTAGCTTGCTCTAGGGTTTCTAACGTCTGTCGGAATTCAGAGCGCTTGGCGTCAAGCTCGCTTTGTAATTGGTCTAGCTTGCGTTCTTTATCTAATAGCAACTCACGAAGATCACGTTCGCGTTTCGCAGTATCTCCGTCTTCATTTCCTGACGACACATCATTCACATTCTGTCCTTTGCTCGATTTGGAGACTTGCATGCTTTCAGAAAGAAGAGTATATTCTGAAAGCGCGCTCTGCAGTTCATGCAACGCCTCGTTTTGCTTTTGAATCTCTATATCTCGCTCAGCAAGTCTAGAAAGTGTAGTCGCGAGTTCTGCTCTGAGGCTCAAAGTTGTATCATCACTTGTAGCGGAAACTTCAGATCGATTATCTATATCCTCTGCAGCAAATATGCTACCCGGTGCGGCCGGTATGACTGTTGTCTGCCGCCTTTTAACAGGTTTCGGTGTACTTGAAGGTAAAGATGGAACTGAAGGCGCAATTGATTTCCGCCGTACAGTTGCAGATGGTGTCGATACACGTGCACGATCAGAGGCTGCTGTGCGCGACGCTGTTGGGGTACCTGTAGGTCGAGACATCGAAGATCGCGAGACGCTGCGAGATGCCGAAGTCGGAATCTGTGCCATTGACGTACGTCGAGCAGGAGTATGCCCCGCTAACACTTTGAGATTAGGCATCGGCGACATAGATCGCTCGAGTACGGAAGACGGCCGGCCAAGAACAGAGCGTGAACGCGGCGTGCTGGGGGTTGGCGGAGTCGAGTCGGCGGAGGGTTTTATGTGCGATACCTTTGCTATGGGCACAAAGATTCCGGAAGAAGGGTGAGAGGCGTTAAAGTAGCGCACACTAAAATTGTATGTTAGAGCGACGAGATAAGCGTAGATAAAGTAAGATGAAGAGATTACCCTTCGACAGTGCCATTGTTCTTTCCATACACCGCATCCTCGCCAAGCAGATCAACACCAGCAAACTCTCCAGATTTTCCATGCACTTTTCCTATAAACAATACGACACCTCTGCGACCAGAGGGAATGTAAACTAGGTCTCCGAGGTTAATATCGGCGACGAATCCACGCGCAGACGGCGGTCGCGAAGTACCAGTTGAGTACATTGCCATTCGCGACGGTGTTTTTATCCGTGGAGAAGGCGACGGAGGCTCTGCTTTAGATGACATCCGACTGCTCGAACGATCCGACTTGGAGTGAACACAAATGACGGGTGAAGGGAATTTGTTTACACGCTGTAGATATCAACGTCGTGGCCTAAGACGGACCCTAGAGTTCAGGGCTTGGGTTTCCGGTTTTGATTAAATCTAAACATGGTTAAGGGGTTTTTTAAAGTAATTATTTCGAATGCGACAATAAAATCAATCTCAAGCAATAAAAGGCAATCAAGAGATTTGGAGACAGTTGTGGCTATATTCATCAATGTTTTTTTCTTTCTCCATCGCAAGAGTAAGAATGCTCACGTATGATGAAGGCGAATACGGCTATGCCGCGAATTGGTAGGAAGAGTGACTGGTTTCCGCGAAATCACTGTGCATGATTTTGCTACTGCCTTTCACTGGCATTTCCTGAGCTGTGCCGAATCGGAAGATTTGCTCTTGTATTTTAGTAATAAGGCTACGTGAAGTTACTGATTATTGGATAGATCTCTGAACTTTCATTTGTATATCTGTGTTCTTTGCGACCTTCTCTGAGCGGTACCACACAACATTCCCTCGAGATAGGGAGTTACCAAAGTGAACCTAGGCAGGCGAACAGCCCATTACGGTCATCTTCTGTTTATTTACTATTGTTTCCGAATAGCTTTGTGTCATATTTTGTGTGTCTGCTTAAATCACTCTGATGTTGGAAACTAGGGTATCGAAAAAGTAGGGCAACGATAGATGAAAAGATAATGTGTTTCAGGATGACTTCCATGCATTGTTATTTTGCGATTCAAGCTAAGAGTTGCATTGAAGCATCTCTGATTCAATTTTTTTGTCGGCAGATCTATGTGTCTTCGCAATTCTAATTTGATCTGCATGAATCTGATATGACAGAGTGGATCCTTACTTTACGTACGCGCTACAGCATGAAGTATTTCTTTTAGATATTTCTGATAAACGAACAAATGCCAAAAGATATAGCTTGTATATATGTAACTTAATCCAATATATTACAATCTCGATACAGAATAGACAGAGTGTTATCCACGTATGGCGGGCGCAAGAACGCAAATCAAATAATTCTCTCCCATACGCTCCCGTCCTTGTCCGCCTACCTTAATCCGCACTCATCCAAATCTCTCTTGCCCCCTTTCCCTTCACAATACGCATTCTCCACCCGTCTTCTCTTCCATTTCCCAGTTGGGTGGATTACTAGAAGCCGCTGTATCTGTCAGGACTCTGCTACAATGGCGCCTTCGCTAGAAGGCGATGCTCTCGCCTCTGCGGACATCGCATCACCCTCGCGGGACCTCCCAGCTGTCCCGGCTCCACCACGCTCCCCGTCTCCTCCCCCGGCCCAGACGCCGCAGGCGCAGTCGAATGGTAGCAATGGTCTTGCGCCCGTTGATCTGTTAACTGAAGCCAGCTCTAAAACGCTCTCGCCAACACCCACTCCGCCGCCAGACCAGCCTGCTCCAACTTCTGTCGCCAGCTCGCGTCGGCGCCGAGGAGAACGCATTAGCTACGCTGAGGACTACGATGAAGACGATCTATCATTGTATCTTAAGCGGAAAAAGAGTGTGTCGAGTTCTGGTCCGACTAGTGTGTCACCTGCACCGAACCAGCAGATTAATGGCGCGCCAGCTACCAAGCGGAGAAAGACTTCGACTTCCTCGCCTGCAACCCGCAAGGCGGGTCGTCGCAAGAGTTCTGCAACTTCTACAACTCCCGATATCTCGAGCGGGTCGACGAATGACAAGCAAAAAGGCATAAAACGAAGCAAAAGCGAACGAAATCTCGCTACTACTCAGGGCAAAAAAAGAGGCAGAGAGGCACGCACCTCGACATCTTCGGCGACGGGCCGCGATCAGCGCCAGAGCAGTACTTCCGCCAGCCCTGCGCCGTCTACGCAAAATGCTTCAGGGTCCACGAAAATGAAACGGTCATCAACCTCGTCATCTTCAGCTAGGGGAAAATCTTTGACGTCGGTGTCGTCTATTAAATTGGGGTTTACTACTAATATACCCGATTTTGCAAACGCAAAGATGTCAAAAGAAGGGGTACTGTTGCTACAAGATGGTACACAATTCGCCGCAAACGGTATACTTCTGTCCTGTTTTCCATGAATCTCTAATTATTCTTTGCTAATTGACGGTCATTGACAGACACAATTTATCTTGTCGCCGAGCCGCCTGGTGAACCTTATTACATAGGTCGCATCATGGAATTTGTCGAACGACCTGAATCATCATCCACAGCTACACCAGAAGACTCTGACTATGCCGTTCTCGACACTTATAAGGTTCGGGTTAATTGGTTTTACCGTCCGAGAGAAATTCCCACGCGATCTAATGACTCCCGGTTGCTCTACGCCACCATGCACTCCGATATATGTCCTTTGCTAAGCATTCGTGGAAAAAATGTGGTAACGCATCGAGTGCATGTCAAAGACATGCTTGCATATCGTAAACTGCCAGATCATTTTTGGTTCGACAAGCTTTACGATCGATATATCTGTCGATTCTACGAGCTTTTACCGACCGAAAAAATATTGAATATACCCGCCAATTTCGCCGAAATCCTGCGCAAACAAGTCAAGTACGGTGTTGTTGAAATTGGACGCAGTAAAGACTTATGCGCAGATGCGCGGAACTGTGTGCGCTGTAAACAATGGTGTCCACCAGATGAGTCAGTGTCGTGCGCAGTATGCGGGAATGATTACCATATGAGCTGTGTGCGGCCGCGTCTATTGCGGAAACCTACGCGCGGCTTCGCGTGGGCATGTGCAGCATGTAGTCGTGAGCGTGAGCGCAAGATGCGTGAGAGTAAAGGCAAATTACTGCCGGAGCCTGGTGAAGATAATTATGACGACCCTGCGGTGATGGCTGTCGATAGCGCTGGTTGTGAAGTGGGACAGAACGGTCAGGCAGCCGATGACGATTTTTCCCCTCCTGATTTACCTGTGTTTAAAGTGGCCGATGATAAATTGTCAAGCGAGCAGAAACATGAAATTAAATTGTGGCCGTATCGCTATCTTGGAATCCATTGCAATTTAGAAGATGTGTTGGAAAACAACGATAGAATATATCCTCAAGCAGCCTCGCGTCTGGGCAATAAACACCAAGCTTCTGTTCCAGAATGGGGAGGTCAGCCAGTACATTTTATCGATCGGAACCCGGCAAAAACGAAAAAGAAGAAAGCAAATAAAGGATTGGGAAAGAAGGTAACAGTTGGGGCGACCGAAAAGGAAGAGGATGCAACACCTGTGCCGTCATCACCTGTTCTGGCTCCAGCAGCTGATGTCGAGCCACAACCAACACTCTCGCTTGACGATGCCTGGGTTCAAATACGTCCTGTTGGGCACATTGATCGCGGCGGAGAAGATACAGCTACTTTACGATGGAAAATGCCAACAAGTTCAGAAATGCCAGATGCGGACACCAAAATTGAAGAATTTTTAAAATCGGCCGCGCCTTATGCTACAAAGCTTAAAATGCTACCTTCCTCTGCAAATTTTATGGATAACGCACTTGCAGCACTTATGAACTGTGGTTTCGATTCTGTGGAAGCACTTAAAAAGGTAGCTAGATTTACGCGCAAATCGCTTAAGGAGCCTACACTGAGTAAAGAAGAAGTGAAAAAATTTGAAGAAGGAGTCAGTAAGTATGGTTCTGAACTGCGTCCGATATATAAGTACGTAGGAACGGTTTCGGCTGCGGATATTGTGCGCTTCTACTATTTGTGGAAAAATACGCGAAATGGACAATCGATTGAGGATAACTCTGATGATAAGCATAAAGTTGATGATAAGGCTGTGCTTGCGGACGCGGTTGCTGATTCACAAGATGACTCTGCGTTCGATATGCAGAAAGTGCACGAAAAGAAGCAAGGATTCAAATGCAAGTTTTGCTCAACGACTCATTCGAGAGCATGGCGACGTGCGCCGGGGTTTGCCATTGTGAAGACGAATCCGAGTGTGGCGCTGTGTATTCGGTGTGCCGAGTTATGGCGGCGGTATGCGGTCATCTGGGAGGATCCGCATGAAGTGTTGAAAAAATCGCATCAACGAAGCTCGCATGGACAGAAGCGGAAGGTCGAGGAGGAAGTTTTGCGAGAGATTGATGAAGGTAATCGGTATGAGACTGAATACTCAGAGGAGGAAACAGAAGAGCGCCGGGATTCTGAACCAGAGGCTGAAGTTCCGAAGATTGCAGTACCGGCTAGACGCAAGCCTGTGGTTGCACCAGAGGCGGCTGCAGCGAATGAGTCGCCGGCGACATCTCTTTCGAAAAAGAAAGGATCTCCGATGGTTGATGTTGCAATACTTCCTACGTCGTGTGGAGTCTGTGCGTATGAGGAGCCAAAGGAATCGTTATTACAGTGTCATAGTTGCAAGATGCGCGTGCATATGACATGCTATGGAGTTCGCGAGGTACCAAGAAAATGGCGATGCGACCCATGTCGGAATGACCGAAATCCGTCGATTTCAATGGTACGTATTGTGTTTTGATGATTCTATTGTGAGACCGTGCTGATTGTTGATATGTTCTTAGGATTACAATTGCGTTCTTTGCCCTTCACAGTTGCTCGTAGAAGTGCCCCATGCCGAAAGGTCACCTCGCGACCCGGTAAAGCCTACTTCAGGACATAACTGGGCACATGTATTGTGTGCCGTGTTTACACCCGAAATCAAGTTTACAGATTCGTACAATATGAGTGTAGTAGAAGGAATTGGCTTGATTTCCAAGACGCGATATATTGCTGTGTGTACGTTGTGCAAGGGCCGCGCTAATGGTGCCTGTGTGAGCTGTCCGATTTGTCATGATTCTTGTGAGTGTGCTTTTTTTTTTATTTCTTATTTGTGAGAAATTAGCTAACGTGAAGTTATCAAGTCCACATTGGATGTGCGCGAAAGGCAAATTACATATTCGGGTTTGATATTCAGCCCGTGAAATCCAGCCGGCGCGATGCAGTCAACATGGTGAAGCTGGGCAACGAGACAGGACAAATGACGCCGATGATTTGGTGTTCTCATCATAATTTACGTAAGTTTACTGTGCATCCGTTGATGGAGATGTCTGCAACGGGAATAGTTGATTCTGCAGTTGCGAAGGCTGTTTACGGCGGAGTCGGGACAGGCAGGAGTGCGCTGAATATGTATTGCCAAACGTATAAGCAAGCAGATATGGGACTTTTGGGAACAGTGAGGGAGGCAATACAAATTGCTGCGGCAGTGAGGCTAGTGGGGGCAGCAGGAGTGCGGGCACTGGGTGCGGGACGGAAGTTTGCAGCAGGAGTGCCTGGTCCGCTCAGGGTTACGGCGCGGATTACTGATGTGACGAATCTGGAAGCCGATAGTGTTGATGGTGTTGCTAACGATAAAGAAAGAGTAGAAGAGGTGGTGGTTAAAGAGCAAAAAGTATGATAACGTGTGTACAGTGTATGATTATTACAGTTTATAGGAATGGTGTTTTCTTATTACCAAAATTGTATCTTATTCAAAATGAATTACTTCTAATCACCTAAGAGAGGCGAGAATTAGGGGTAGTGACAGGTCAATGCGATTGATTGTCTTACGAGATAGATCTGGGAAGATCATGTGTTTTTGAGATCGAGAGGATAAGCGAACCATGTGCGAGATGATGATCTGAGGTCACAAGATCTGAGTAAGATCAGGTATAAGTGCCCGCTGAGAACCGTCGGGTCGTGTCTTAACTCTTATCTCGTACTAAAGATAAAGTATTAGGATAAGTATGGTTGATATGAAAGAAATGGACGCGTATACAGCGTCGTCTACGCCAATTCCGCAGCTGGACATGCAGCTCAAGGCACGGGCATTGCATCAAGAATATGGAGATCTACTAGACACAATGGCCCTATCCTATGAGCCGGATCCGCACACAGTTTCGTGTACGCCTGTTCCTGAAAAGAAGCAGAAGAAGGAAGAGGGAAAGAGAGACGGGGAAGAGCAGGTAATTAGTTGACCGGTAACAGAGAAGCAGACGGATAAGATAAGATTACTGATGAGGCGATATAGATTGATGTAAGGCAAGAAGCGAAAAATCTCGCGAAAATGGCGTCCAAGTCAAGTGTCGAAGAATCAAAAGAACATAGCATAAAAATTGAATAAAAAACAAGAAAACTACAATTTTATGAGTGAATTTGATTTGATATTATGAGACTATTTGATGTTTTAATATGCCTCATTCGTCATAGAGGCTTAGTATTTCCTGGAAAGGGAATAACTGGCACTAAGAGTAAATTAAAGTTAAAGCTTTGCATCTTGGCTGGGCTTTTTTAGGCGACGATCAATTGCTTAGTATCTGGTTCTATTGTATTGTATTGTATTGCATTAGTTATTGTTATTGAAACGCTGTCATAGAAGCAGTATAAAACTACCAAAATATTGATAAAATGCTCTTTTAGTCTAAATTTGCATCTTCAGTTATACATTCGGCTTCCATTTAGACAATACACGATTCATTCTAAACAGCAGCCGCGCAGTCGTTGCTCTATTCTTTACCAGCCGTTGCTCAGCAGAGTTATTACCCATCTACTCTGCTCTTTCGACATATTGAACAAAAGTTGTCGTCGGCCGCAGCCGGCCAAGAACGCGTAATGCTGACGATGCCTTGCGGCATATCTGAGCCTCCAGCGGCTCAACCTTAACCTCAGCCGCGTCATCTGCTCTGTCAGAATACCGCATCCCCATCTATAAAATATCAACAATTGCCTCTTCTTCTCCTTATTCTATCTTACTCTCATTCGGGATGCTTTCCAGAACGGTTGAATCCCTGTCTATCAGTCTCCCTCGCTCTGAGGCTTCTCCTCCACCTTACAGTGCTCCTTCAACCCCGGTTTCTGCTTCCGAGGAGCAGAAGCAGCAGCTCGACGACGAGTCTCTTCGGGGAAGCACAAGCAACAGCAACAATCCAAATTCTCGCTCTGACTCCGACTCTGACTCTGAATCTGACATCGCTGATGAGTACGCCTTCCTCGACAACCTACCATCATATGAACCTGCGGCAGTGCCCACCCGCAACATCCTCCGCAAGCCAGTGCTTGTCCCTATGACTTCAAAATCGATCTCGCCTCGCCTCCTTGTTTCCATGCCTGAGAAACCAAGTAACATGATTTGCTATTCTGTCCTTCCTGAAGAGATACTTTCTAGAGGCGTCGTTCAGGCTGATTTTGACGCTCTCATCCTGTCGTACAACAACATCATCTTCAACTCGGCCTACCGCATCAAGTCAATAATGCAAGATAACTTAAGCAATAGACGTCAGTCATACCGCTCGGTTTCTAACCGTCGCGACCGACGTGAACTTCGGTCACGAAGCGGTTCAAATTTTGGTATTGTTGGACTCTTTGCGCGCACTGCTCTCGGCGCAGTCACCCTCGCGACAAAGCATCGCCGTAGACTGCAAGCGACAGAATACATTAACAGAATAAATGAGGAATACTTTAAGGCGCGACAACTCAAAGCTCATGTCGTCGATGCTGCCATTGCCATCAAGCTGAAGCAGTCCTATGGCGCAATAACTTGCTCTTCCAAGCGGGCTCCTGAAAGTAATGGTATATCGACGAAGAGAAATGATGTAAATCTCACATTAGAGCCGTCTGATGATCAATATCTGATATTATATGGTATTGATTCGGACGTCGACACTATTCTTGGTATTGTACACTAATTTTATTCGCTCTAACTCCTCTTTGTAATATAATATATCAAATGTGTATTGAAATAGCATTTATAAGCAACCCACAACTCCAGTTCAACGGCACATAATCACATCATATTCTCCCCCATCCGCTTCTCAAACGCAAGCCCAGCTTACAGACTATCCCTGCAAATTCTGCAGACCATGTCGTAGCTCGGTCAAAACAGTCGTTCCCTTCGCTGTGAGATGTGCTAGAATATTCAAGTCAGACGTGTTCGTTCTATATGTTCAGCATATTGCACTCACGGCGCTGTCCCCACGCGGATCCCTTTGGCGTTGTACTCGTCCACCCCTTCCCATCAGCCGAATAGATTATCGTCTTCTCATCACCACCTGCGCGAGCCTGGACTAGTGATGCAGAATATCCTTTATTTAAATACTCTTCGACTTCACGACTGTTGAATCCGCGTACAGATGTGAATTGCTGTGCTGGCTTATGTTGCGACGGTGGCTGCTGTTGCTGCGGCTGTTGCTGCGGGTAGTTTGATCGGGATTGGTCTCTGCGACGCCAATTATTATTTGATGATCTATAAATCAAAAGTCTTCTTGTTAGATATTGTGCATAGAATGCATGGACTGAGTGAATGAGAGATATAGGAGATCAGAAACCTGTAATATCTCCGTCATTTCACGTTACTTCTAATCACACATACCTATTATCCTCTGACATGGCAAATATTTTTCGAGAAATTGGTCTAAGTGAAAAAATAACTGCAATCAAACTAAAAAGGTAGAAGTAAGTGGAAGAGGAAGAAAAGGTGCCGGTTGGTGAAGTACAAGTAACAAGTTATTTTTACAGGTTTTGGATCACTATTTCGAAAGTTTCTCGTAGCCGCACGTTGATCTCCTCGAGCCATCCTACTATTCTGCTTGGTTTTAGTACTCTGCAACAACCAACTGCCAGAACAAATAGACAAAAATGCAGGCACCGTTCACGGTGCCAGCCCAGTACTCTGGGAAAAAGGGCGTTGTCAACGTGTCCTCCGTCAAACGCGTCTTTGAATGGCGACCTGCCAGCGATCGCTCAGAGACAGGTGACGCGAGTGATCAAGCGATAGTGATACAACTTGCCGACTTATCAAGTATGTGTCTTAATTTCTATTATTACTATAATCTGGTTACTGAAATAGACTGTAACAGGTCTTCAAGCATCGCCGGCAACGCATCCTAAAGCGAGACTGAAAATTAAAACAAAAACCGATTCGCAGTTTGTATTTCAACTACCAACGCGACCAAACCTCGAAGCTCTCAAAACAGTACTTTCGTCAGCTATAGCTGCTTCACAGCAATCCCCAGCCAACGCCGAAACAGGCTCATCCCCCCCGGTCAAAAACGGAAAACTAACTCCGAAACCGACCGAGAACGCACTTAAGCGCAGTATGAGCGATACTGAATTACTCTCCAACCGAGAATTACAGCAGAATTTGCTAAAGTCCAACAGCGATTTACAGCAACAATTTCTGGACGCAGTAGTCAAGCAAAGTCTACCAGCGGAAGAGTTTTGGCGGACAAGATTGCCGCTGTTGAGAATGCACTCGCTCGTTCAGGCGCAGAATCGTGGATTATATAACGTTCTCGCTTCAATCAAACCAGTTAGTACGACACAGGCTAATAGCACCGGTACAGAAACTGGGCAAGCGCAAGTCAAAGTTTCGCTATCGCCAGACAAGATCAAGGACATATTTAGACAATATCCAGTCGTTAACAAAGCTTATCAGGAGAACGTGCCTCCGTTAAAAGAGACTGAGTTTTGGTCGAGGTTTTTTCTTTCGCGTCTTTGTAGAAAATTACGAGGCGAGAAGTTAAGTGTGAACGATCCTGTGGATGTGGTCATGGATAAATATTTGAATCTAGATCAAGACGGTTTGACACTAGAAGAGAGAGAGCGTGAAAATGAAAATACGAAGGTGATGAGATTTGTCGATGTAGAAGCGAACGAAGAAGATGATAGTCAGGTAATTTTCTTTTATGCAAAGACTTAGTTTAGTCGTAAAGACTGCTGACGCAAAGTTTAGAAAGCTGGAAATCAGCCAGACATCACGATGCGAAAGACGACGCAAAAGGATGCGCTATCAATAATTCGTACATTCAACGAACTGAGTCAAAGAATTGTCGACGTTGTACAAAGGTATGCTGATGATTTTCCAAAGCATCAATTTTATTTTTGCACCATCTAACTGTAAGTAGTGAAGCAGAGCAACCCGAGGGCGAAACGGAAAAACTCAAAGAGCGCGAATTACAGCTTCAAGATCTCGAGCCTGAAGTTGCTGCCCCTAGAATAGAGCTTCATCTTCATCGCAATAACGACTCGGGCTTCTCAAATTCAGACACTCACACAGCTAACGGTAACGACCTATCTGCAGCCAAAGTACTTGAGAATGTGAATAACTCGCTTCCACACGGCCCAGTAAACAAACTTCTTACTTCGACCATTCCTCCTGCGTCAACGATTTCTGAGGCCCAGAGCCAGGTATTTGGCTTGATTGACGATCGTCGACATACCGAACAAGCTAAAGATATAACCATTGATGCCGAGACTCCATCCAGCGACGCGGCAGCTATCCGCGAGATGAAGCTCTCGCACGCCACAGCTGTCGAATTCTTGCATCATTTCTGGGCGGCATTTTTATCGTGCGACGCGGCGCGCGCTGCGGGACTTGCGCAGCTAGCGGCGTCGGTGGAAAAGAGTAGAGTCAGATTACTTGCTATTGTTGACAGGTATGCTGAGGCGGGGAATGGGGTCGGTGAGAAGGAGGTTGCGAGAGTGAGGGGGTATATTGGAGTCACACTGAAGTCTATTGAGAAGGCTTGTCGGACGTACAAAGAAATTTTGAAGAAGCAGCAGGAGCAGCAGTCGTCTGGTGCATTGTAACATGTCAAATTATATTTTACTAAATACAGAAAGTGCTTATGTTTAGTAATCCTAAGAAATACAAATCCCGAATATTACATAAGTGGTACAAAAAGCTTAAAAATGTAATCAAGAAATGGATAACCGCATACATGTTGGATGGATTGCACACTAGCTTCTCATCATTGTCCCACTTTTCATCTCAGAATAGTCTTTGTCGCTGTAGCAAAAATATCCGAATCAACCCACGCAGCTCAAATAAAGGATTTTTAAAAGATGGCACCGCCATCTGTCAAAGAAGAGACACCGGATATTGCAGAAGCGCCACGAGTTCGTAAGCGCAGATGGGATGTCGTGAGCGCAGACGCATTACCCGTGAAAACTGAGGAGGAACTCGAAACAAAGCTCGATATAAAGCTAGAGACCGGATCGAAAAAGCGCTCAAGATGGGATGAAGTTGAATCTACACCTTCATCGGGGCGAAAGTCTCGCTGGGATCAGGCTCCGGCTCTCGACGCGACCCCGATGGGACAGAGTACATTTGGTATGCAGACGCCTGCATATACTGGTGCTGCTGCTTCTGGTAGTGCAGGGCAGGTTGCTGTTACCGGAATGATTTCAGATGAGGAACTTGATAGGCTGTTGCCTTCTGAGGGATATGAGATTCTGGAGCCTCCTGCGGGATACATGCCAATTCGCACACCAGCAAGGAAGCTACTTGCCACGCCAGCGCAGACTGGTAGCGGGTTTGTGATGCTTGAGGATACAACTTCGCAGAGCCACACACTCGCTAAGCAGTTACCAACCGATATTCCCGGAGTAGGAGAACTACAATTTTTCAAAGAAGAAGACATGAAGTATTTCGGCAAGCTTGTCGACGGTCGCACAGATGGCGATTTAACGCTAGAGGAGCTCAAGGAGCGTAAAATTATGAGATTGTTACTTAAAATCAAAAATGGAACCCCTCCGATGCGAAAATCAGCTCTTCGGCAAATCACAGACAACGCGCGGCAATTTGGCGCTCAAGCATTATTTAACCAGATTCTGCCACTGCTTATGGAGCGTACACTTGCAGACCAGGAACGACATTTGCTTGTCAAAGTCATCGATCGAGTTTTGTACAAGCTCGACGAATTTGTCCGGCCATTCACGCACAAGATTCTTGTCGTCATCGAACCGCTTCTCATAGACGAGGATTACTACGCTCGGGCAGAGGGTCGCGAAATTATTGCCAATCTCGCCAAAGCGGCCGGTCTTGCTCATATGATTTCCACCATGCGACCAGATATTGACCATGCGGATGAATTCGTGCGGAATACCACTGCGCGTGCGTTTGCGGTCGTTGCATCGGCACTCGGTATTCCTGCGCTGCTGCCGTTCTTGAAGGCTGTCTGCGGATCGAAAAAGTCATGGCAGGCTCGCCATACGGGTGTTAAAATCATCCAACAGATTGCTATTCTGATGGGATGTGCCGTATTGCCTCATTTGAAGGGTCTTGTCGATTGTATTGCGCCTTGTTTGACTGACGAGCAAGCTAAAGTGCGCACAGTCACGTCGCTTGCGCTCGGGGCACTTGCCGAGGCAGCTGCACCATATGGAATCGAGTCGTTTGATTCTGTGTTAGAGCCGCTGTGGCTTGGTATTCGGCGTCATCGTGGAAAGGGTTTGGCCGCTTTTTTGAAATGTATTGGATATATTATCCCGCTTATGGATCCCGAGTACGCAAACTATTACACGAAGGAAGTGATGGTGATTTTGTTGCGCGAATTCAGTTCGCCCGATGAGGAAATGAAGAAGATTGTACTACGCGTTGTGCAGCAATGTGCTGCAACTGATGGTGTCACGGCACAGTATTTGCGCGAGGAAGTGCTTCCTTCCTTTTTCAAGAGTTTCTGGGTACGTCGTATGGCACTTGATAGACGCAACTACAGGCAAGTTGTCGACACTACAGTTGAGCTTGCGCAGAAGGTTGGTGTTGCCGAGATTGTTGAGCGTGTGGTAGTTGTTTTGAAGGATGAGTCTGAAGCGTACCGAAAGATGGGCGTGGAAACTATCGAGAAAGTCGTTGCTGCGCTCGGCGCAGCTGATATATCTGAGCGTTTAGAAGAAAGACTTATTGATGGCATCTTGTATGCATTTCAAGAGCAGACTGTTGAGGATGTAATTCTGCTCAATGGGTTTGGCACGGTTGTCAACGCGCTTGGGTTGCGCACGAAGCCTTACTTACCTCAGATTGTCTCGACCATTCTTTGGCGTTTGAATAACAAATCAGCCACCGTACGTCAGCAGTCTGCAGATTTGATCACACGCATCGCGGTCGTGATGAAGAACTGTGGTGAAGATGTGCTTATGGGCAAGTTGGGTGTTGTGCTGTACGAGTATCTTGGCGAGGAGTATCCCGAAGTACTTGGTTCAATCCTGGGTGGTTTGCGCAGTATCGTGACGGTTGTTGGAATTTCTGAAATGCAGCCGCCTATTAGCGATTTATTGCCTAGATTGACTCCAATTCTGCGAAATCGTCATGAAAAAGTACAGGAGAATACGATTGATTTGGTGGGAAGAATTGCCGAGCGTGGCGCGGAGTTTGTGAGTGCACGCGAGTGGATGCGGATTTGTTTTGAGTTGCTAGACATGCTTAAAGCGCATAAAAAGGGTATTCGTCGAGCGGCTAACAACACATTTGGTATGTTTTCCAATTCTTTCTAATTTCTTTTTGACAGTTCAAAAAGGATGCATAGAGCTAGTTGCTGACGGAGGTATAGGTTATATTGCCAAGGCGATCGGTCCACAAGATGTACTAGTGACGCTGCTAAATAATCTACGCGTACAGGAGCGTCAGTCGCGAGTTTGTACTGCGGTAGCGATTGGAATTGTTGCCGAGACATGTGCGCCATTCACGGTGCTCCCAGCTCTAATGAATGAGTACCGTGTTCCAGAGCTGAACGTGCAGAATGGTGTGCTCAAGAGTCTTAGTTTTCTATTTGAGTACATTGGCGAGATGGCGAAGGACTACGTGTATGCTGTCGCTCCATTACTCGAGGATGCACTGACCGATCGAGATCAAGTGCACCGCCAGACGGCGGCTACGGTCGTGCGACATCTCGCTCTCGGCTGCGTTGGTCTCGGTGTCGAGGACACAATGGTCCACATGCTCAATTTACTTATGCCAAACGTTTTCGAGACGTCACCGCACGTGATTGATCGAATTATGGATGGTATCGAAGCCGTGCGGAACTGTGTTGGCGTGGGCATTGTGCTAAATTACACCTGGGCGGGACTTTTCCATCCGGCGCGGAAAGTGCGCGAGCCATATTGGCGGATGTATAATAGCGCCTATGTGCAGAGTGCGGGTGCGATGGTTCCGTATTATCCGAATATCGACGATGAACCCGAGTATCGCAGATCCGAGCTGGACGTGTGGTTGTAGGTGTTTGATCTTGTATGAATGAGGAGCATGTAAATACAAAAAAATAGGAATATGACTTAAACCATCGGCTCCAACTCTGCATTGATTGAGAAGACACCTCGGTAAAGTGCATCTGTGCCCAGAAAAAGAAAGCAAGCAATGATTGCGCCGCTACAGCTGCGGCTGCTTATTCTGGAAGCAGGAGAGCCGTAGCTGTAGCGGCTTGTGCAATTGCGGGGCTTCACGGTACGTAAAATCTAAAAACTGCAGATCTTTATCTACCCCATGACACTTTATATATTGCAGTCGGATGACTGCCAATTACTACTACAAAGAGAACGTTACGTGTCCGGGACGGTCTCAATCTCTCTTGGTTCGATATTACAAATGAGTCTATTCTTGGTGGAACTGTAAGATTTAGTACCTGATCATCCCATATGACAGAGGACCTGACTTACATAGTTAAATACAGATCCAACAATCAATCACTGACAGAAGCTACGCACTGCACAGGGTTATCAGCTCAGATTTTGTTTTATTTCGATTTTATGTGAGCAAGGGTGTTTCAGAGACGTTATAGTTGAAGATTATTGCAGCTCCGAATTCCTCTTTTCAGCTCAAATCAACTCGCAAGATCTTAATAACAATGCTTCAAGTGATTGTTTACGTTCTTCTATCTTTGCTTGCAGGTAAAATACTTGTAGACAAAATCACTTATATTGTTGCCGCCCGCAAAGCATACCGCGCAGTCGGCGCACTGCCGGCATACAACCGTGGCCGAGATTTCACTGGCATGCACAATGTTTTTTACTTACTACGTGCTTTACGCAATGACACTGTTCTCGACAAGGTGGCAGAAATATATGCTGAAGAAGGTCCAACTTTTTCACTGACGACGCTTGGCCAGACAAATGTACAGACTATGGACCCTGAGAACATCAAAACCATCCTCTCAACAAAATTTGCCGATTTTGACTTGGGAAGACGGCATGATGCCTTTTTTCCAACTTTGGGTGACGGAATTTTCACCCTTGATGGAGAAGGCTGGTCTCATTCTCGTGCACTGCTCCGTCCACAATTCTCGCGCGCTCAGGTATCTGATGTCGTGAAACTGGAGCGGCATGTTTCGAATTTATTAGCGGCGATTCCTCGAGGTCCTGGGCAATCTTGCGAAATTCAGGAGCTTTTATACAAGATGACGATGGATTCCGCTACCGAATTCCTATTTGGAGAGTCTGTTGACTCACTTGTGTTGGGTAACGATGAAAAGACTGGCGCGTCTAGCATCGCTTCTGATGGCGGGCGTCGCGGGTTTGCCGCCGCATTCAACATCGCGCAAGAATATTTGTCCAAAAGAGTGATTTTTCAGTCTTTGTACTGGGTCATCAATAATTCTGAATTCAGAGAAGCCAATCGTGTAGTGCACAGTTTTGTTGATTTCTACGTTGCGAAGGCACTCGAGCATTACGACAAGAAAGTGAAGGAGCCGGCAGCAACTGAGAAGCAGGGTCCGGAGCGTTATGTCTTTCTCGATGCTTTAGCCGAAGAAACACAGGATCCACGTGTACTGCGCGACCAACTCTTGAACATCTTACTTGCCGGTAGAGATACCACTGCTGGTACGCTCACCTGGGCATTCTACGAACTAGCGCGACACCCGCGCGTGCTTGATAAACTGCGTCACGAGGTTCTTGATCGATTCGGAGATCGACCTGGTGCAGAAGGCAAACTGCCTATGAATTTTGAGACGCTTAAGGGCTCGCTGTACTTACGATATGTGGTCAATGAGGTTCTCAGACTTTATCCATCCGTTCCGCAGAACTTCCGTATAGCCAACAAAGACACGGTGCTACCGCGGGGCGGAGGCAAAGATCGGTCTGCACCGGTATTTATCCGCAAGGGGCAAGGGGTGTTCTACTTAGTCTACAGTATGCATCGTCGACCTGATTTTTTTGGCGATGATGCTGATGAATTCCGGCCTGAGCGATGGGGCGAAGGCAAGACTTGGCAATGGGAGTACCTCCCATTTAATGGTGGACCTCGCATTTGTCTAGGACAGCAATATGCACTCACAGAGGCAGCTTATACGCTTGCTCGGGTTGTGCAGGAATTTGATACTATTGAGACGACGGATGTACCGCAAGCAAATGGGAAGCCGCTGAAGAGAGCACTATTGACAATGTCTAGTGCTGCTGGCGTTCACGTATCTTGCTACAAGAAGTAAAAATTGAAGCTTATGTAGTTTTGCGAAGATTCTTTGGGAAACTGTGTAACTTGAGAGTAACGTGCTGAAATGCGACTGCTGATTCCTGATTTGTGATTATTTAAATCTTACACTAATTTGATGTAAATATTTATATTTCAAATGCTAGCAGGATGCTTTATGTAGGCACTTATAGATGTAAACCATACAAACAATTATTTAAAAAATCGATCGCCGGCGACTTGATGAGAAGCTATCGCATTTTTTGGATGTCTAAATGTAAAATAAAGTGATCTAGGCAATAAAGATAAAACTGGGAAAGATGGAGCCAAAGGAGAGGGGGCATACAGAATAGCAATATTCTACAAGCATTCTATGAGTCTACTGCATTAGTAATGATAATATATATATAAGCAAGAAACGAATACATTTCTTTTTTTTCCGCTATCTCAATAATATTTTAACTAATTCTATTTATTACAACAAGGAATTTCCAGAAAAAAAGATTCCCATTTCATTTTTAGATTCATAGTTCATCTCATTTACAGTTGATATAGTATCTCATTTATATTATTACTGCTAAAGGTGTAAAAGCAGGTTAAGTCTCTTCAGCAGCTGAATTATCAAAGGTTTCTGAGTCCATGTCTATTTACACTTTATATATGACATTTCTGACATTTCCAAACAGCTTACTACTTTGGTAAGTTGAAGTGTAATAGTGCCCGGGATATTTAGCCGCTACACGATTGCGGTGCAATTGCCACAGCTGCTTATTCTGGGTGCCGGCTGCGGTGCACATATGTTTATACATGCCATTTCTCTGTGTTTACGTTTGTATTCCGTCTTGCTAATATCTTCAAGGATGATAACTAGTAAAATACTAGTGATGATGACTGAGGATGTGAGGCTGACAAACTTAACTGAAGATAGTAGCCGCTAGCTATATAATCATACTATCTTCAGCCGCTAGCTATATGATCAAATAGCGCAATTGTCTTCAATTGGAAAAGATCTAATAAATAAGAAGCGACTGCTGAATTCATTCCTTGCTTGGATTTCGCTTACGAAACTTGTCTTTCAGCGACTAAGTTGCAATCTCTTATCGGCTTAGATCAGTTAACATAGATACTTCGCTACAATGATTCAAACGATTATTTATACTATTCTGTCTCTACTTGCTGGCAGAATACTTTTAAGCAGAATCTCTTATATTATTGCTGCACGCAAAGCATACCGCGCAACCCGAGCTCTGCCGCCGTATAATTGCCAGCGAGATTTAACCGGCATATACAATTTCTACACTATGCTAGGCGCTTTACGCAATGACACCGCTATGGATGTACTAGCAGAGGCATACGCCAAAAATGGCCCAACTTTTGGGCGCCCGATACTCGGCCGGACAAATGTACAGACTATGGACCCTGAGAACATCAAAACCATCCTCTCAACAAAGTTTGCCGATTTTGACTTGGGAAGACGGCATGATGCTTTTTTTCCGACTTTGGGTGACGGAATTTTCACCCTTGATGGAGAAGGCTGGTCTCATTCTCGTGCACTGCTCCGTCCACAATTCTCGCGCGCTCAGGTATCTGATGTCGTGAAACTGGAGCGGCATGTTTCGAATTTATTAGCGGCGATTCCTCGAGGTCCTGGGCAATCTTGCGAAATTCAGGAGCTTTTATACAAGATGACGATGGATTCCGCTACCGAATTCCTATTTGGAGAGTCTGTTGACTCACTTGTGTTGGGTAACGATGAAAAGACTGGCGCGTCTAGCATCGCTTCTGATGGCGGGCGTCGCGGGTTTGCCGCCGCATTCAACATCGCGCAAGAATATTTGTCCAAAAGAGTGATTTTTCAGTCTTTGTACTGGGTCATCAATAATTCTGAATTCAGAGAAGCCAATCGTGTAGTGCACAGTTTTGTTGATTTCTACGTTGCGAAGGCACTCGAGCATTACGACAAGAAAGTGAAGGAGCCGGCAGCAACTGAGAAGCAGGGTCCGGAGCGTTATGTCTTTCTCGATGCTTTAGCCGAAGAAACACAGGATCCACGTGTACTGCGCGACCAACTCTTGAACATCTTACTTGCCGGTAGAGATACCACTGCTGGTACGCTCACCTGGGCATTCTACGAACTAGCGCGACACCCGCGCGTGCTTGATAAACTGCGTCACGAGGTTCTTGATCGATTCGGAGATCGACCTGGTGCAGAAGGCAAACTGCCTATGAATTTTGAGACGCTTAAGGGCTCGCTGTACTTACGATATGTGGTCAATGAGGTTCTCAGACTTTATCCATCCGTTCCGCAGAACTTCCGTATAGCCAACAAAGACACGGTGCTACCGCGGGGCGGAGGCAAAGATCGGTCTGCACCGGTATTTATCCGCAAGGGGCAAGGGGTGTTCTACTTAGTCTACAGTATGCATCGTCGACCTGATTTTTTTGGCGATGATGCTGATGAATTCCGGCCTGAGCGATGGGGCGAAGGCAAGACTTGGCAATGGGAGTACCTCCCATTTAATGGTGGACCTCGCATTTGTCTAGGACAGCAATATGCACTCACAGAGGCAGCTTATACGCTTGCTCGGGTTGTGCAGGAATTTGATACTATTGAGACGACGGATGTACCGCAAGCAAATGGGAAGCCGCTAAAGAGAGCACTATTGACAATGTCTAGTGCTGCTGGCGTTCATGTATCTTGCTACAAGAAGTAAGAATTGAAACTTAGTTGCTTGTGTGCAAGAGATGAATTTGTATAATGATAAGGCGCAATGTAAATATATGTATTTATTTTGTTTTGTGAATGATTAGAAGCTCTCAACTATTGATCCTGCTGTTGTTCGAAGTAAGTATTAACAAAAATCTCGAATGCCAGTAAGCTCTTCTTATAGGGAACCACTAAGTTAGGAAATATACAGCGTAAAACAGTGCAAGCAAACGCCCCCGCTACTGGATATAATGGTGAACAACCGTAGGCAGCGGAAACATTTACTTGGTGCAGTGGTGTAGGCAAAAAAAGCAGAATTGACAAAAGAAAACAGAGATGAAAAAGGTATCAGCGATGAAAAGCTTTAAAGAGAATTGCACTTTAATATAGCAAATGGTATAAGCTGTCACTTCTCACTAAGCATCCGTTCAATTTGCTTGCGATCCCTAGGCGAGAAAATAACTTTATATTCTTTGGGCGCAGACACCAAACTAGTCGGATCAGCCACGCCAGTCAATGGATCAGCGTCGCTGCCACCGGCAGCCAGTTTGATCTCGAAAAGATAAAGTAAACGGGAAAACAGCATGTAAAGCTCTCTATTTCCGAGAATGTAGCCAGGGCACATGCGCGATCCCTGGCCGTAGGTGAAAATACTGCCTGGCTGGACTCGGCCGTTTGAGTCAAGAAACCGCTCCGGCTTAAAAACATGAGCGTCAGGATATACTTCGGGATCCATATTACACGCCCATGCATTGAGAACCACGACAGTTCCAGCCGGAATCAGCTTATCGTTAAAACAAAAGTCCGAGGCGGTTTCTCGTGGCAGAGCAAGACGGAGGGGAGGATACATTCGTAGAAGCTCACGAACGAGCGCTACCATATAAGCGCACTCGGTCGCATCATTAGTAGACATTCTATGCTCCTTGATAGCCAGGTAGGCTTTATTTTGAATATCGGGTTTATGAGCCAGTAAGAGCAAAGCCCAAGAAACAAGAGTGGTGATAGTATCCAGGCCTCCAGCAACCATCGTCAGCGACAGTGACATGAGCTCCTGCGAATCGAGTGATTCTTCGGCCATCACGTTTGCCTGGATACAATCCACTTTCTCTCCATTCTTAAGCCGCTGCTGTAGCTCACGATTGAACCGACGAATATAAACATCCCTTCGCGTGCGCATTTCTCTGGCGCGAGCGCTGGCAGTGTTGAAAGGCCACCATCGAAGTAACGGTACATAGTCCTGCATATTTCCCGTTGTGCTACGAAATCTCGAAACGTATTCTTCTACCTCAGCAATCTCTTGAAAAAGCGGATCATGAACACTTGCAATTCGTGATCCCCAATTCAATGTTAGACTGAGATTTAATGAAAGATGTTGAACAAGGGCAAGTGGATCAAGGGCTTTTTTCCCTTTCTCGCCTAATTCATATGCATCACGGATAAATTGCTGCGTTTCACGAGAGATGTGGGCGTCGTAGGATGTCACAGCCCGTTTGTTTAGGGCCGAGGCAGCTGCTTTACGGCGCTTGCGGAGAGAGGCAGAATACGGAGATGTGCCGATAGTAAAGCCAGAGGTAGAAGACACAACCTTTATCAGCTCCAGCATTAGCACCTTATTTTCACACAGATAAAAGTTGCACAGATAGACCAAGAAAATTACACACCTTATGAAAAGTATAAAACATAGGCCTTGAAATGGTAGCCGCCGAATTACGTACAAACACCCGCTGCGCAGCTTCGGCAGAATTCACAACCACAACAGCAACGCTACCTAACATAACCTGATATACAGCACCGTATTTCTCGGCCCATATTCGGTATTGCTCTGACGCATTTCGGCGGAGCTGTGGGATATTGCCAAAGATTGGCAAACCGCGCGGACCGTCTATGCCCGCGACGCGGCCTCGTAGTCTAGCGATTTCCGAGTGGACTAGAAGAGCCACTACAGCCGCGAATGAGTATAAAAGCAGCGATTTTACAAAATCAATCATTGTCCATAATATCTGACTAATGTACTGCTGTTGTGAAAACTCCTGCACTAAGTATACTTGCCGAGCGAGAATGAAACAGGTGAACAGCCCGTTTGAAAATCAAACAAAATCTACACGTGATTTTACATAAATTAACTTATTCCATTCCCATGTGCAATTAACTGTAACAAATCATGATAAAAAAAAAATACAAAAACAGAAAAAATTATTTTCTACCTTACAATCCAAAAGCATTGTTCAAGAAAGCCGCCTCTTCACTCTGGTGAATATGCTTGTTACCAGCGGCAACAGAGGCAGACATAGCACGTCCAGCATAGCGAACAGAGACATCCTTGTAGTTGTCAGTAGCCTTCAAGAGAGTCTGCAGTCTGGGGAATGCATAAGTCCAGGCACCGGCGTTCATATGCTCTTCCTGGCAGTACACAATATCCTCAAGATTAGGATACTCGTTCAAGGCATCACGCAACTGTGCCCACGGGAACGGGTGCATCTGCTCAATCTTGATGATAGTAGTGTCCTCGATCTTGTTGGCCTCGCGAGTCTTGTGCAAACCAGCGTAGACTTGGCCAGAGCACAGAATCACGCGCTTGGTCTCGCTCTTTGGAACAACGGACTGGTCTTCGATAATCCACTCAAAGTGAGAATCGCCAGTGAAGTCCTCAATCTTTGAACGAGCGAGCGGGTGTCTTAGCAAAGCCTTGGAGAAGAACAAGATAAGTGCTAAATGATTTCTGTTAGTCCCATCAACAATACTAAAATAGCTGAAATAATAAAGAACATACGCTTTCTGAACTGTCGGTGAATCTGACGACGCAACAGATGGAACAAATTGGAAGGTGTGGTAGGGTACACAATCTGCATGTTGCAATCCTGATGCTGGCGGTCAAGCTTCGACGCGTCGGGGAAAGTCATTGGGTCTTCGTTGGCGAGCTGCAAGTATCGCTCAATACGCGCAGACGAGTGCTCGGGTCCCTGACCGTCGTAACCGTGAGGCAATGACAGCACAAGTCCAGATCGCTGAGCCCACTTAGCCTCACCTGAAGCAATGAACTGGTCGATAATGACCTGCGCCGTGTTGGCAAAGTCACCAAACTGCGCTTCCCACATAACAAGAGCGTCGGGAGAAGTGAGCGAGTATCCATACTCATATCCCATAACACCGTACTCAGAAAGCGACGAGTTGGAAATCACAAATCCAGCCTGGTCCTCGGAAACATGCTGCAGGGGAGTGTACGTTAATTCCGAATTTTGGTCGTGCAAGACGGCGTGACGCTGCGAGAAAGTTCCACGCTCGACATCCTGTCCAGAAACACGAACGTGGTATCCCTCAGAAACGAGCGATCCAAATGCAAGTGCCTCGCCAGTCGACCAGTCAATTCCCTCGCCGCCATCCACAGTCTTCTTGCGGTTAGCGAGAATACGCTTAAGGTTACGGTGAACCTCGAAGCCCTCAGGAGGCGTTGAGACGACAGTGCCAATGTGCTTCAGCAGAGTCTCATCAACGGCAGTGGGCTCGTGAGGTAGGATCTCGGTCGCGAGCTCCTTGGGGTTCTTAAAGCCGTCCCAAGGGGAAGCAAGCCACTCACGCGACTCGGGAACGTAGTCCTTGGCCTTTGCAAAGGATTCCTCAAGTAGACCCCAGACCCACTTCTTGTGCTCATCAATGTCGTCCTTCGAGAAAGATTTCTCGGCAATGAGCTGCTCTGCATACTTGTCAATAACAACCTTCTGTTCAGCAATCTTCTTGTACATGAGCGGCTGCGTGAATGAAGGCTGATCAGTCTCGTTGTGGCCGTATTTACGGTAGCAGACAATGTCGATGATCACATCCTTCTTGAATGTTTGGCGCCAGTCGGCAGCAAGCTGGCAGATAAAGTTCACAGCCTCGACGTCGTCACCGTTGACGTGGAAAATAGGAGCGTCAATAGCCTTTGCAAGATCCGAGGGGTACATGGTCGAGCGAGCGAATCGCGGATCTGTAGTAAAACCAATCTGATTATTGACAATTATGTGGATGGTACCGCCAGTTGAGAAAGCGGGTAGGCTGTGTAGACCAATGGTCTCGTACACAACACCCTGGCCGGCAAAGGCAGCATCACCGTGAAGCAAAACACCCATGGCGGTGGTGTAAGTACCTTCGTCCTTGTTAAAGTGCTGGATGGCGCGGGTCTTGCCGAGCACGATCGGATCTTCAGCCTCAAGATGCGAAGGATTGGCAACAAGCGACAAGTTGACACGCTTACCAGAGGGCGTAGGACGCTGGTAGTTCATGCCAAGATGGTACTTGACATCACCAGAGCCTTCATCGTCGGGAGTCTCTGTGCCAGAGAACTCAGAGAAGATGGACTCGTTGGCCTTGCGGACGACATTAGAAAGCATGTTGAGACGACCACGATGCGGCATACCGATAACGATATCAGAAACGCCCTGGTCGACAGAGCGGTCGATGAGCGCCTTCATACCAGGAATCATCGTTTCACCACCCTCGAGACCGAAACGCTTGTCGTTAGGGTACTTAGTCGCAAGAAATGACTCGAACGAGGTAGCCCAGATGAGACGGTCGAGAATGCGGCGCTTCTCGTCAGTGCTGTATAAGTAAGGAGTAGGGACCTCAATGCGCTGACGAATCCAGTCACACTCACCACGGTCAGGGATATGGATATATTCGACACCATACGAGCTGCAGTATGTCTTCTCGCAGGCATTAACAATCTCGCGTAGAGTCATCTTGTTGTTGCCGCCCGAGGCGAACCAAGGCAGAATTCCGGGGCCGAGCGAGTACTCCTTGTCGAGGTCGGCCTCCGTGAAGTTGTAGTGCTCAAGTGTGAGCTCCTTGGGAATAGTTCCCTCGCGGATTCCAAGAGGGTCTAGCTTAGCCTTAAGGTGTCCTCGGACTTGGTAAGCACGGACGAGGAGCTGGATTTTGAGGTGATTGAGAACGTCAGGGCTGGCACCGAGACCGGCACCGGCTACAACGTATGGAACGCCAGTTCCAGGAGGAGGAACAATGGTAGGGGGTGGAATAAAAGCCTTTGATGGCTCAACACCGTCAGCCTCCATGTTCTTGAAGTAGACCTGCCATGAGACATGAACCGAGGTGGGGTCCTGCTTCCAGGCATAGTACATCTCGTCAATGTAATTGGCGGAGTTTCCATCGAGGAAAGAGTCATTGGGGTCCTGCAGAGCGAAAGAAAACTATTAGCAAATAAAAAAAGAATAAAGACGAGTTGTCTGCGTTTCTATCTGTACGGATTGTGTGAGCCAGCCGCGTGTAGGATGGCGCAAAGAAATGGGTAAGGGCGCGACGAAGCGCCCAATCAAGACCATTCTAAAGACACTGATCCGACATCGAGTGCGCACTAGCCGCCATAGTTCTCATCAACGATTGCCCGCCCAACATCAAGCACCAGCAAAGACAAGATGCGTAGACGACTCAAGAAGGTCATTGTCAGAGATCGTACAAAGTAAGATAGTAACAAAACACTTCAACAGCCGCCATGTCGGAGTAATCGGCTCTCGCGGATGAGCAAGGTCCCGGCGTCAACTCGGCAGCCGCAGGAGAGTTGGCGCGTGTACCGGCCACACTTGAAAAACAATAGTCACGAAACGACCGACAGGAGCATGCGACTGACTAGAGTATGACAGAAGACAAGTGGAAGTCGCCGGGGAAAGTTTTAAACCGTCATCTTCATCTTTTCTATGTGAAGAGAAATCGGATGAAAATGAGAGTGCCAGACATCAGAAATGATTTGCACATAGATAATCTTTGGCCGGACAGACAGTATCACGTACAGATGTTCACAGATTGACAAAAATCAGCAAGAATAAAACGTACCACACCAGGAACAGGGTCGACGGCAGTGGCGAGCATGCGCGAGACCAGCGGGAACCGAGGTGAGACGGCGGCGGCAGAGAGGTGCGACGCGCCGGAAGCGGTCGCGAGCATAGTTCTGCGGGTCGCGGTCGCCGCGAGACGCGAAGACAGCTTTGGCAAAGAACGCAGCATTTTGAAAGCTGGCTTTCGAGAGAGAATGAAGGTGGAAAAGGTGGAGGTGAAGGCTTCTGTGAAGGAGAAACAGGAAGGAGCCAGTTTAGTCGATTTATTTAAGAGCCGCCTTGATTTGCCCGTCAACCGCAAATGACTCAGCATACTTGCTATTGCTTATGTATTTCCAGCCGCACTAGTGCTCAAATAGGCCATCGGCTAGCAGTCTCGTCGTGCGCTGATTGGCCATCGGGAGCAGGCTGCCGAATTTTCTGGGTTTAGGGCTATGAGCCGCCGCCGTCTTGCCGACGGTCTTCCACTCCGCAATGCAAATACTAAACGCTCTGCAATTATGCCGGTCGAGCCGACTGAGATGCTGGGTAATTGCTCTTCTGGCTATATAGTATCTCATGGCATTGCAAACGAATGCCAAGTATGGTTGTTTGATTCCACGGATAAATGATCCGCGCCGACTTGCCGAACTGACTTCCCCGCGTAGAAGGTCACACTGCCCTAACCGCATGAGCTCTGACGTCAGCTTTTCTGTAATATTCTGACTGGTTTTTTTTGTTTTTGTTCCTTATACTCTTCTTACTTTTTGTGGGATTCTTCGGTGTTGACATTATACAAATTATGCAATAGTGTAGAGAATATAGAATTGGATTTGGTCGCAAAAATATATAAAGTCTAGTTGCGTAGTCCTGCTGTGCCTGATGATTATCAATCTTGCGAAGCACTAGCAATCTCGAGTGCGGTCTTCATGGTGATACTCTTCGGCCGCTCAATCGGCAAACCCAGCGCACGATCCCAAATCAACTGCGCAAGTGGACCGATACACCTCGAGACACCGAAGGCGACCGTATAGAACATTGTCTGGGTAAGTCCGAAATGATG
This sequence comes from Kockiozyma suomiensis, assembly GCF_038497685.1. Lineage (NCBI taxonomy): Eukaryota > Fungi > Ascomycota > Lipomycetes > Lipomycetales > Lipomycetaceae > Kockiozyma > Kockiozyma suomiensis. Next base: position 220,046 of record NW_027117674.1, read on the forward strand.
CATAAGCACCCCTGACGCGGCATCAACGTTCGGATACGGGTTCTTCGTCTTGCCGTGTGCTGAGAGCACACCGGGCGCCACTTGCGAAGTCTCAAAAACAAGCTTGAAAATCCGATCGTTCTCGCTGATTGACGGTCGCGCGCGGGCGTAGTCAATTAGGGCTTCAAACCGAGGATCAGGCTTGCGAAGTACTGCATGACCGTAGCCAGGCACGACGCGACCACTTTTCAGAACACTCCAAAGATATTCCTCGATATGGTCGGACTTGTAGTCTACCGGTAAACCATTATTCATGTCTAGAATGAAGCGCAAAACTTCCTGCGCGGCGAGTCCATGCAGAGGGCCGGCAAGACCCTGCAGACCGGCCGAATACGCAAGGAAAGGATCCGACAGCGCTGATCCGACCAGGTGCGTGGCATGCGCAGACACGTTACCGCCTTCGTGGTCGCCATGAAGGGCCAGATAAAGACGCATAAAGTCAATAAAGTCCGCATCGTCAGAGACGGCAAGCATGTTTGCAAAGTTGCGCGCCCAATCAAGGGTTGGGTCAATCTCAGCAGGTAGAGAGCCTCCGCCACGATAAGTATTTTGGTATATTTTAGCGGCTATCACCGGAAGCTTTGCAATAAGACTGACGACGTCATCGAATGTGGACTCCCAATAGTCTACTTTTGCAAGTTTTCCCGACTCGTAAAGCTTTGCAAATCGCGAGTCGTGGTTGAGGGCAGCTACGGCGATTGAGATTTGCGTCATGGGATGGAGGGTAGTCGGAAAGCTGTCGATAAGAGAAGCAACAAAGTCTGGAAGAGTTGCAAGCTGCGCAAGGTCAGCAGAGAGTTGGCGGACCTGGTCGACGGTCGGAACTTTGCCAGTGAGAAGAAACCAGAACATGCCTGTACTAAGTCAGCGAGATGATATAAAAGAATGAGACTGTGAAAATTATTTAAAAGAAAGGAATTACCTTCGGGTAGCATTTCACCGCCTTCTGGGGCTTTTGGAAGCAAATTCTGGCAGTCTTTGATAGTCTTGCCATGAAAGCGAATACCCTGATTAGCGTCCAGCTGCGAGCCCTCCCAGAGCATACATTTCAAGCCTCGCATGCCGCCAACCATACTGGCAACGTCGACTTTTCCAAGACTTTTTGACGCATAATTTGATTTAAGAGATTTCAAAAGATCTCTTTTCTCAGGAATCGACTCTTCACGCAGGACACGCTTGAGTGCAGAGGAAGAGTGCCGCAGGGTGATGTTGATGCGGCTTTGCAGGCCGCGAGAGTGCGGGGAAGCGGCACTATGGGAACGTGCGGCGGTGGCAGAGAAGCATGTGGCGATGAGGGGCTGGGTGCGAGGTCAATGTTAGTAGAGGTAGTCGCAGTGCAAGAGAGAGAAGCAGATCGAGTAGAGATACCTTGCGAGGGAGAAGGAAAGGCCGAAGTGACATGACTGAGTTGAGGGTGTCACGCACAAGATATTGCGAGAGAGGAGAGTAGAGGTTAGAGAAAGCAGCAACAGAATAAGTGTGTGTCTAGAGAATAATTTATGCTGCTGCGAATGTGGAAAGAAAGAAAGAGATAGCAGAGGGAGGATATGAGAATTTAGAAGGAAAGAAGGAAATACTCAGAGGGAGGCGAAGGGTATAAAATAGCGGTTGAAAGGGATCCCCGCACTCAACACAAGCCCGCAACAGAAAACACTATTACTAGATCCAGGAGCAGAGAAGGCGGACTGTGGTCGGAGCAGGCACGTGAGTCGGAATTTATTGCTGTATAATTTGATAGCGAAGAGCAAGAGCACAAGATCGAACATTGGCGGCATATTGCGGATCAAGGGAACGCTACGCGCAAACCCCGCATTTTGGTATACAGCTGAAATATACACATAGTATGTATAAAGTTCTGAAATTTAGTCGGTATTTGTGCAGCAAATTGTTAGTGTTGTTATTTCTGCGTATTTTCTGTTGCTCTGTAGCTACTACTCTATTCAGTGCTTGCCTATCCATACTACTGTCGACTATCGTACTACCGTCGCCTAATATACTACCCTCCATACCCTATCATATTCCATACCACTGCCCACTCCCGACTAAATATACAACTCCTTAGTTCTTGATTGCGCTCAAAAATCTAGAGCTCTGATCATGCTTTGCAGCCAGTCTACGCTCCAGACCTCGCCCAGAACGTCCCTTGAATTATGACATCAGGCCAAGCCGATACACTTTGTGGTGCTTTTATACCCATTTTACTCAAATTGCTGTTTGGAGGCACGCAAACTCCAATTCTGGTCCTCTTCTCTGCATTTTAATTTTTATTTCATTTTTCAATATTAAAATTTTGGGTTTTGTTGCAATATTCTTGCACGCTCTCTTCTTCACCGCTTTTCTTCCACAAGACAAATGCTGCCGCTCGCTCTCTCGCGCCTCAGTCTCTCTTTAAAGGTATGCATTTATTTCACAGTCTTCTGCTTGAGCAGAGAGGTCTCGGCCTGGATCATTGTCATACCAACAACTGTCTTCCGGGCCCAGCCGCAGAAAAAAAAAATAATGCGGCGCTTCACCAGCGCAATTTTTTCGTCGCTCTGCAACTGTTCTACTTTCCTTCACACACACAATTTTTTTCTTAGCATTTAAGCCGCTAACTTTTATTGATTTTGCTTCTGCAGAATTCAACCACTCAAAGAATTGCTACTTCTCGTCTGTTTAGCTTTTCAGCCATGTCGTACGCTCTTTCGGATACACACAAGAACGTGAGTCACCGTTACTTGCTATCTCGATTATGCAAACTAGCATTCGATTATATTGACATTATTTCTTTCAATAGATGATGCAGGTCTCTCTCAAGGAGTCTGATCCGGCTGTTGCCGAAATCATGGTATGTATACTATCTCTGTCTATAAAATCTAGTTTTATAGCCTTTTGCTTACGCAAAGCAGGACGCCGAGATCAAGCGCCAGCGCGAGTCGATTGTGCTGATTGCGTCTGAGAACTTCACCTCGCGTGCCGTATTTGACGCTTTGGGATCGCCCATGTCTAATAAATACTCGGAGGGTTACCCCGGTGCTCGTTACTACGGAGGCAACCAGCATATCGATCAGATCGAGCGGTTGTGCCAGCAGCGTGCTCTTGATGCCTTCCGCCTCGACTCAGCCAAATGGGGTGTCAATGTGCAGACCTTGTCTGGCTCGCCCGCCAACTTGCAAGTCTACCAGGCTCTCATCAAGCCGCATGAGCGCATCATGGGCCTTGATCTGCCTCACGGAGGTCATCTGTCGCACGGCTACCAGACCGATGCGAAGAAGATCTCGGCTGTGTCAACCTACTTCGAGACGATGCCCTACCGCGTTGACCTCGAGACTGGAATTATTGACTACGACATGCTCGAGAAGACTGCGATCTTGTTCCGTCCCAAGATTATTGTCGCGGGTACCTCTGCCTACTGCCGTCTGATTGACTACAAGCGTTTCCGCGAGATCGCCGACAAGGTCGGTGCCTATCTCGTTGTCGATATGGCGCACATTTCCGGCTTGATTGCAGCCGGTGTGATACCCTCGCCGTTCGAGTACGCTGATGTTGTGACGACTACTACGCACAAGTCTCTGCGTGGCCCGCGTGGTGCAATGATCTTTTTCCGTCGCGGCGTGCGGTCGGTGAACGCAAAGACAGGCAAGGAGACTCTTTATGATCTGGAGAACGCAATCAACTTTTCGGTTTTCCCCGGCCACCAGGGAGGTCCTCACAACCACACCATCACAGCGCTTGCGGTTGCGCTTAAGCAGGCCCAGAGCGACGACTACAAGGCTTACCAGGCTCAAGTTCTCAAGAACGCCAAGGTACTTGAGACCGAGTTCAATGCTCGCGGATACACGCTTGTCTCTGGCGGCACTGATTCGCACATGGTGCTCGTGAACTTGCGAGCAAAGGGTATTGACGGTGCGCGAGTGGAGGCTGTCTGCGAGGCGATCAACATTGCGCTCAACAAGAACTCAATCCCTGGCGACAAGTCTGCTCTTGTGCCGGGTGGAATCCGTATTGGAGCACCAGCTATGAGCACGCGTGGACTGGGCGAGGAGGAGTTCAAGCGGATTGTGAGTTACATTGACCGCGCTGTGCAGATTGCGCAGGCTATCCAGGCGGGTTTGCCGAAGGAGGCCAATAAGCTGAAGGACTTTAAGGAGGCTGTTGTGACTGGTAACAAGGAGATTGCTGCCTTGAAGGCAGAGATTGCCGAGTGGTCTTCGCAGTTTCCTTTGCCCGTGTAAGAAGTGAAGTGCAAGCTGGATTGAATGAAAACGAAAAAAATGAGTTTGTAATTAATTATAAGATAATAAAAGCGATTTCTGTTTACGTTATATACTAAATAATCCACCGATAGTGAATAAATATGAAAAGTAACCAAATGACGCTAATTATGGGAAATGAGCTGTTTATTTTCCGAGATGTGTGCTGAGGCGACCTTCTCGGCTCGTATCAGCATAAATCAGGCAATCGCTCTCGAAAGGAGAACTATCACTGTGAATTCAGAATAGCTGCAAAGAATAAATATTATTCAAATTCCAATTGTAGTAACATCTGAAATAAAGGTTGATCTACCAATTGCTGAGTTTAAATAATTGCTGCTTTTTAGAATAATTGCTGCATTAAAATACATTCCCTGCGCAATTCTCATCGTATTTGCGACTCAAGTCGTCTTTAGCTGCACTTGTCTCATGTCGCACTTCGACTCCGTGACCAACACCGAACTCTATCTATATTATTATACAATACATTAGTCATTCAAAATGGATAATCACGTGAATATCACGTGATTGACTGAGGCGTCTCTCTCTCGCATGTCGTCGTCGGACAGCCCGGTGTAATTTTTATTTTCTCTCTTCGTTCGCATACTTGTCCCTATCTTTGCCCACTTCTAGCCTCAATTCTTTTAGTTTTGCATCTATTGCCATGTCTACCGACAAGAAAGCCTGTCTTATCGTCATTGGTATGTTCTATTCTTTTTAATTGCAAATTTTTGTTTTTTTTTTCTTCTCAGTGTCTCTGACTTTTCTTTGTGATTTGCAGACGGGTGGGGAATTGCCCCGGCCAAAGGCACAAAGGGCAATGCCATTGAAAATGCCGACACACCGACGATGGACCACTTCCAGACCATTCCCGGATACACCGAACTTGAAGCGTCGTCGACAGCCGTCGGTCTTCCCGAGGGACTCATGGGAAACTCCGAGGTTGGTCACCTCAACATTGGCGCCGGCCGCGTTGTCTGGCAGGACGTCGTGCGTATTGATATGACTGTGAAGAAGCATCAATTTGGCAAGACTAAGAACATCGTCGCCGCTTTGGAGCAGGCCAAGAAGAGCGGCAGACTGCATTTGCTCGGTTTGCTCTCTGACGGTGGTGTGCACTCGCACCAGAACCATCTGTTTGAGCTGCTCGCTACCGCCAAGGAGTTTGGCGTGGCCAAGGTCTACGTGCACGCGTTTGGCGATGGCCGCGATACTGATCCCAAGGGTCTTGCTGGTTACATGCAGACTTTGCTTGACAAGTTCTCCGAACTCGGCGTGGGTGAGCTTGCCACTGTTGTCGGAAGATACTACGCCATGGACCGCGACAAACGCTGGGAGCGTGTCGAGACCGCCGTCAAGGCTCTTGTTTCCAGTGATGGAGGCCGTGCGGTTGAGCAGGACTCGATCATTGACGCAATTAAGGCCGGCTACGAGTCTGGCGAGAATGACGAGTTCATCAAGCCTATTGTCGTCAATGGCGCTGATGCACGCATCAAGGCCGGCGACTCGCTCTTCTTCTTCAATTATCGCTCGGACCGTGTGCGCGAGATCACGCAGCTGTTTGGCGTCGACTCGTCGCCTATCGAGACCGAGATCCCGGCTGACTTGCACATCACGACGATGACGCAGTACAAGGCCGACTACCCGTTCCCTACCGCGTTCCCTCCTCAGCGAATGGACGACGTATTGGCGGAGTGGCTCGGCAAGAAGTCGATTCCTCAGATTCACATCGCCGAGACGGAGAAATATGCGCATGTCACCTTCTTCTTCAACGGAGGCGTCGAGAAGCAGTTTGCCCTCGAACAGCGCGACATGGTGCCGTCGCCCAAGGTGGCCACCTACGACCTTCTGCCGCGCATGTCGCAGCACGAGGTCGCTCACCAGGTCGCCGCGCGCCTCTCCGAGCAGAGTTTCCCGTTCGTGATGTGCAATCTGGCGGCACCGGACATGGTTGGGCATACTGGAGTCTACGACGCCGCAGTCGATGCGGTCGGGCACTGCGACCAGGCCATCAAAGAGATTTACGACGCCTGTGTCGCGCAGGACTACGTGCTCTTTGTCACGGCCGACCATGGCAATGCCGAGGAGATGATCACTCCTGAAGGCCGGCCGAAGACGTCGCATACGACAAATAAGGTGCCATTCGTGATGGCTAATGCGCCCGCGAGCTGGACGCTCGAGGACGGCGGCGTTCTTGGCGATGTCGCCCCGACTGTGCTTGCTGTTATGGGCGTAGAGCAGCCCGAGCACATGACCGGACGCTCGTTGTTGCATAAGAAGTAAATTTAGTTGATATCAGCAGTACTCGAGCAGCAGAAGCCGGCGCGGGTCGCGGGTTGCAGCTGCTCACGTTCTCTGCAAGTCGCACGGAGTCGAGTCTTAGTCACAGTGAGTCACCTCCGAATCACAATGCGTAGATCGAGCCGCCGCAGACGTCATTTAAGATAGAGCAACCAATACAATCATTTTTGCAAGCAATGCCGAGTTAGTGAAATAGTCGTCGTATCAGTCGCAGCATCTGTTTATTCATTGTTTATTAAACCAGTCATCAGGGAGCCAGCAGCGGGCAAAAACAGGTGATCTGATTCTGGTCTGCTACGTCATCGGCGGTGGGCTGATGTTTTTTACTGCTTTCTCGCTTAAGGCGCCGCACAGTGTCGCAGTTGCTATTAAATAGAGCCCTTCGAGTCTCCGTCTGCTTTCCTTTTCTCTTCATCAGCTTATCATCAGCTTATCTTCTCTTACTATTGCTGTTCCTCCTCCTCATCAATTGTCACAATGTCCTCTATGCTTAATATCCACGAGGCCGCCAACCCGTCTCCTGACCCGTCGCTCCTCCCGGACTCGGTCCTCTCCCTCCAGGTCAAGCCCGCATACAAGGACTATCTGCCCTCGGCAGAGCACCTTGCCCTCCACAAGTTCCAGTCCCTCTCAAACTACATCGCGTCGGCTATGATCTTCCTCAAATCAGACACTCTGCTCGAGTCTGAGCTCTCGCAAGACGACATCAAGTTCCGTCTGCTCGGTGAGTTTATTCCTCCACCCAATGTGATGAACCGTTTCCTGTACTAACTTCCGTTCTCTTTCTCACAGGCCACTTTGGTACCTGCCCCGGTCTCACCCTTGTTTACTCCCACCTCAACCGCCTGATCGTCAAGTACGACGTCAACATCATCTACGTCGTTGGTCCCGGCCACGGCGCACCCGCTATCCTCGCCAACCTTTGGATCGAAAACTCGCTCGGCGCATTCCTCCCCGAGTATTCGACCAGCAAGTCTGGTCTACAAAAGCTCATCAAGGGATTCTCTTGGCCTGGTGGCTTTCCCTCGCATATCAATGCTGAGGTGCCTGGATCTATTCACGAAGGCGGTGAGCTTGGTTACTCACTTGCTGTCTCTTATGGTGCTATCATGGACAAGCCTGACTTGATCGTTGCCTGTATTGTTGGTGATGGTGAGTCAGAGTCTGGTCCTCTGTCGGCGTATGTATTCCATTTTTCATTTTTTTTTAATTTATTTCCCGTTTTTTTTTTTTTTAAATTAACATCTCAACAGCGCCTGGAACTCGCACAAGTACATTGATCCCGCCGAGTCTGGTGCCGTGATCCCCATCTTGCACGCCAATGGCTTCAAGATCTCTGAGCGAACAATTCCCGGCACAAATGACGACAAGGAGCTCATTGCTCTCTTCTCGGGATATGGGTACCAGGTAGCCATCGTCGAGGACCTTTCCGACATCAATGACGAGCTTGCTGCGACTCTCGACTGGGCACTCGCGGAAATCAAGAAGATCCAGACTGCGGCGCGCACCGGCAAGCCTATTGTCAAGCCTCGGTGGCCCATGATTGTCCTGCGTACTCCAAAGGGTTATTCCGGCCCCAAGATGCTCAACGGCGAGCCTGTCGAGGGTTCGTTCCACTCGCACCAGGTGCCATTGCCTGAAGCTAAGACAGACTCTGTGCAGTTTGATTTACTCAAGAAATGGCTCCAATCATACGATCATAAGTCTCTGTTGACTGCCGAGGGCAAGCCCGTTGATGAGATCTTGTCGCTCGTTCCCAAAGACCCGACCAAACGCATGGGTCAACTCAAGGAGACCTACAATGGCTTCACTGAGCTCGATCTTCCCGATTGGAAGCCGCTGGCTAAGAAGAAAGGTACCCAGTACTCGTGCATGAAGGCTGTTGGAGAATACCTTGACACTGCGCTTGTGCACAACCCCAAGAACTTGCGTCTGTTTTCGCCGGACGAGCTCGTGTCTAACAAGCTTGACGCTGTTTTTGACCACACTACCCGCAACTTCCAATGGGATCCTGAGACGCGTGCCAAGGGTGGTCGCGTCACTGAAATTTTGTCGGAGCATTGTTGTCAGGGATGGATGCAGGGATATACTCTCACCGGTCGCGTCGGTGTCTTCCCCTCATATGAGTCCTTCCTTGGTATCATTGCTACTATGATGGTGCAGTACGCCAAGTTCATGAAGATGTCAAAGGAGACCACCTGGCGCCGCGACATTGGCTCGCTCAACTACATTGAGACTTCTACTTGGGCGCGTCAGGAGCATAATGGTTTTTCGCACCAGAACCCGGCTTTTATCGGCACAGTCATTAAGATCAAGTCTGATGCGGCGCGCATTTACTTGCCGCCTGATGCCAATTGCTTCCTTTCAACTATCCGCCACTGTCTGCGTTCAAAGAACTATGTCAACCTGATGGTCGGCTCGAAGGCGCCTACTCCTGTCTTCCTCAACGCTGAGGAAGCCGAGGCTCACTGCGTAGCCGGCGCCTCGGTCTGGAAATTCGCCTCGACTGACGGTGGACTTAACCCTGACGTTGTTCTAGTCGGAATCGGTATGGAAGTCACTTTTGAGGTTATTGCCGCCGCTGCGTTGCTCAAGAAGCACGTACCTACGCTGCGCGTGCGCGTGGTCAATGTTACCGATCTTATGATTTTGCAGCCTAATGGTGCTCATCCGCACGCACTCTCGCGCGACGCGTTTAACTCAATGTTTACCGCCGACAAGCCCATTCACTTCAATTACCACGGTTACCCTACCGAACTCAAGGGTCTCATGTTTGGACGTTCGAACCTTGAGCGCGTGACGGTTGCCGGATACGACGAAGAAGGAACTACCACCACGCCGCTTTCGATGATGGTTCTCAACTCTGTCGATCGTTGGAGCGTTGCCAGCAAGGCTATTGAGGGAGCCGCTAAGACGAACCCAATTGTTGCTGTCGAGAGTCATGTCTTGATTTCATTTTTGCAGCATTTGCGGTCTAAGCACCAGGAGTATGTCAAGGAGCACGGCAAGGATCCTGAAGGATTGTATGATACTCCCGAGTTTTAAATCTGTGCTTCAAGACATAGTATGATATATATATATATATATTGCAGTTTGCTTTGTTATTATTTGTTTCTCGAGCGTTTGATTTAGATTATTGTTATAAACGTCAATACGGACACATCAGCTTTATCTCGTGTAGAAAAGATTTACTGTCAATTTTAATATGAATTTATCAAAAAGAAAAATTTATAAAAAAACAAAGCCCATAAACTACTGTAGTGGTAAAAAAAACGCAAAAATCGTCTGGTCCACTACTCAAAACCCGATATAAAAACACACAATATTAAATAAACAAGCTAAAAGCCTAGCCACCAAGAGTATACCCCTTTCCAATAAATCCACCTTGCTCAGGCTTTGGCGGCTCATAGTCATCAGTCATACGACGTTCAACACGCACATCGACAGCCTGACCAGGTCGGACGTTTAGTAAATGCAAGGGAGCGCGACCGCCGTTTATAGCTCTCAGGATTTCCTGGTTGGTGGGATCATCGTAGCGCATGAGTTCCCCGTTCTCGATGCTGAATCCGTCGCGCCAGAAGGTGAGTGTGCGGGTTACAGGGGTGCTGAGTTCGGGATCGGTCGTGTCTAGTGGTGGTGATGGTGATGAGGTTGAAGGCGAGGTTTCGGCGCCAAGAACGTGGCCTGTATTATAATAAGCATTGCAGTGAGTATTGAGTGAACAGGGCAAAGGCTAAAAAAAATTGTTCGCAAAAGAGAACATACCACTGCCGGTAAATCTTCTGGGTGGGCGAGGCTCGTCTGGCTCTTGAGCACGTCCGCCTCTAAATTTAGGAAACAACCAGTCAGCCATGTCTATCGCAAACACAGTAAAACACAACAGAGTCGAAAACCCACTGTTCAGCACGATTCAAAATATTTCTTACTAGCCGCTCCTGCTCGGATGAGCCAGGTCCATCCGGATTCTGTACTGCCAGGCCTGATTTTTCACCACCAGTAAACAAGTCCTCTCGCCGACGGCCAAACGCACCGCCAAAAGCAGACGACGATCCGGCGTCATCGGACTCGTCATCATGTGGAGCAGATGATGATGATTCCCTGTTCAAATCTGCGAGTGTGCGGACGCGGTTTGCGGCGGCAGCAGCTCGTTTTGCGCGGTCTGCTGCGGACATTGTCTGATGTAGATGCTATAAGTGTGTGATGCTGCTGTCTTGAGAAGGGTAGAAGTTTGAAAGCAGCAATTGGACAGATGTTATCAGATAGAGTAGCAGTAAACAAGATATTTCAGCACTGACTATCCAGCTAGACCACTAAACGATACAAATAGTCACTAAAGTAAAGAAGTGAAAGGTCGTCAAGATACAGTAAATAGAAGGTCGTGGAGAAGAGTAACGAATTGTGAGCTGCAACCAGTTACGTACGAGTTATTTCTACTAGACGCTCCTGGTTCTGGTTCCGGTTTCGGGTTGCAGATGTCGACTCAGAAGCCGCACTCGGAAAGGCTGAGATTTTCTTTGCAGTAGAGCGAAGTTTAGCTGTCATTTATTGATTTATTGGACACCAAACCTTTTCATTTGTGAGAAGATAGAAAATCAAGCGATATATGCTAATAGTTTTGACTTTGGGTCGATTTTTAAACAGCTTGGGCTTGGTGTGTCGCTGTAGTGTCGGGTGAGAGAGTAGGCAGCGATGAAGATTATTATACACATACAGCTACTAGCGACGCAATTGCTGCTTCTAATTCTCAATTAATGAAGTATTTTGCAATTTAATTCAAATTTAAAACAATTGTGCATGTAAACACTCTTCGATGCTCTTCATTTGCTATCGCAATCATTGCTTCGAAATAATAACGGTACAAACCCCAATTTTTATTTATAAGCACACTTCACGTGACTAAAAGTAACGCGTCTACTATATACTCTAGACACGTAGCGAATACTGCTACAATCTCTATATAAACTGACTGCCTTCGCACTTACAAGAAGCACAATGCGTTTAACATACGTAGCACTACTACTTTTGCATGCTCCATTACTCGTCAGTGCTCAGTTTGATTTTTTTGAGCATATGTTCGAAGGTGCGACCGGAGGTGGAAGACAACAACGACGGCAGCAAGAAAGTGCACAGGGAAGTCCGCAGTGGTACGAACAGAATTACGAAACTGGTATGTCTACTTGTTTCTTATGTCTTCATGTTTTTCATGCTGCATACTTTGCATGTACTAATGGTATTATTATGAATCTAGTGGAATGTAATGGATTCGTATGTGAAGATACTCTATCCTGCGTCAAACGGCCAGTAGATTGTCCCTGTCTCTTCCCAGACTCGCAAGAGAAATGCATCTTACCCGATAAGAAGAATTACGTTTGCATATCTACCAACGGTCGCGGGTGCGAGTTTGTCGAAAAAGCATGGAAGGGTGAAGTTTAGAGATCAGACTAATGTCATGTATAGAGGGGGTTGTACAATATTTTCTCTCATTTTCCGCTTGCTATGATTCATTTCTATCTGTTAAAATATTTGGCGTTTGCATATAATCAAAGCTTATTTCTATTATTACATTAATCTCTTTACAGAAGCAAGCAACCACAAACACCGTCCAAAGAAATACACATAACCACAAAACTCCATTCCATGCCCTCCTTTCCCTATCGCTAATCTAAATCAATCTCTGTTGCGACTAGGCATCCAGCGCTTAAAGGATATCTCGCGCACTTTATAACTCTTCAACAACTCTTCGACCGTATGCCACGTATCAATACACTCCGGCACCTCGACGTAGCACATGATCAATGTCTTCTTAACACCCCCCACAATACGATTCACACCCGATATCCAAGCCCAATCTCGTCGCGAGTCTTGATTCCGTCTCTCGTCGGAATAAAGTGGTAGAATCACGATTCCGTACTCAGCGTGAGAAAACGGTGGACCGCGACGGTAGAGGAGGTAGTCTACGCCAAACTTTACACCATTGCGAATACACCAACCATGAGAGCGGTAGTGGTGATAGACGACGTATTTCAAGATGAATTCGTTGTCTGGTCGCCAATCTGGCATTAATAAACCTAATAAATGTGGAGCCGATACAAAGTCCTTAGAAACAGATTAGCACTCGTATTTTTTTAGACGCAATTCAGAAAATACAAGAAAAGCTTACTCCAGTGTGATCGTCGTATATGTCCAGTACATCAAGAGCATAAGTCAAAAAGAATGCTTCTTGCGGAGTAATCTCCAGTCGTTCTAGACGTCTGATATTTCCATTGCTATCCAACAGATTTTCATCTTCTGCTCGAGCCTTTTTCGCCATAACCTGCTCGGCGACTTGCAACTTTTCATTCGCAATCTCTACTGGAGCCACATCTGATATCAAAGCCGGAGCAGCTATCTCGCGACCCAAAGTTGTAGCTGCCTCAGCAAGTGCTCTCTCGTTCTTCATTCTCTTCCTCGCCTCGCGCCGCCTAGCAGTCAACTCCTCAGGCGCCAACATCCCCTCACGTCCAGGAATATTCAGACGTTTAACAACTCGTAGCTCCCAAGTAGGATCGCTCCTACTCTGCGATCCCTTTCCAAAAAACCCGGAGCGCCAGAGCGCTTGCATGTCTTGTTCAGACTCGACAAAAATCCCCGATACATACGAGCTTACCGAGTCCGAAGTTTTCTCTAAAGATGCGGTATACCGCACCGGCTGTTTGAACCCGGAAATAAACGGACCCAGAAGCAATGCATACGCATATTGACATAACGAGATAGGATTATGCGGAATTAGCGGTGGGAGGGTAGTAACTTTTACGGGAAGCGAGTCCGGGTACAGAGCATTTAAATTGCGTCTGTTTTTAGGAGGCATTCGCGGGATTCTGCTTTTGTTGTTTGTCAGTCTGAAAACTCCAATTCATTAAATCGATAAAAAAAAGCAGAGAGAAACAACGTGAGATTAAATGCTTTTGTTTTTTTTTTAATCAGATACCGTTGTAGTCTTGAGAAATCATTTGTGGTTTCCATCTCAATTAAGAGTCAAACACAGAAAAGTTGTCATCATAAAAAAGAACAAGCATCTATAACACGTTTCCCGCTGCTTATAGTTATAAAAAGATTACTTACTGTTAATTGAATAATCTTATCGCGTCAAGTCATTGATGCAAGAGTTTTAAGATTGATAAAAAAAATTATCTCCCAGGTTTATAAATACTGGGAATGCACTAAGCACAGTGAGGTTTATACTAGGGTCACATCTATTCAAACCCTAAAAATACAGTAACAAGCCATCAATCAACTCATAACGCTTCTCCTATAGCAGTCAATGCCAAACCGCCAATGGTATCCACCAGTCCTTGTTGCAATGAAAACCACGCAGCAGTATACAGTAACTTTGGAGAAAACACTGTCCATACGAATAAATGCGACCGAAGAACAGTACAAGCGCTCATAACCGCCAAAAGAGATACTGCATGAAACGCATGAATTAGACTTAAATAGTCTGTTGTCACTAGTTGCTCAATTGACGAAAATGTCGATTTGGAAGAGCTGCGCGTTTGATGTACCGCAAGCTGCACTATCGTAGATAATGAGAAATATATCGGGCCAGACCAGTTGCTCACAAACAGCAAAATCCCCACGAGAATAGTGTTAAATCCTGATATTCCATTATATGCGTTCGATAAATCAAGCGAGGCAAGCGAATTCGAGTTTCCAGACGCAAAAAATGAAACATGCTGCCATATTAATCCGGTGAAAACTATCGCCATCGACGTTGATTTTTCGTAGGCAGCATACCGCCGAAGAATAGAATGAACTGCGCCATACAGCAGAAATAGAGGAATATTAGTGGTACAAGACTCAATTAGCAGCAGTACTTCGACAATGTAAAATACTCCTCTTATGAATTTGAACGCGTCTTTCTTCGTATTCCAAACCGTCGCAATGAAATGAAACATCAAGCACACACCCATAGCAAGGAACGCCGCTTGCGCGCGTTTCCGTAAATTGTCGGCTCCTGTTGAAATAGGAGTAATCGCAGCTAGATAACTAGGCACGGTCTCGCCTGATTCAATCGCCATTGATAGTTTAAATGAGAATAAACTAAAAATCGGGGTAAACGAACACACAAATCCGGCGATAGAACCCACTTCTGTAAATACATAAAACCGCAAATTCTTGAATACCATTAAATGTTGAATCATGATCAGCGTCCATAGTGTCCCATTTGAAAATTTAAGAGATAGTAAGCTAGCAAGGTCAAAAGCGCCCGAAAATTTTTGACCGGTATGATGATAGTGCCTGATTACAGCCAGTAAAGCTAGTTGACCTATCCATGCTAGAGCTGTGCCGCGACTCATGTTTCTCGCACTAGTATTCACAGATGTAGTTAGTTTCAAGATGAAATTAATTGGCACAAACAGCTAACCTCATTGCGAATTGAACGGCAAACCACCCAGATGCGATCCAATACCAAAAATAATGCTCCTCTTCCACTAAACTGCTTCCAAACATCGAAAGTCCATGTAGTAACACAGTGATCACAAACACAATCTTAGTGATCGAGTCCGGAGAAGTCGCGTATATTGACCGACGCAACGTTACCCAAGAGATCCAAGATATGATAAGTAATCCAATTATCATACTTGGTATATCATAATTACTTGACGTTCGTGCCAGTACATTTCGACTAGTTTCTAAAAAGCTATAGAGTGTTGTAAATGGGTCATTCGTGTCATCAAAGTACGGATCATGGATTTTGTGCCATAATCCACGTATCTTGTCAACATCGTTTCCTTCGAGTAATGCATCAACATTCTTTACTGGAGTATCAAGTTCAGAGAAAGTTGCAGACAAAATGCGGTACATCTGCTCTGCATTTTTCTTTAGCAGAGTTAGTTGTTCAGGCTCTAAATTTGTAAGTTTAAAATATATCAACAAAAACAGAACAGAGCACTAGAGGGGTAACGCTACCAGACCAAAAATCCAAAAACTCGGGAATGAAAACTCCGATATTATTCATCGGAAACGGATTGCCCATTAACCCTGAAATTGACGGCACAATATCGCTCTGTTCGATTACTGCGTAATAATCATAACCATCGGATGTCAGCCACGGCGCCGTAAAAGAATGTCCGAGTTTCTCAAATAAAGGAGACGCAAACAGTAGTGCTGTCGACGTTTCTCCTGATGACGAGCCGCCATGATTTCCAAGCTCGTTCATTCCATGGTCTCCGCATAGTACTAAAAGCGTGGATTTTCCTTGTTCAAGTTTTTTTGAAGCATGATTATATAGATTCTTCACAATATTATCCATTTCTGACAATTTTTCCGGCATGAATGGACTATCGACGGTTAGTGATGAGACCTATAAGTAACCGATAGAACAGGTACCTCTTTGGCCCACTTTTATGACCAATGTGGTCGACACCCAGATAATGTAGAATCATGACATCCCAATCATCAGAAGCTAATTCCGTATCTAAGTGTCTGGTAACATTATTGTCGACTTCGGTGAAATCCTAGCATGACGTCAGTAACAGAAATTGTAAAGCCATGGCAAACAACTGACATACCGATACAAAAAAACTGGACGTTCCATCGGACCTATCAAACATCCCTGGAAATAGCTTGAGCCATGTATCATCGCCAAACATGATTAACCGACCAGGCTCTGGTCGTCGTTTAAACTGTGCTAGCCAGCTATCTTGGTCCTGCAACGAGGAGGAGGTATCAGATTCAGCTATATTAAGTACTGCGTCTAGGAAATTAGGAACGGAGCCAGTTGTGATGCCCTTAATGCGAGGTAGAGTTACGGTTGGAGGAGCTGCGCGAGCAGTGAATGGTAGAGCGTTGCCGGACGCAATGAGACTGCGCCAGTTAGATATACTATGTTGCTTATAGCAGTATCTCTCTTACCTCTGAGTGAATGTCATGGTAGACTCATTCGAAAACACAAAGTCGCTAGAATGAATATCTATTAGCCGTAGTTTGTTGCCAACTTGAAAGACATTGCGCACCTTCTCAAAGCGTCAACTAGCATGAAAATGACACTGTCAAACACCGCAGGAGGACTATCCGACTCTATAGGCGCATATCCATGGAAAACTGGCTTATATGGGAAAAAGCCTTTGGCGAAAAAAAAAAGTCCCAGACACTGTATTGGCAATAGCAGGACTGAGAGAAGTCCATATGGAATCATTGCATTTGCTATTTGCCGCGGCGCTATAGCAAGCAATTGGAGTCTATAGCGATTATGAACTTATGTTGGATGAAGAATATACAAGAATCCTTGTTAATGCACCGACAATTGAATGGTCACGATGAACGCCTCGAGAGTCAGAATATGGGTAGTGCGGCGGATTCAGGGGGCCTGTATTGGGAATCGGTTTTCGGTATAGAAAATAATAGTGAGAATGTTGCATCTGATTATTTTAAAAAGAGTATTCATTTTGAGAATTCATTAGTTTGTCCAATTTAATTCAGTGAAGATATAATAAACACATCTGTCGTTAATTATAATTAAAAATATGTACCATGACAAATTGATCAGGCATCCGTTTACGCGAACGCGTCTCCGTCGCGTGTTACCTCCAACCCCTTGATTTCAACAATCATAAAAACCGCCCTCTTCAAAAAAAACCCCACTGTCTTGCATTCTGATAGCAGGCTCTTGCGCAGTTTGAAATGGCTCTTCCTCTAAAACAGATCGGTACTTTTTTGCCGTCTGAGATATCATTTCTAGCTGAAAATACTAGTGTCTCTATCGTTCCGCGGCAAGCCCTAGATGTGCTAGAACTCATCGGTGTATGGATCTTCTCCTGCTATTTGTTTTAATTTCAGCTATACTGACTGATATAATCCTAGCTAAATCTTCCAGCGATGCGACCGATGCGACGAGTAGAGGTTCCACTCTGGGTCGCCATAATACTAAAGAAGCAATCGCGATGCAATATCATCGCTCCGACTTGGTTATCTGAAGACTCTCTGAAAGCAGCTTACGAGGCAGAAGCTTCAAATATGACTCGTTTTTCAAACAAATTGCCATGGGAGTGGATCGAAGTTGGAGAGCTTGTACTTACCAGCGCGCCGGATGATTTAGCCTGTCCACCGCATATAATTCGCAACTTACTACGGGATATCCGTGAGATTCGACAGGCTAAAGTGCGAGCAGGTTTGAAGAGTTTGGATCCCACCTACATGCAAATAGATAACGTCGGAGCTATGGAACTTAATGAGATACGGCAATTTGTGACCATGACAATGAATGAGCTGCGAGTACTTCAAAATGGCAGAGCAGAGGAGGAAGCAGAGGAAGAAGTAGAGCAATACCCCGGCGAAGATAGTGATCTTGAAGATACATTGGAGACAACAGAATACTCGATACCGCGTGATTCATCAAACTTTGATGATTCTCTAAGAAGTAGAAGTAGAAGTGCTGCTCCTCTAGGAGAGAGGCGGCCAACCAGCCGAGCACCAGCTTATGAAGATGATGAAGGCGATGAGGAAGAGGATTTAGAGATGGACGAGTCGTATCTGCATACGGTGAAGGATAATAGTAGTGGTCAACGGTGACAACACATAATAAATACTATTGTAAATACATATATCGTTATTGTTCAAAACATGTGGTTTTATTTTGGTACGTATATCTACAGTAAAGTAAATTCTCCAATAATTCTTACGATGAACCGTTTGATGCAACTCCATTTTGTCCTGGTGTTTGCGGTGTGGACTCAGCACCTGCATCCTTCCATCTACATTCTAGTTAGCTTCTATTCAAACAAGCTAAACATAAATAATAAACTCACTTGACGACGTTGTTATCGTTGTCAACAACGCGAGCACTCGATACCTTGATAGCAATCAAAGCTACATCTTCAGCATCAATAAACGTCCGTGCATCAGATGGGTTGGATGCAAGCAGCCTGTCTTTAAAAAACTTCTCCTCAGTCGGATCAGTGACTATCCGTGCAATGCCATTCAATGTGGCGGAAATACTAGACAGCTCTGCCTGATTCATAGAGAGAAGAAATTGAGTCAGGCCATTAGGACCTGCGCTGCTGGGAGTGGTGCTGGTCTGTTTGGAGACCCAGTCATGAACTAGGATAGAAACTCGAGGATTCTGAGCAGTACTGCGTCAGCATTTCACCGTATCACACAGAATTAGATGGTTTACAGAAAACGGATTTACATACCGCGGTGATATTAAAGAACTTCTTTGTGTGTCTTTCAGTAGTAACGATAATCACAGCGTCCGATTCGTAAGGCAAAGCCGAGCCTTCTGGAAGATATGTATAGTTCATCAAACTGACATGAGGATAATCATGGTATGAAGTTCCTAATTGTAACTGTTGTAGTAGAAAAAGATGGATCAGCACATAACGTCATACAATAGAATATTCAAGAAGTAAAAATTGCACATACAAATCGAGTAGATCGTAACAAACTGATAACATCAGCCGGAAGAGAATTATGTACTTCACAGTCTGACGGGTTTTCTTCAGGAATCATGGGCATTATGGGTTGGCGGTGTATGATAGAAGAAGAGTGGGGAGATCGATATCGAGCTGGGAGATGTCTTCGAGGAGATGATTGGTCTTTTAGCGAGGAGGAAGTAGAGTTTATGCTCAATTTTAGCAATAATTCAGCACAGTACAGTTAAATCATGCTTATAAATAACATTAAAAAATCTAATTATTTATTATACTACAGCAAACAGATCATTGAGAAAAATACGTCAGAATAGTTAACCAAAGCAGATTTCTAGGCTAGTTCCTACAGAGCTAAATGGAAACTTTATTGATAGGCTCGAGATCTTTTTAATTACTGTCCTCAGTCTCGAAACTGGTTATTCAACTTGCAAGGTCAAGCACACCTTTTTTCTTTATTCGATATTGATACAGGAAAGACGCGGGTTTCTTTTTATATCATCATGTCTACTGAACTGTCTATCAAGAACTATTATACCCTCTGTATGCTCGCATGCGGAACCATGGGCTCTGCTGTTCTCAGCGGAGTACTGGACTCCCTCAGCACCGGAGCAACCGCAGCAAGTGGCATTCCAATTCCCGGTAAATTTGTCGCATGTGTGAAACGACAAGAGTCTGCCGACAGAATTACCACCACATATGCCGGAAAAGTCGAAGTAGCACTACATCAGCATGCACAGGCCGTTGCGTCGGCAGATGTGGTTATCTTAGGATGCAAGCCTCAACTGTGCGAGGAGATTTTGAGCGGAAAGGGCATGAAGGAGGCCTTGAGCGGCAAACTACTTATCAGTGTACTTGCCGGAACTACGATTAAACAGATTCAGGATATCGTTGGACCTGACACTATCGTTGTTCGAGCTATGCCTAATACTCCTTGCAAGGTACTATCCACCTTCTCCAACTTGCTATTTCATTATAAGTCATTAACCACTACTTTAATCAGATTCGGCAAGGAATGACCGTCATCTCGTTTCCCACCCCAGCCTCTCCATCTTCGTCAACCGTTAGTCTCCTCCCACTCACTCCAGCTCCATCCCTCAAGCCTACGATTCAATGGATTTTCTCTCAAATAGGTCGAGCTGTATTCCTTGAAGAGAAGCATCTTGATGCATGTACCGCCCTTAGCGGAAGTGGTCCTGCTTTTGCTTGCGTCATGCTTGAAGCTATGACTGACGGTGGCGTCATGATGGGCTTGCCATTTGCTGTTGCCCAAGAGCTAGCTGCTCAGAGTACGTCTTATGATTGATTGTTGTACTTTATAAGACAATATCTAACTCATTATTAATTGTAGCCATGCAAGGTGCGGCTCGTATGGTTCTAGAAGGAAACCATCCGGCTCAGATTCGAAACTCGGTATCTACACCGGGCGGCTGCACAATCGGTGGACTGCTCGTGATGGAAGACGGAAAGATCCGCAGTACTATTGCGCGGTCTATTCAGGAGGCTACAAATATTGCTTCGTCTTTGGGTAATAAGAAATAATTGATGCTGAAATTGGTGGGCAAATGTCGTGAACCAAGATTTCATTCAGTTTGTTTATTTTCCAAAGTGTACATTAGCTAGAAATAGAAAGAAGTACAGCAATTGTTCCAGTTCTGTTCATTTACTTTTATTGATGAAATTGAATATTTAAAAGCTACAAATCAGAAACAGCCAGTGAATTAAGATGTTAATAAGTGCAAAAAATCAATTCAATATATACATAAAGTTAAAAAGCCCATAACATATTAATCAACATGACTCTATGCGACCACAATCAAAGGAAGTGCAACACAGACACTCTCACAAACGAGTATATAACAAAAAGCGTTTGTGTAATACATTGCCAGCTTCAAGTCTCACAACCATACACTTTCCACTCACGACGCTTACTCAAGAACGATTTTAGCACCAAGAGCCTCTAAAGTCTCCTTCAATTTTTCTGCATCTTCTTTGACAAGGTTCTCCTTCAACACTTTAGGAGCACTTTCGACGAACTTCTTGGACTCGACAAGATTGAGACCAAGCAGGTTCTTGACCTCTTTAATAATCTTCGGCTTTGAGCCGGTTTCGAAGCTCTCGAGCTTAACGTTGAACATAGTTTTCTCAACTACCTCGGGCTCCTCGACGGCTGCCGGAGCAGCGGCAACGGGAGCGGCAGCAGCTGCGGGCATAGCAATGTCTTGTATGTTGAGGCGGGTCTAAAAGCAAAAGTTAGCTGCAAGATTCATCCTAACAGAGAAGATTTATTATACAAGAATCAAAGAAACTCAATCATGTCTCAAGTAACAAAAGCGCATGTTGGCATACCTTCAATAATGAGACAAGGTCTGCAGTCTCAAGAAGTGTCAGACCAGCGATTTGGTCTACTATAGTCGAAATCTTCGGGTCAACAGCAGCTGTGCTATTGTATCGCGCTGCCATGCTGACTGAAGACCTAATAGCGTGTCTATATTTCAAAAAATTGTAAGTACCACTGCAATTCATCTTCTTATGAAGTCACCCTCGACACACGACACTTAAACGCGTGGGGCGGAGTAAGCTGTTCACTACATTCAGAGGACACTCAAGAAAAGCATACCTTGAAGCGACGGCACGCGAAGCCGTCCGAAGAGTTGAGCGAACAAGAGATGATGACATTTTAATTATTCTTTCGATTCTGGAAAATCCCAAGAAGATTGTGGATTGAACGAAAAGAGGCCTTGGAAACTTCGGGTTTATCGACGAAAATTATGAAAACCTCTAAAAAGATTTGAGTTTGATGTAGTCTAAGTGTGACGCATTTAGGTGCACAAATGTGAAAACTGTGGTATATTTATAATCAACTCCACCTTGGCGACGAACCCAGCAGATCTGTTTGATATTAATCTGGCTAGTACTGTGCTTCTGTATACAAGATGGCATCATTTAGATTCTGCATGGAATGGTAAGTTGGTATCCCGATATTACATGTTGGCTATGTTTGAATATACTCTCATTATTGTTTAGCAACAATATGCTGTATCCCAAGGAAGACAAGCTGAACCAGCGTCTGCTCTACTCGTGCCGAAACTGCCCCTACAAAGAACTTGCAATCGATCCGAAAGTATACAGAAACGAAATCCTAGCGGATGTCAGGTGTGTTGTGTCTGATATGAGCTTTGCAATAAAGGCGACTTCAAGTTAACGTAATTATAGTGAGACTGCAGGTGTCACTCTTGATGTCGGAACTGATCCTACTCTGGTAAGAGATGAATGAAATATCTTGCTTTGAATCTTTTCATAAATCAAACCGTTGGCTAATATTAAATACAACAGCCTCGCTCCAATAAGGAATGTCCTCGTTGCCATCACAAGGAAGCTGTATTCTTTCAAAGTCAGCAGCGAAAAGCAGAAACTAATATGGTATACAATGCTAGAATCCTTTTTAAAGCAGAAAGATTATATTCTGATAGCTTTTTAGGTTCTATTTTACGTATGCGCGAGTTGCAGCAAGATTTTCCATTAACAGCGGGCAGTGCGATCAGATTACACATATATTTGGGGTCCCGTGGAGAAGATGGTAGATAAATTGACGCTTGCATTTGTATATTATTGTAGTAATGTTGATTACGGCTATGGAGTTTTGTTTTAAATTAAAAGGACAATTTCATTTTATTTACAAGAGATTCATGGTATGCCAGCAAAAAGTTCCATCAACACAATACATAACGAACAAAAAAAGAACTCCTAAATAACCCAATCAGCTCTCTTCAATGCTTTCGATTATTGAATTATATAACTTTTGGAGCCAGCGAGACAATTTTCGAGTACTTCGTCTGAAGCTCACGCGCAACGACACCCATGACACGAGTACCGACCGGTTCACCCTGATTATTTACCAAAACACAGGCGTTGTCGTCAAAACGTACAACAGTACCGTCTGGTCTGGAAAACTCTTTCTTTGTTCTAACAATTACTGCGTGTCGGATATCGCCTCGCTGCACGCGGTTGGCAGAATTTTGAGAAAGAAGACGGGCGTTTCGTAGTTGCTGCACAACGACAACAATTTTGTCGCCTTTATTTAAAAAAACAATATATGTTAGTCTGAGTTTTATAAGTAACAAATTTAACACTCAATAGAGATGCCTACCAACTCTCCCGGCAGACTTGTTTCCTTTGCCAAAAACGTTCACGCACTCGACTAGAGAAGCGCCCTATATTTCACCTAACCAGTCAGAAAAACAGCAATACACAAACATAGATTAGTAAATACACATACCGAGTTATCAATGACGTTCAACAGCGTTTTTAAGTAGATCATTGCGGGTGCGTCAGTGACTATAAATAATAAATTGTTTCTCGATGAAGTTTTCGGGATTGAAGCTGCAATCTTCAAATTGACACAAAACCCATGATTACGTTATAATTTATGTAACAATATGGTACAAATGCCTGATCTACAGAGGCCCACAGCACGTGATATATATCCTCTTCCTATCGTTTCCAGTCTCTGTCCGTGATTTAAATATTATCAAAATAGATATTTATTGTGAATGTAGTCTATTGATCATATGCATATTATTGAGTAGATTAAGAGCATATATGGTAATTTCACGGAGCTGCGGAATTTTGATAAGTAAAAATTGGGTTAAGAGAGAAGCGTGCGCGTTCCTTGAAAACTCAGCCTAGACACGTAACTATAAATATCTACCTCTTCACTTTTGCACTCAAAACCATCTATTAGAGAATAATTTGGTATGCAATTTCCTTGTCTTATGTCTACTTATTGCTTTTGATTTAGTAGATATTGCTTGTTTTCAATTCTAACGAGACTGCCAGGAATACAACAAACTAAATTTAGAGACCCCCTCCCCTTTGTCGCTGCGCAATTTATCGTCTTCGTCGTCTTGGTCGCTCATATATCGTCATTTCTGCTATGAGATCCCTTCTTTTGCATTATCTGTTTGCACTTTTGGTTTTTGTTGCCTATGCTCGCGCAGCAGTGTCCTTTACATCGCCTGTGGCTGGTAAGAGTTATGCTGTCGCAGACGGCATTACCTTGAAATGGAAAGATGATGGCAATACTCCAGATATCAGCACCTTTACCTCCTCAACGATCCTTCTTCTCACTGGATCAAATGCAGATCTCATCCCGGTGACTACCGTTGTAGAGGATGCGGCGTACTCTACTCTCGATGGCACTTACAGTGTCACTATTTCGCCTGGCGTGGCTGCAAACGGTGTCTTTTTGATTCAGATGACCTCAGTGATAAGCAATGGTCCAGCCTACGTTATCAACTATACTCCTCGTTTTCAGTTAACCGGCATGACCGGCACAATCGTTGCAGATGACGGTGGCGACACAGACCCACCTGCCCAGGCTTATTACCCCGTTGCTTCTGGCACGGCCTCGACTGCTTCCAACGCTATCCCTACAGACCCATTCGAAGTCCCTTACAATGACCAAGCAACCTGGCTTACAAGATACGCGCCAATGCAGGTTCAACCTGGATCAAAAGTAACAGCGACAAATACAGACCCTCTCTTTTCATCTACAAGTTGGTCGGTTTTCAAAACTTTTGCATCTCCAGCCAGCCAGCTTACGACAACGACTACGGGATATGATTATACGCTAACTAGTGTGATTAATGGTGCTCCGACTGCTTTAAGTCCCGCCGATGATGGTGGTTCGCACCAGGACTCGCATAATGGAGTGAGTCAGAAGCGTAAGAAACTGATAAGGCGCTGGGATGATTATGATATAGAGGAGCAAGAAAATGCTGCTTGAAAAAGAAAAATGACTCGTACTCATGTTTATTAAATAACGATTTTTGTCTTTGGTGGTTTCGTTATCTTTTTCGTTTCTGTTGTCAGTATTGTATGATTATTTGATTTGTATATGCTTGTAGATGAATGCGCTTTTCTATTGTTGCTGATCTGATAAAAAAAGCATAAATAGATCTTTAATATACAGCATGTATCTGCTTGGCAAAGAATGTTATTTGTTAAATTTGTGAGTCTATATAAACAAGAATCTGAGAATACTGATTACTCTATTGAAAACTATATGACTATATGACGATTATCCAGAAACAGTTTAATTCCAATTCTGAGAGACAAAAAAGTTCGATAACATCAGCCAAAAAAAACCGGCCCACTATTTAACGACCAGAAGACACAAGTACCAATCTTGGAGGCAAAAGTAGAGCCCAAAATCAATGGGTAGGATCTGAATATCTGCGTCCACGATTGTCGCAGTGACAGCGGCCATACTTTCTAATACGTCCGCCACCAATGATAGAGAGCCCATCGGTTCCAGGAGTTCCAGTATGTGAGCACACTATTCCACTTCCTCTTGATGAGGTTGTAGTAGGACTATTGTCTCTTTCTGTGGTATCTCGAGCTTCGTCACTTACACAGTATGCGATGGTAAACCGTCTATGAGGCTCGGTAGGATACAGTGGCATATCACGAGTTTCAAGAACACAGCCCATAGGAGGCATATCTCTATGCTCAGAAACAGAAACAAAATTTTCTCTCAGATCGATATCAAGCTCCGTCAAACTCTCTGGTTGAATGCTTTGCGGATAATAACGATATCTAGCAAGAGGCTCTCCGCCATGATAGTTTTTCGAAACACCGGCTGCAAGAGCTTGTATTTGATGTTCTGCTGCTAGTTCAAGACGATTTTGTTGAAATTGAAGATCTTCAAAAAAGTCCTCGCATATAAAGTAAAGGACTTGCCAGTTTTTTTCGTCAAATATATCATGCACTTTTTTAAACCACCACACAGGCAACCATATTAAATCACTATTGGGCATAAAAAGCAAATGTCGTTCATCGGTGATAATTGTTCTCAACAATGTCAACAGCATATCTGAGGCAACATCAAATTCCGAAAGTAGCAAAGAGGCCCAGAAGTTTAGCTTTGCCCGTCCAAGACGAAAATCAATTATGTTACTGAAACATCGATAACGCATAGAAAATTCGTCCAAAGGGAACTCGGGAGCTTCAAAGTGTTTTACGTCGAATTGAAAGTGTAACAACCCAGTGAATATTGCGTATGCAAACTCCTGCGTCACATTGCACAGCGCTATACACAGGAGCTTCAGGTCATACTCATGATCATTCCAAATTTCGCTGTACACCGGCTGCATTGTATGATTAGTAGCGAAGATGGCTGACGGCACATAATTTCGCATGTCTGGTGCATTAGGATTAAGAGGAATTATCGCGTCCCCAGCGTCATCTTGAAATGCATATCGGTTGACTAGCGAATATGATAAATTAGCTTTGAATCAAGTTATGACTAATAACAGATACATACACTTCACGCGCGAAAGTGCCTCCAAAATCACTCCGACCGATCCGGGATTCCGATGATTGATAACAATAGGTTCACTTAGCAACGCCACACTGTCAGCTAATTCCAGATTACTAGAGACGGTAGTTGGCGGAGTAGTAGAATCTCTTTCTTCCATCTTGAGTGCGATCATCTCTTCCGTTGTTGTAAGCAAATCCTGCTCCTCTAACTCACTGTCACTACTCAGGCTGGAGCTTTCACCTTGTGTTAGATTTCCTCGAGCACAAAGTCTAGACCACCGTTTTCCTAGTTCTTGGGCAAAGGCGGTATGCGACGGATCTTTGTCAACATTTTGAGGATTCGAGAAAAGATCGGTAAAATGCTGTCGATATATATTCGGAGACGGCGGATATGATTTACTAGCAGTCGTCTTATGCTGTGTGTCGGAGTTGTGAAAACTGTGGAGGCTCAGAAATGAGGTCAAAATACTTGAAGAATTGCTGCGTGGAATATGTCTGGGAGAGGTGCTATCAGTTGTCGCACTATTGCGAGAATTGGGGCGACGAGGCATGGCGTTTCGGACCGTAAAGAAGTGAGTTGAAGCAAATTAACTTGTAGACTAACCGAGAACTGTGTAGTATCGCATCGCGGTTGCCGAGTAGTTTTGAGCTGCTCACTCATCGGGGCCATATCATGATACCACGATTTGAAAACAGACTGAATACAAAACAGCTTGGTCACAAATCCCATTCTACACCGTATCCCAGCTTGACCGTCTTCACGCTCTAGAGTATCCGCGAATTTCTTCATATTTACGTCGAACTTCTTCAGCAGATTTCAATCCGGAAAGAAGAATAGCAATCCTACCCCATTCCCAGCCTTTATCTCCCAATTCGAGTAATTTGGCTACTTCTTCGTCTGTAAAGTAGGTTTTCCAAGTTGATGATGATTTTCTGATTCGTGAAGGTGATTGTATAGTAGTCGCCGATAATAGAGCAGCGTTGGATGGGGATATTTTCTTAAGCGACGAAAGAAGGAGCGCTACAGATTTCTTTTGTTAATACCGATGTTCTTCACAAGTCTCAAACATACACCATAGTGGCGTTAATATGAGATATATATCAAAACATGTCAGACCTTCTTCCTTTCTCTTTTGTCGCAATCTCCGCATTCGTTCGCGGGCCATAATCCGATCACGTTCAGCTGCTTCAAAAGCCGAGCCTCTGCGCTGCGGTAATGATATATTTGCATTCTGAGACTCATTAATAGTTACGCCATTTAGTGTCTGTATTCTAAACATTGTTGGCTAACAGTGATAAAAAAAATTCAATCGTTGCTTTCTTGTTATAGAAAAAGAGAAGTGGCTAATAAGCTGCTGGTTCAATCAGCGTTGTGCGGCTTCTGACCAATTCCAATTCGGTGACTGTTAGCATATATAAATACTCTTAACAATCAATATACACAAACATCCAGCGCCTGTATTGTTACAATTTCAATGCTAGAGTAATTTTTGTATTATCCCAAAAAATTGAAAAAAAAATTAGCGTCGACCAAAATTAAAATTACTTGAGATTAATAGGCAGCCTCTACTCGGCGTACAATTTCCCGGCTTCAGTCATTAACAAATCATATGCATAACACCAATTAACAAATCAATTTTATAAAAGTGCATCTCCTCAGAAAGATGAAAAAAAAGTAATATCCAAAAAGAAAAAAGAAAAAAACTCATAACCGTGTTTATAAATATGTTACAGCTCCTCGCTTAAAACACTAAGCCAGCCACTCCCAAAATCGTTCCGTAAAGCCTCGATCCGCTTCCGATACTCTTCGCCTTTACTTGCCCAATCACTTTCAGACATTGCAGGCGGAGGAGATATGCTTGTACCCATCGACTTGACAGAACTAACCGCAGATCCACCGGTCTTGGTGCTTAATTGATCGTCGCCACTCATGTCGGGATCAAGATCGACGACCCGTCTGCGACCGGCTTTCTTTTTGGGCTTCGAGGTTGCTATGCGCATCGCGGGGTGTGAGCGAACTGGTCTGGGTGCAAGAAGTGGAGGAGGAGGAGGAGGAGGAGGAGGAGGAGGCATTTCGTCTCTACCGTTATTGGCTGTCCCATTCTGATTCTCAGATGTTGTGCTTTTCTTGATTTGTTTGCTATCTTCGGTTGACGCAGGAGGCGGGGATGAGCGGAAAAAGCTAAAACTGAATTTGGGTAGGAAATCGTTCTCATCTTTTTTGGATTTCTCGGCTTCTTCTTCTTTCAAGTCTTCTTTAGAAGAATACCGATTAGCAACAGGAGATGGCATATACTCTTCGGCTCTCTCCGCCAGTGTCCGTTGCTCTAGAAGTCCAGGTAAGCTCCCATCAAGCAAGATATCATCGGTAAAACCCGGTGTATTTCTGAACAAGTTGAAAATCGTAAGTCTATACGTTGAATTATGAGATTTCACAAATGGGTTCCCCATTACCCATATCTCGGATAAATTCGGAGCACCCGTAAGTCGAGCAAGCTCTGTCGGGTCTGTGAGTTTATTATCACGCAGGTCAAGCCGTTCCAAAGAAACTATGCGATCTAGACCTGCTAAAGAAACCAAGTTATTACCCCGCAGATTAAGCACTGTAATTGCAGGAAGTGGATGATGCGCTAGCGAATGAAGAGATGAGATGAGGTTGTAGCTCAAATTCAATGAAGTGAGAGCGGTGAGAAATGACATTGCGGCAGGAATTGCGACGAGGAAATTAGACGAAAGATCAAAGGATAGCAAAGAGTCAGTAAGAGGAATCATCGCTTCGTTTGTTATGCAAGAAATGCCATTATCTGGCAGCGATAGAATGCGTAGACGGTGCCAATTGAGAGGACCTAGTTCGGTCGGTGGCGAAGGCGAAGATCTAAAGGATACAATCGAAGAAGTTGTAGATCTAGCTGGCGATATTGACTCCAAACGTGCATGCTGTCGAACTGCAGATATAGACTGAGAGCGCGAGCGTGCGCGCGGTTGTTCGTCGTCGACTAGTTTTGGTCTGCTAGTTCGCGTTTGCGACATCGACCGACGACGAGATCCACGCTCGCTTGAAAGGACACGAGATAAAAGAAGATTTTCAGGACCTTCGTCGGTGTCGGCTGTAGCGTAAGTAGGGATGTCTGCGGCGAGTCTTTTGCGCCGCTGGTCCATGTCATCGAGTACGAGGCCTATAATGAGATCAACAGGGTCATCAATTTGACTGCGCTTGACTGTGAGAGTCTTCAGACGCTCAGATACGGCATCCCAGCCGTAAAAAGCTCGCACATCGACGTCAATGAGCTCTAACGAGGTTAAGTTCTTAAAGGCTATGAGGGGAACCGCGCGATCGAAAGGGAACTCCTCGAAGCCGTCAATGATTTTTGCTTTGCGGTCGGGTGTGAGTCTCAAAGAAGGTAGAACGGTGAATGAAGAGTAGAGATATTTCAGATCCTGCTCGAGACTGGCTCTGGCTTTTTCTTTACTACTGATGGACATGTTTGAGAATATGGCGGATACACCAGACATTGCCGAGCGCATGGTGGAGACTGATTGGATAGAGTTTTGATCGACGGAGAATGAGCGGCGGTTGTGGTATGCATTATCAAGAAATGAGACATAGGCAGAGGAGGTGTCTTGCTGGTCAACGAACTCGAGACGGACGGTGAGAGGGCCGACCGGCAGGCCGAGTTCTTTGAAGCGATGGAGTAGGTAGAAGAGGTGGTGCGGAGTGAGAGAGAGGCGAGCAGTCTTTGAGCGCGAGACGGGAATTTTGAGAGAATGCAGAGGGGAAGAGAAGACAGAGGCCTCTACTTCGCGCTTGCCGGGGCGTTGTCTGTTGGCCAGCTGGGAGGAGGAAGAACGGGTTAGCAGGCGCCTAGAGAAGGAAAAGGGCAGCAGAACGGTACTCACCGAGCGCTCATTTGTGCGGACGAAGGCCGCCAAGTTGCGAACGTAGGCGTCGCCGCTAATGGAATCCGGCATTGCGCGGCAGCAGCACAGGACGCGAAAGATGAGGAGGAGCAGAGAGAAATACAAATACCAAATACGAATCTTATCGCGTCAGCGTCTGAGGGGTGTGTACTGGGTGATGTCAGAAGCGAGTTAGGGTTTCTTTTAGGGATGCGTTCGATCCATGGCTTCCCCGCGTTGTGGGCCTCCCTTTGTTGTTCGTCCGGCCCCGCCTCTTCCTGCGTTGCTGCTGCCTTTTGTCTGCAATCAGAGCCTGTTTTGAGCGTGCTTATTTGTGTGGCCGCGCCTTTTGCTGTATTTTGTTGTGGTTTTGTCTGCAATCTCCTGCAATCTTCTGCTTCTCCTCGCCGCTTCCCCGCATTTTTCGCGTTAAATATCCTTCGCTATGGCCAGTGAGCAGCCCCGGCGCAGCAAGCCCCCAAAACCGCCTACGCTCTCCAAAAACGGCGTGAGAATGGGCAGGCCACCCGGCACAAAGAATAAGCCCAAGCCAAACGGACCTAAGGTCGGTCGCCCGTCGCTCAACACAATCTTCATGGTCTCGGACTCAGCCTTTGCCGCCTCGGACGTCAGCGATCAGCCCGACGCTATCCCGCGTGATAGAGGTCTGCTCTGTCTCTTGTACTTTGTAACCCCTCGTCTTCTGTCACTGACCGCCTCTTCTTGCAGATCTCGGCGAGAGAAATACCATGAATCTCGCCATCACTGACTCGACCAGGGCCGAGTTTGGCCTCCTGCCCTTCGACCCCGAGGCTCGCTTCAAGCACGGCTATCTTGCCAAGCGCCAAAAGTGTCGTTACGCAGTCATCCCTGTCTACTCCCGCGAGGAGCGCCTGCTTTTCGCTAAACTGCTCAAGACAATGCCGTCTGGCGGCACTGTCGACTGGTCTGCCACCGCCAAGCTCTGGAACTCGTGCGCCGACGGCAAGTGCGTCTTTTACAAGCTGCCGCACCACCTTGAGGCTTATTCGCGTTTGCTCCGAGACTGTGCCATGACCTGTGGCCCGCAGACTGACTCTGGGCGCACTGCGCTGCTAGCTTCGCTTCCTCCTGATTTGTCCGAATTTGGAAAGCAGCTCATCGCCTCTGACCCCGCAGCCACTACTCTCGCTGTTGCAATTGCTGCCGGCCACGTTCAAGGCTCTTCTGCTCCGCGAGATGCTCTTATAAATGCGCGCGACTCTGCTTCTATTCCTGAACTGGAAGGAATGCTTGACTCTCTTGACGGCGATGTCTTGCGTCTTCTTGGCGGTGGCAGCGCCGACGGCGATTCTGGCGCAAAACGTCGTGGCCGGCCTAGTATTAAGGGCATGAAATCTCGTTCAGTTGATCTTGGCTCTCGTAGAATGTCTGCCGATAATCTACCAAACATGCGACTACCTTATGGGTCGTCGCCTGGTTCGATGGAGAGATCCAGCGAGAGCACTATGGCCGTTCGCCGCGCTTCTGCTGACTCTCATCAAGCACATCATGAACTAGGTCTGCCTTCGCAGTTGTATATGCAGTCTCAGGCGGCAATGCCATATGAGCCTTCATCATATTATGCGCCTATGAACCACTCGTCTGAGGGTTACTCGCTCACGCCAGGTGTAGCTCCCCAGCCCGGAAGCCTATCTTCATCACTGCGCACAAGTCTAGACAAGAGCAGACCGTCGTACCCTCTTTCGTCTGGCCCGATGAGCTTTTTTGGAAACCAGACCGCATTACCAGCAACAGTAAATTCTTCTCCTTCCTCTTCTTCATCTAACGGGTCTGGGCAGCAAACTAAAGCCGGCGAACGGCGTTACCCCATATATTATTATTAGGCTTATAGGGATGGTTCAATTTCGCCGGCTGGAGGCCAGTGGGGTGAAATTGTAGATGATTTTGGAGTAATATGGGACAAAAAGTATATGTGTGGAAACCGATATTAATCTTGTTGGAGTTTGTAAGGATTTTTTTTTTATTTTGCTAATTATGTTGCAGTTGCTTTTCGTATGTCTTTAGTATTTGATTAAGTTGATTTCACGTGTACGTATTATTTGACTGCGCTATGATTTTTCGAAGAAATAATCTGATTATGGATATGTATTATCTTCTGTTGTATTTTGTATTTTATATTTTATATTTTATATATATTTTTTTAATGCAATTATGTTATTTCTTTTAATTTCTGGAGCTCTTTTTAAAAATGTATGAGCACAGTCTTGAGAATAAAGTATTCGGGCGCATATAAACCCGCGTATTGTACAAATCCATAAAACAAAAACACCAATGATTTAGACACATATATGTCCACAATACTAAAACCAAACGATTCGTATTCCAGTCTCTTCTCATTCCGTTCATGTACTTTCCAAATTGAGCAATGACAAGAACAGTAAAACTCATCGAGCTTCAAACTGCACCATTCGTCGTGTTCGCTGCTTATAAAGTACGCGATGTCCGCACTCACGACACCGCACTGGATCGCTTCGGCTGAGAGTGTTTGGAGCAGCGCAGTTGGCGCAAAGGTAGGTGATCGCCTGAGTTGGCTGGTAGGCGCGGCCGGCAGCAGCCGCGCTATTTGATGTCTGTGAGGTTGGCGGAAGAAAGGTGTCGCGATTCATTGTGATTATGAGTATATTATATTGGAAGGAGAGTAGTACTGCCTTGTCTGGGATATGGAGAAATCGCGAGTTATAAAGTGTCTTGAGAAGGTAGCTGTATCATGAGAGAGGGAGAGAAGGAAAAGTTTACGCCCGAACCCTAAACTTTAATGAGTAAACTCTATTTGAGCCGCGCGTGGTTTGCTAAGTTAATTTTATGTCGTTCCAAATTCTCGATATTAAACCGGAAAAAAAAATTAAAGAAGCGATATTGGAAAAAAAAGGAAGAGCAAAGGGATGGAGCCGGTGTTTTTGTTGCGTTCTCTGCGTCTGTTTGGAGCTGAGAGAATTGGACTTGCTCATTCATCAGCGAGTAGAATACGATGTACTCCAGTTTCGATATACTCTTCTTCAGTATTTCAAAGCTTTAGAGCATTTAGTTCTAATCAGAGCAATAGCAATGGGAAGCCAGTCAAGAAAAAGCTGCAATTGCCTCCACGCACTCTCAAACGTTCACCGGCTGCAAAGCAGGGTGTGGCAGGCACGCAACCATCTGCTACCGACGCTGCCTATGTTGCATCTCGAGCACACCCTCCTGCACCCATTCCACGAGTAAACAGGATGCGAATGACGCCTGATCGTGACGAGATTGTTGAAGAAGGTATTGATGCTATCCAAGATCGGGTAGTACCGAAATGGCCGCTTTCTAAAGAATCGTTTCCTACTCTGCAGCTACATTTGATTCGAACACCGCGTGTATCCAAGAACCTTTCGTTTACGCAGTTGATGACGCTGCTTGAGAATTCGCCAGAGCCGGAGGTTCTGTTGTATCAAGCAGAGCCTCATAGACTATATTTTATTGTTTTGTACTCTCTCGCATTTGTGTTTGCTGTTTACGGGTTGCTCTTTCTCGACTGGGCTCTTCGAGAAAGTTACGAAATTTTCATAAAGTATGATATAGAGGTTTTCAGTGGCCTAGTCTTTTGCTAACGATTGATATAGCAATTACGACGATCTCCCTCCGGTTCATAACGCAACATGGCTTGGAATCCGTTCTTTGGTCAGCGTGGCCGTATTTGCGGTTCCCGCCGTAGCCGCCGTACTCTTTGTCATGTTCCCTACCCGAATAATCCGTCGGATGTACTACTATCCAGCCACCAAAGATCTTGAGCCCTACATTAGATTTGTAGTTCACCCGCTATTACCTAGACAAGCCTCTCCCGTCATTACTCTGCCGCTATCTGAAATAGATCGAGGTCGCAATATCGGAAAGAATAAGGTATGGACTGGCGATGGTTTATATGGCACCGCTAGTCGCTCGCAGTTTATGATCTTCTTGTTTGAGAAAGGGAAGCGTATTCCGTGGGTTGTCGACCGACAAGGCTGGTTCTGGGGGGACGGCCGCGTTTGGGATGTACTTTTTGGAAAAGAGACAGCTGAAGAAGCAGAAAAGGGACTTAGTGGCGATGATTTAATTCTGATGGAGCAGAAGAGATTAAAATTTGAAAGAGAGCAGAGAAAGAAGTTGCTAAAAGCAGGTCGACCGCTTCCTGAGCAGCTTGTTGCAGAAAAGGAAAAGGAAAGTGATTTCAAGGCTGGGAAGAAGATTAGAGTGTTGAAAGATGATGATCGCGTAATCATTGATGCTGACGATTCGAGAAAGTAGCGTTCTGTAAATTGGCACTATATTGTATATAACAAGTCTCATATGATTTTTTTTACTTCTTATATCTTTTTATATAGAAATACTATCAAAACATATAATTGTCAAGTAACCGCCAGAGTGGGGGTGGGCGCGACTGGCTCCAAAACCCTAACTCCCGAAGCCAACATCCCGACTCATCCCACTCTCAATCTTTCTACACTCGCTCAGTCTCACAGGCTCATCTTGCAATTGCTGGTCAATTGTTTCTCGCCAATATATTTTTTTAATTTACATTCAGTTGTACTTTTCTGATTAATTCCAATGTCTCTGGTTAGACACTTGGCTGTTGCTTCGCGCCGGACTCTAGTCGGGCGCGGTCCTGCCGCTTGCTGCTACCGAAGTATGCACAATCTAGCTTCGTCGTTTCATTTCATATCCACAGACTACTGACTTTCCAATAGATTTTAGATCGTCTGCTACTGATAATGCTGCCTCAAATTTTGCTATGCCTGCATTGTCGCCGACTATGACTGAGGGCGGTGTCTCTTCGTGGAAGGTCAAAGAGGGTAAGTAAATTATAAAGGATGAAGTGGCAGGCTACTAACCGGTTGCTGCGCTTAAAGGTGAATCGTTTAGTGCTGGCGATATTATTCTTGAAATTGAGACTGATAAGGCCCAAATGGACGTTGAAGCTCAAGATGATGGAGTCCTCGTCAAAATCTATGTCAGTATCCTCACGCTCTCATCTTTGCATTTTGTTTACAGACTCTAACAATGTTTTGCGAAACAGAAGCAAGATGGCGCCAAAGAAATCAAAGTTGGAACTACCATCGGTGTAATTGCAGAACCAGAAGATGATCTCGCTACTCTCGAACTTCCCACCCCAGTAGATAATAGCGCAGCCCCGGCTGAGGCGCCCAAACCTGCTCCCAAAGAAACAAAACCAGCGCCTCCGGCTCCGTCCCCAAAATTAGTCGAGACACCAAAGAAGGGCACAGGAAACTCTTCTGCAGCCGCAGCAGGCTCGAAGAAGGCAGATGCCAAGCAGGTCTTATTCCCTTCTGTACTCGGTTTGCTGGAAGCTAATCATATCTCTGTTGCGGATGCGCTGGAGAAAATACCCGCTACCGGTCCCAAGGGCAGATTACTCAAGGGTGATGTTTTGGTCTATCTCGGAACCACGTCAGTGGAAAGTATCAACAAGCTCAACAAAGTGATTGAGGAGCGCGAACATCTTGATTTATCGAATATCAAGATTGCTGAGAAGAAAGCTGTTGCGAAGGAAGCTAATGAGCAACCTAAGGAGAAGAAACCTGAGAAGCCAAAGATTGTTGTTAACTTTGATGAATTGTTGACGTTCAACCCGCCGAGACGTGAGTTTTCTTTTTTATTTCTTTTTTTCAGTTTTGTAGTTATGGCTTTTTTGTTTACTAATTTTATTTGCAGCTATTGTCAAAACAGTCATCCGACCTCCTCAGGTTGTTGAGACTGTACTTGTCTCTCCTCCAGCCCCTGCGCCGACTCCAACTGAGGTTGCGCCTATTACACCCGTTGCCCCGGCGGCAGCGGCACCAAAGAAGATGACTCGGTTCGACGAGATATTTTATGACCTCGTGTCTGTACCTAAGAGCAAATCGTTGTAATTTTATGTGACCTTTATAGCCTGTTTATAGCCTGTTTATACATGCGATTTCTTGGGATTTGTAAGACTTATTGCAAGTTCAAAAGTACCTATATAGAACAGGATGTCTGGCTCAAACAGTTTTTTGTATGATTTCCTCGTGTATTCATCGATACATAACTATTGGCAAAATAAATATTCATAAAAATGCTAATAACAATTGTGCTTATAATTTTCCAGGAGCAGTCGGTGTTGTAATTGTGCTAAAAGCAATTGGTACTCTAGGTTCTATATAAACTTCTTGACAATCTTCATCGGGAACTCCGTTCTCGTTCATCAAAACCGCAAAATCAATTGTCTAAAATATGTCAATAAACAGGTGAATGAGACATGATGTGTGTGGTTGAACAAACCTGCTGTAATGATACCATTGGTGCATGCCATGTGCCTGAGAATAGCGAGTCAGTATATCGACTGATTAAGGTACGAGGATTATTACCTGGCCCGTAAGTAACAGCTTGGTTGCCCATAGCCACGAACGCTTTTAAAGTCGCCAAGTCAGGTAACCCATCTAAATGGAACTCTCGTAATTAGAATCGCAAACTCAACAGTTGGCCAAAGAGAGCACTCATCCTCACCGTCAGATTTAGTCTCTGCAACAATCACCAAATAGGCAATATCTCTAGAATCAACACCCATTGGAAGAAATGTCTGGGTAGAAAATGGATGTCTTTCAAGAACTCCAGCAAGATAGATGCCATCATATGCACTCGTTTTGCTCACGAGTTTCCAAGGATATGAACTTCTGAAAAGATTCACGTTTGTAGTTGCCACTTTTCCGCTTGGCGCATTTGAAAAATTGTTAGTTACAGGAGTTACTTTTGCGAGTTTTATCGCTGTTCCGTAGTTTGCTGGTATG
The DNA here is from genome assembly GCF_038497685.1 of Kockiozyma suomiensis. Lineage (NCBI taxonomy): Eukaryota > Fungi > Ascomycota > Lipomycetes > Lipomycetales > Lipomycetaceae > Kockiozyma > Kockiozyma suomiensis. The sequence continues at coordinate 257,057 of NW_027117674.1, forward strand.
TTTTTCATTGTTTGAAGTTGCTGAGCCGAAGAAACTACTGCGCCGAACTTTGCAAAAGATGCCGGAGTCAAAGAAGTCGCTGGTACTGAGTCCAGCGGTTTATCCAGTTTAAATGTCTTTACAGGCATGTTTAGATACTCAGTTCTTGTATCAGTTGAAAGATAATGGAGAAGAACGATAAGCAGAGTATGTCCGGAGATGTCCGCTGATATTTTGAATTCATTTGAAGCCCTTACCCGATTCTTCTGAGCCGCGCGATGTAGTTTTTTTTATTTGATGCTTTGGTTATTTTAAAGAACAGCAACCATTAATGATAAGCATGCGCCAGCTTCCGAATATTATAATCACCGGTACTCCGGTATGCTAGAGACTATATTGCAAGGTCTTATAAAAGCTGACGATCTTTTTAGGGGACTGGAAAATCTACGCACTGCGAGCGGCTTGTTGAGATTCTGCCCGAGTTCACATACGTTTCTATCAACAAGTTTATTGGAGAGCATTCGCTAGAAGATGGAGTTGACGAGGAGAGAAATAGCAAGCTTGTGGATGAAGACAGAGTATGCATATTTTGAGGAGAGAATATTTGAGTAGTCAAAAATTGCTGACGTTATCAATCCAAACAGCTCGTTGATTTGATTAGACCAGATTTAAAGAATGGAGGACGAATAATCGATTGGCATGTCTGCGATATATTCCCAGAAAGTCTGATTGATTTAGTTGTTGTAATGCGGACTAACACCACTAGATTATATGACCGTTTAAAAGAGCGGTAAGCAGTTTTATCAAAGCGGGGGATTTTCTTGTATAATTTTAGCTAACTTTTTCTCAATATTTTAGAGGCTATTCGGGAACCAAATTTGAAGATAATTTGGATTCCGAAATTATGGAAATAATTCTTTCTGATGCTAGAGATGCTTACGCTCCTGAAATTGTGATCGAGCTACAGAGCGATACCAAAGACGAAATTGAATCTAATTGCCAGCGGATAGCTACTTGGGCCAAACAGTGGATTGTTGATAATACGCACGAGGGCAGCGACGATGAGGAAGATGAGGAAGATGAAGATGAAGATATTGATGACGATCAAAGTGAGGAGAGAGATGAAGAAGAAGAGGATGAAGACTAAGGAATAATACGAGAGAAAATCTTCAGATTACGTAGAATAATCATACATTACACAAACTCACAGAAAAAAATTCAAAATTATAGCATATTCTAGTCTACCAATCTATTAATTAGCCAATGCATCATATAAATCAAGTCTACTCTCTAGTCAGCAGAAACTCTTTTAACAGCTGAAGAGCCTTGAATCGATGGCTAATAGTGTTCTTCAAGGACTTCGGCATCTCGGCATATCTATACAGAGTGCAAATGTTAGTATAATATTAAGATCCGCTATATAACTACTGGAACACACGTTTGATCATATCCGTCGGGAAGAAAGCAGGGATCCCACCCGAATCCAACGGGTCCACGAGCTGCGACAATTGTTCCCTAAAATTATAGCCAGGTTAATCCATCATTTTGTCAATTGAACTGGTTATTGAGTAAACATACATCCTGAACACCCTGGAAGATCTTAACTTCCTTGCCAGGTCCCTCCGTGAAAGCAAAAGTGCAGATAGCCTGCGCAGACTTGTCATCATACGCTGATAGCATGTTGTTGAGACCGACATGGCCGACTTTTTCCATGAACCATTTACTAAATTCGAATCAATATCAGCCATATATGGGAGCAAGGATGTCTCTAGACTTACATATAGGGCCCAGGTAAACCTCCATACGCTGTGAACGAGAGCGCAGTATCCTCAACTAAAACCGGTCCTTCAATCTATTCAATATTCATATTAGCTCTTATCCTCACCATTAGTTGTAACAATCATTAACGAATAACGCACAATTGAAGCAGCTTCCTTGCATTTGGCTTCGGCGACTTCAAAAATAGTTCCCTGTAGCTCATCAAGATCAAGAGCCTTGTTCGTCATCGGTACACTATCAGATATAATAGCCTGAACTTCCTTCAATTTATTGGCATTGCCTGGTGAGGTTCCGTATGAGTATATCCTTGGTATTGACGATAATGAGCAATGTACGAGTACTCACCAGTCACGAAAGTAACAGTCGCGGGGGCCATATTTGATACAGATGCGATACGATAAAAAGTGCTTGGAACCGAAAATTATGTGTTATTATATAGACAAAACAGTATATATAAACAAATAGAATAAGAAAAGAGAAAGCGCGGATAAGGCTTCTGAAATTGAACGCTTAGACCGCAGTATCATTTAGAATGTTTAAAGCTTACTAATTGCTTGACTATTTTGTACCGAGCTTCAAATTACCTATTACAACTTAAAACAACGAGTGTACAGTACAAAATTCCTATTACATTCAAGAGAAAATCTAGAATAATTGGAAAAAGGCTCTGTGTCTACAATGTCTTTTGTAGCTGAATGGAAGTGCAATATTACTGAAGTTGTAGTATGCCCAACCTAGCTAGGCAATCATGCCCTTAGCACCCAGACATTCTTCAACATTTCACTAATATTGTTCAAGAACTCAAAGCGAGGTGAAGAAGATATCAGCAATTAATAAACAACTGAAGCTGCTTCTATATATAGGCGGTCTGGCCATAAAAGGTAGAGATACAACGATAAACTGTCATAAATATCCACAAATAATACAAAATATCAATCATACACTACTACTGTAACATGTACTAATCGAGCTCAAGTTGTCAACTCACTCAGCAAAAATTTCATCAACGCGTCTCTACCCTTCACCTTCATAAGTTTTTGAATAGCTAGCAAGGCCTCTCTGTCGTCAGACACTTCGGATTGTCCTTCTGCGGGCATGTTTTCAACCGACGCAGGCAACGAAAGAGAAAGCTGATTAGAAATTCCGGGGGCATCCTCCATTACTTCGTTGCTATCACTATCAGCCGGAGATAGCGGAACCGGATCTTGAAGTGAAAGTGCGGCGTCAATAAGAGACGAAATATTTTGTCGAGTAATCGCCTCCGGTGTGTCTTGCTGATTAAAATACGCCAGATTTCGTACAAATTCACGCTCAGAATATGGAAGTAACACAAGACTGTCCAATTCACTTAGTGGGAATGGTTTAGGCGCACGCTTTCTTGTATGCGGCAAAAGATTGACTTTATCAATAAAATCAAGTACTAGCCCTCGTTCCGAAAGTCGGTATACAACATGCTCTTCTTCATCGTCAACTGTATACGTATTGATTTTCCGTCGCTCAAACGCCGAAGACTTAACAAATGGATCCTCCGACCAATTATCGAGAAAATGTAGCCGCGATGGCTTTACGAGTACCTCATTATTGGCCTGGTTTTCTTCATCCGATGATTCATTATCAACTTCAATATCTCCATTGTTGATAAACCCGCGACGTAAACTGACGTCAACCATTCGCGCATTACGCAACCGCCGACGATGAATCTAAACTTCGAAGTCAGCAAAATGAAAAACCTAGCAAGTAAGATTTAGCATACCAGTTCACGAGTTACATGATTCGGACATCTCCATTTCTTTTGAGAGATTGTTGGAATTGAGCTCATCGGCGGATCAAGACAGTCCAAATGCCAATGCAAAGGACATTCATCACAACTAATCATCTTACGATTATTCAGAGCCGAAAGACCACATCTGAAACACAAAATTGCCTTTCCATTCTTGTCTGTTAATCTAAACGGATCCGGCTCTTCAAGGAATCCAGTTCTATCAAAAGGTTAGAATCAGCCATGACCGTGAAAGGCAAAATTAGCATTCATACTTTGGTTTCTTTGTTTTCATATCTTGCGTGTCTTGATATTCACCAAAATCAGTTGACGTCACACCCTCATAACGCTCTCTAATCTCTTTAGGTAGAAGAAAACAAGACGGGTTACGTCTGTCGATTTGCTCGATAAGTTCAGAAAATAATCCTCGAGGCATAATCGGCGGCGGAAACTATTAAAATACAGTCAGCACTACCCAATAAAGCATATCTTAGATTACTTACTCGCTTTGCGCGACAGCTTTTGCAAAACCATGATCCTTCAGGCAAATTATCCTCGTCGTAAGGCGGGTCAGAACAAGTGAAATGGAACGACTTTGGACAACCCTCGCAACACAAAAATCTGCCAATACCACCACAAGCAGAGCAGAAGTCATCGTTATCCTTTGTCGGGTCATCAGGGTCTTCTGCTACAGGATATGCAGCTGATCGTGTGCTCGGTAAATCAGTCGATGGGCCAAAACCGAATGCACTCTCACGCTGAGTCGAGCGCTTTTTCATAGGCCTAAAAGTCAAATCAGTAAGAAAGTTGGAAAGGATGGACAAACGTCGAAAACAGAATAACTTACGATATTTTGACGCGCTTTGGTCTTTTTCTTCCCTCAGGAGGAGGAGTGGCTTCAGCTGCAGCCCTCTTTTTTGACTCACCAGCAACTTCTATAACATCCTCAGCAGCCCGATTCTTTTCTGCTCGTGGTGTCTTTGTCTTTGAGAGATTTGGAGTATCTTCAGACGATTCGCGTGAACTTGTCAACTTCGAGGCCGTAGCCTCAGACGGCAGGGTTTGAGAGCTTGAAGCTGGAGGCTCTGGTATTGAGGACGATAATGTACCGGATCGCGAACGACTTCCTTGCTCATCAGATCCAGAAACCGGAGTGGTACGACTATTTCCGTCCAGGTCGTTCGTCACTGGAACACGGCCACGAGGCTTTTTGCTATAGTTGTCTGGCGTCAATGGCATAGTCATTTGAAAACCTCGTTGACGTTTTGATTGCGATGCTTTATTGTTATCTGTCACATTGTCGTAAAGAGCTGACTGAGCCGAGTGTCTGAACTTGAGAGCAGGTAGCGGCAGTGTAGTTGATTCCATTGAAGTATAATAAGATTTGGGAGCTGGCTTCTCGCGTTCAACACTGCTCTTGACAAAGTAGTCATCAAAGGTTTTCTGAAATTTCAACTTGATCTTTGTGGCATCATTTGTATCAACTGTAGCAGTCGTATAGCCGTTCATGTGATGGGGGGGTTTTGCCTTTGATATAAGAATTTTGTTGGGTGGTGAGCTGGAGCCGGACACTGTCAGAATTTCCTCATCCCCGTCGTCAATGTCTTCCAATGTACCATCACTTGCAGAACTCTCTTTATCTTTTCTTCTAGACTTTAATGATGACTTTGAGCGCTCAGCATTGTCATCATTTTCATCGTTATCAGATCCGCTAGAAGGATCATATGCTGCGTGCAGAGCGCCATCGCTATTTTCGGACTCTGAAACTAAAGAAACTGGTCGACTAGCTTTATCATCCACTAAAGCACGTTTCGTTTGCCGACGCGCCTTAACCGGCTTAGATCCTGATATTTTTGCCTGCGCGCCCGACGATTCGCCTTGATCAACTGTGTGTACCGGTGTCATACCTCCGTCTCCCAAATCCAGATCTATAGGAGCCGGACTAGAGGTCACTCCTTTTTTGTTAAAAGCAATTTTGAGGCCTTTCCGATTTTTCGCCGCATACTGAGGCGGCGGCAACACACCCAATGCAAACCCGTTCACGCCGGGTACAGGAGCAGTGGGCTCCGGCTCAACCCAGTCTGGCAAAAATTTGTTTGGGGTTGCACGTGTAGAAGCTCTCGTTGACGGCGGAGGAGTTGACGCAGACGGTGTCGCGGAACGAGACGCGGCTGTCGGCGACAAGGAGTCCGCGGATTGCCTGTTCCTGCTCTTGATAACAGGCATTGTACACTATACAGGATAGAGCACCAAATATCAGAAAGAAATTGAGCAAAGACGCGTAGTTTTCGTGGAGTATGAGTGGTGCTAGATTGCACTCTAGCTACTTGCTGCTGGCGCTAGCAAATCGAGGTAAACTCATACACACACGTCGAAAATAAAGGAAAGGAGAAATTTCAAGCTGATAAATCACCTAATTAGTAGTTTATGATTCTAATCTTGAGAATTATAGCTGCTGTAGAGATTGCCGGCGAAGAACTTGGATGGCTGATATTGAGCAGCTGAGCGCTGCATGGGATAGGATTCAGAGTGGTGAGTTGAACGAAAGGGGCGCAAAGACTCGCGTCTACGGCTCGCCAACGAACACCCGGCCCAGCTTCGGACTGATCTACTTGTTGCATTTATAAAGAAAAATACGGGATTATGATTAAATTGTATACTATTTTGCATCATTCTTTCATATGCTGAAAATTTGTACTAATTTCTGGCGTATTGGCAGTATATGCCGAATTAGGAAATTCAAAGATCTCTCCTACACAACCGGGAAGCCTGTAGACGGTCATCTACATCTAGAGGCTCAACCCGAACTCAGGTTTAAGAAAGCTCATTCCCGCCCCGGAGTTTCTTTTCTAATACAGCGTCTCAAGTGTCTCTGGTAAATTGCGTGGTCCATTTCGATACAGCAGCCGAAATCACCTGACCTCGGAAGCGGTTTTCACCTCAAGCTAGTCTACGATTATGTAGCATTGGTGCCAATCTATTCAGCCTATTGGTGCCCTATTTTGACGTCTTGTAGATATTATATTTACAGCCGAATAACAAAATATTCACGTCCAGGGGCTCTTTCAATGACAGATATCAGCAGATTTTGCTCAGCAAGTCAACCCAATAATATAGTTGACGACTTCTTTTCAAACCCTACTAAAACCCTACTAAACAACAACTTTTATATAGCATTTTTCTAGACTGATGTAGACTTGAAGTCCTAGCCATAAAAACTATTTTGAATTTAGTATGCACCATAGATAATATTCCATATCAGATTTACTCCTCAGAGGCAGGCTCAGCAGCATCTGCTCCTGCAGCCTTTGCTTTCTTCTTCTTGTTCTTCTTGCTGTTACTCTTAAGAGGTGCAGCAATAACCTTAAGCAATTCCTCATCAGTGACAGCCTTGTCGGTTTTAAACTTCGAGAGATCGGGAGTGGCGGGTCCAGAAATCTTGATGATACCATTCTTGGTCAGCGCGATCGTAGTGAAGAACTGCACGACAGTCTCGCCCTTCTTATCCTCGTAAACATCGTAAGGAATAAGAAGTTCATGCTGAGTGCACTCACGAATTCCCATACGGGAACTCTTTTCCTCCTCTAGAGCACGGGTGGTGAATGGGAATGGACCGAATCGCTTCTGGATGTCTGAGAAAACAGATCTAGCAGACTTGAGTTTCAGACTGTAAGTGTTGCCGGTCTTTTTGTAAATAGTAGTCTTTGTCTCAGATTTCTTGACCTATCGCAATACCAACGTTAATGATTTAGGCTACATCGTCTAAATTCTGAAAGATCGAGCTTACCTTGCCGTCGCCGGTTGTGATGAGAACGTCCACACCCCACACTTCACCTTCCTCAAACACAATGGAATCTACACCCTTCTTTCGTCCCTCACTAGGGTTGAGAATAATTCTCTTGGTTCCATCCACAACGTTACGCTCCTGCTGGTGAGAGAGCATATCTTCAAGCGGCTTAGTTTCAAACGCATTAGCAACGGCAAGCACGTTATCAGTGACATCCCAGTTCTTCGCACCAGGCTTGATCGAGCGAATAGCAGCCTCAGATGCGAGCCACCCGGCGGTGAAGACGTCAGCAAGACGACCATCGACCTCGCCAGTTTGGCCAACGATGATCGTGTCGGCGAGGATAGCGCCGAATCCATCAATGTGCGCACCCAGACTGATCTTTACAACGTCGTTCTCCGAAAGAGCAATCTCAGACTCAGGCTCACCAGGAAGAGGAGAAAAATGAGAAGCGATATTGTTGGGAGAAACCGCGGTAGGGAACGCAATTCCTAAATTTGCAGTCAGTAAAACTAAGCCGGTCGACCATCGACAAAATATCAAAAAAATCTTAAGAACCCACCCTTCGCGATCTTCTTGCCCTTGTAGATCTTCGCAGTCTCCTCTTCGATGAGCTTGTCTCCTAGAATACTGACATCGATGATGAGAGCGCCAGGAACACAGGCAGCTTTGACTTGCTCAAGGACCTTTGCAGAGATCTCACCGGCAAGCTTGTACTTCGTAAGCGTGTCGGGATTAGCGAGCGAGTAGTCAACTACACACAGAGTTAGTAATGATATTAATACCAAATTTCTGCGGGCAACTTACCTTCTTCAGTTTCTGCCATTTTTCCTTATGAATGTATGCAACTCAAAATTGAAAATCGATTGAAAATCAATTGAAAATCTCTTGAAAAACTTCGCGTGACGACATCAGTCCAGGGTTGGGGCTCCGGATCGGGCCATTGTCTAGGGGCAGAGGCGCTTGTTCTCAACTTTGTGCTCCCCGAAAGCGTTACTACTCCCCGCGCATAATGTCGCGTCCTTTCGCGGCTTCGTGGCCGTCGGACGGCCAGAGTACACCTGCTTCCCAAAATAACAATAACAGTGCCTATGACGGTGGTCAGTTGATTGGACAGGGTGGCAATCAGCAGCCATTCCCCCAACGACCACAACAGCAGTCCGAGCAGATGCCAGAGCAACAGCAGCAGCAGCAGCAGCATCAAGACGAACAGCGACCAAGCAAACGAACAAAAACGACACTGGAGTTGGCATATGAGCAATACGTAGCTAGAGATGCGTTACAAGCTGCCGCATTCAAAGACCATACCGACAGACACATAGCCTTCCTACGCCAGAAACGGCAAGAAATCGAATACTATGAATCGCTACGACCCCTTCGTCAGACAAATCCAGGTGCCGTCTTTGGTCAAGGGTATTCGGGTTTTGGCAATGGTATCACGGCTTCGAAGTCTGGTATTATCGGTCCGCGCGACCGGCGACGACTCGGAAGGTTTGCCCGAGAATTAAGGATGTGGGTGTCACTTGTGATAATAGTGCTTCTTATTGTCCGAGTATCAATTAATGAATCATTTTAGATCCCGCGAAGAAATGCGACGCCAGTCGGAAGCCGATGAAATGCTTATTCCTGTTCGGTTGGATATGGAATTTGATAAGATGCGTCTTCGCGATACCTTCACCTGGAACATGCATGAGCGAACGATACCACTTGATATCTTTTCCGAAAATCTCTGCGAAGATTACAATTTCCCTTTACATCATGTCCCTCAAGTAGTCCGAGCAATCTCGGAACAGATCAGTGATTTCCAGCCACACATTTTCGATCCATCGGTCGCGAAAACCGTCGATCCATCGCTACCATATACAGCCTACAAAGATGACGATATGCGCGTCATGGTTAAACTCGACATTACAATTGGTCAGCATAATCTTGTTGATCAGTTTGAATGGGACATCAACGACCCGCAAAATAATCCGGAAGATTTTGCCAGAACGCTCTGTCAGGAATTGTCCCTTGCGCCTGAATTTCTCACTGCTATATCGCATGCTATTCGCGAACAGACTCAGATGTTCACAAAATCCCTTTTATTAGTTGGACATCCTTTTGATGGACGTCCAGTTGAAGATGATGAGATTCGGAAGGAACTTTGTCCGTCCATCACAGAGCTTGTTCGTCCAAAGCACCAACTGCGAGACTACACTCCTGTTCTCTATGAGCTCTCCGAAGCCGAACTCGGAAAGGCAGACAAAGATAGCGAGCGTGAAAATAGATGGAAACGAAGACAAGGACGAGCAGTTGGTCGAAGAGGTGGAATTGTTTTACCAGATCTACGCGAGCCGATGCGTACCTTCCGCACACCGCTAATTAGCTCGGTTTTACCCTGTGCAGCCAAGAAGTTCACGCCGCCATCACCAGAGGTCGATTCTTCAGATGAAGGAGAAACTCATTATGGCTCAAGTAGACGCTCTCGACACGCTACTGTCGCGCAGCAGATCCCACCAATTTCCCATACCCAAACGCCTCTCCATAGACAGCAACCCATCCACCAAGTTCATACAGCTCACAGCTCACCAGCATTACCTTTGCCGGCAACACTTCCCGCCAAAGTTTCTGAGGTCATTACTGCTTCTGCGTCGGCATCGGTGTCAGCTGTCCAGAGTCCATCTGTGCGGTCTGACGGGGAGTTATCGCTGATTGTCAAATTACGAGGCAAAATAATAAAGCAATGGATGCAAGCTAACGCACGGCGCTTCTAAATCAATTTGAATCCCATTTTTAGGAACAAATTTAAATTCTTTTGTGTATTAATATTATTTATTGAGTTGTTTCTTTTTTTTTTTTGTACTTTATTGTATGGATAGTTTAATGTTCAATATACTGAGCTTATTGACTAGTTCTAGTTATTTTAAATTAGGGTAGATTTAAAAAATAGACTCTGTATAACAGATTATTATAAATATATCATGAAATTACTAAAAAAAAAATAGATCTATTATTTTGACAAAGTGCATAAAGGAGTGACTGAGGGTAAGTAAAAGAACAATAAACAAAAGCAAAATATTAATCGATAACCCTGGCCAGGTGATATTATCGATTTCTGCACAAGACGCGCGCAGTAGCATTAAGCGAGAGAACAAAACGATCTCATAAACCGAGAAAGCATCACTGATAAGATAAAACATTACCACAAGAGGAAAAAAGAATAAAACAAAATAAAAAAAGAAAAACAGAAAAAGCATGACCAATGTTCATGTCAGATCAAATAGAATAACAAAGTTAATAATACAGTAATATGATAAATTACCAAAAAGAAATCGCCTCCACATTAAACAATTATTAGGAAAAGGAGAATCATCCACTATTCAAAAAAGACAATAAAGAAAAAAAATATTGAGATTAGTAAAATTGGAAAAATCATCATTTCCCATTTAGACATCTTCACGAGAGCAATGAAGAAAAAACCGCAAAGACAAAAACATGCAAAAAAGTGAACCACAAAATACACAGTAACAAGAAAAGGAACCAACCAAACAAAATGCTTTTGAATGAGATGGCAAATAATTACGCGCTTCGATTAAAAATTGAGAAAACGTACTGGAACAACTTTCCAAGGAACGATTGCGAGATAAATCCGTAAACCTTGTCCAAGAAGCCAGGTTCTTTCTGCTTGGTGCTGGTCGAAAGTCCTGGGGCACGAGCCGGTTCGATCGAAGGACGCGCAGATTCAGGAATTGAAACAGAAGTGTCCTTATCTGTCTTTATTTCAGAAGGAACAGCAGGAGTCTTTGGTGCGGGCTCAGAGCTCGAAGCGACGGCAGGTATCTCAGGGACGGCTTCAGGGACAGCCTTGTCGACGACAGTAGCGGCAGGTTCGGGAGTAGTAATATTAGTGTTTTCGGTCAGAATACTCGAGATCTCGGAAGGTGTGGCAGCAGCTGTCTTTGTAGCCTCTTTCGCGGCATCGGAAGCAGAGCTGGCGGCCTCGGTCGCCTGTTTGACAGCACTACCTGCGGCATTGGCAAGACTGGTAGTGAATGCCGCAGTGGAAGACGTGACAGTCTCAGACGCACTCTCGACAACCTTCGCGGCCGCCTCGGTGGCCACCTTCGCGGCCTCAGAAGCCTCAGCGGCCTTCGTCTCGACAGTATCCTTCGCTGCCTCAACAGCCTTCTTGACTTCCTCGGGCGCGTTAGCAGACGTCTCTGCAACAGACTTGACGGCTTCAGTCGACTGCTCGACGGCACTGTGAGCAGCAACCTCAACAGCCTCTGCAACGGCAACAGCTTTCTCCTGCACAGCGGCAGCACTCGTGGAGGGTTCACTTACAGCCTCGACAGCAGCACCGACTTCCTTCGCTTCCTCTGCCTTGGTTTCAGCAGTCGACTCAGTCGCAGGAGGAGAGTCGACCATGACAAAGTCCTCCTTTGACTCGGCGGCAGCTTCTTTAGCAGTAGTTTCTTCGGTAGCAGTTTCTTCGGCAGCAGTCTCTTCGGCGGGAGTCTCTTCAGTGAGAGATACCGCAGGCGGAGAGGGGTTTGGATCCTCGGGAGGGAATACGGCAGGAGTAAGCTTGTAGAAGCTATCCTCGGTAACCTTAACTATGCTGTTTTCAATTCCATCATCCCAGGCTATAAGAAGTAGATTGTCCATGTTAATAACTTCTTTATCAATTCATAATAAAGCCGACTGAGATAGTATCCTCAAGACTTCTTGCGGTGTAAGCTGATAAATGTACATACCAGTCTCGATGCCCGGGGCTAAAATCCAGACTCCGTCAATGACATACTTGAACTTGTATGTCTTACCAGCGACGAGGGTAATGGTCACTTGGAACTTGTTTTCCGACTCATAGAAGGAAAGCGGGATAGGCTTCCAGGACGTGAACTCGCCGGCGACGGCGACGGACGAGGGGATGGGTTCTGTGGGAGTATAGCTGAAGAGAACGGGACCGACAGAGACCATGATTGACCAGGAAGGCGAAGGAGTGTTAGAAGAGGCAGAGATTGAGTATAGACGGGCGGTTTTTTTGCGCGAAAACGAGGTCGGGGAAGAAGTAAGACGAGAGTGGATAGAGCGAGCGCGGCTTAAGCGCAGTAAACAAACCTTGACGCAAGAATCAGGCAAACTTTATCGGTCGTCCGATGAACAAGTTTGTAATCTTCCTCGCACACTCCGACCGTAAGTTTGCGTTCAGGGATTCTATTCCGTACACTTATCCCTGGAATTGTATATCAATTGCGCTTTCCGAAAGAACTACAGAGTACTACCAAAGGTTTTCTTTCTGCAAATTTACAGACGGACGCGGTTAGTCCGCAGCTCGGACCTATTCCGTATTCGGCCTGGAGCCACTTCAGAGCTAATCTACTTTGGGTTGCCGATAACTGAGCCTGTTTCGGACATCGAACAAACGACGATAGCAGCTCGCTTCTTCGCTGTGGGGTACGCTGAGCCAACAGCCTCTGCCAGCCCAATGTTGCCGGAATAGCACCCGGTAGGGGCAAATCTGCGTATAACTAGTTGGTACAATTAGTTGGTTGACTATACATGCCACCTCTACTCCAGCAACACTGCTTTCTACAGACATCTGACTCATCAGAGTTTGAAAAATATTTCTGTTGTGATGTGTACCCATCCATAACTGCATTATATTCACTATGACAACACCCATAATGCATCCGAAAACCCATAAAAATCAAACCAAACAGCCAGCTCTATAAATTATCACGTCTATGTCGACCCTCTCGCTTCATCACTAGATCGTGCCAAGTCTTGCAATACCTCAAGCTCCCCGGTACTCTTACACATACTTCTGAATTTCGAGTCCTGTCTCTTCAAAAGTGCTTCAGGACTATCAAACTCCACTATCCGTCCTTGATCCATGACCATAACTCTATCATAGTCAATCACGGATCGTAATCGATGAGCGATAGTCAAAACCGTAGTCTCTTTGAACTCACACCGAATAGTTTCTTGTAACTTCAAATCAGTTTCATAATCGATCGATGCCGTAGCCTCGTCAAGAATGATTATTTGCGGAGACTTGAGAAGCGAACGCGCCAAACACACTAACTGTCGCTGCCCTTGTGAGATATTTGAGCCGTTTTCAGTCATTTCCGTCTGAAGATTATAAAAGACTGATCGGTTAGAAGCTGAGCTCGATGAACTAGGCACCGCACTGGAAATCAAATGAGCGCGCCGAAGAGCTTCAAAAATTTGTTGATCAGAATACTGGTTGAAAGGGTCTAGATTTGACCGTAAAGTTCCTGTAAACAACGTTGGGTCTATAAAATCAGTTAATGCCAATGTACCAACCCATAAATAGGGGATACATGCCTTGTGGAATTATCGCAAGTGCCCTTCTCAAATCCTTCAATCCTATCTTTGATATATCGATGCCATCGATTTTAATAAACCCTTCTTCCGCTTCCAGAAATCTAAAAAAAGCAACAGCCATAGTCGATTTTCCGGCGCCCGTACGCCCCACAATCCCAACTTTCCAGCCTCCTTGAACTTCAAAACTGACTTGATTTAAAGCACGTTGCATGCCCGGAGCATAACTAAGCGTTAGGTCTTTAACTTCAATGGCCCCCTTTGTCGGCCATCCGCTGGGTGGTCTGAATTCTGGGACAATATCGGCAGCTTCTTGTTCTAGCTGAAGGTATTCCTCCACGCGTTCCACAGAGTTCATATTCATTTCATTCACAGCAGACAATAACACAAGCCATAGCATATTCTCTGTAAATGTGATTGCAAAAGTTAGACATAAACCAGCCAATCCTGCATCAATGGTCTTGCGTCTGAGTAACAGGAATGCAGCAGTCAGTGTAGAAACTAAACCGCCACTAATCTCAACGCGAAGTGACATCCAACGATTACATGCCCAGAGAGCACCATATGGTCGACTATTAGTATCCACTTTAAGCATGTTGTCAAATATAAACCTGCGTTCACTGCCATATGCGCGAATTGTACACAGACCAGAGAGAGTCTCACCGAAATGCTGATAAATTGGGCTTCTTGTAACTGCCTGGATGCGCTTCAGCTCTCGAGAAGACTGTAGGTAATAAAGATTGATGAAATACAGAATAATTCCAATAGCCGAACCAGCAATCAAAAATGCCGGCACAATCGCAGAGATTAATACGACAATGACAACAAGACCAAGCACAGAGTGTGCAAATGAAAGTAGATCGGGCGCAACTACCTGATCAATAGATTCAATGTCTTTCGAGAACCGATTCATAATTCTTCCTACTGGCGTCACGTCAAAAAACCTGGCTCTCGCTTTCAGTACCCGGTGCAGTAGATGCTCATATAATTCAGTAGAAGCCATCAGACTTCCATAAAACACAATGCCTTCGCGGAAAAATGACAATGCAATATATATCAACGAAATTACGCCATACATCAACAGATAAAACACTAAACTGTGCTCGGATAGTTCGACATCGTCTGCTTCAAGCGCAACGTAGCTTGAGTTTTTAGCCCATTCTCGGATCCACCAAGATTGAGCAACATTTCCAATTTGATGAGCGCAAATTATGGATACAACAGCAATCCAGTATCCCTGAGATCCCATTGCGCTAAAATATCGAGCATAAACCTCACTCTTGACTCGTCCGACGTCTTGAGTTTCAGCCAGCAGCGGCGGAAATTTTGTTTCGGGAACAGGCAGAATTCCCGATACCTGCTGCGTATTCTCCAGCACGTCATCGTCAACCACAATCTCATCAGTGACAACGCGAAATGCCTCATCAGAATTACGCTCGACGCCTGGAGACTGAAGTCCTGATTCAACTCTGTTTCGGATCATACTTAGACTGGAATGCGTTTTGAATAGTGATTTGCTTCGTTTCACGATCCCGCGATTCATGGCTTCAGATGGACTTCCTTGGAAAACAACTCCGCCATCTTTCATAACCACTACACAGCTCGCAGCACCAAGTGTCAAATTCACGTTATGAGACACAAGAATGCAAGTACGGCCTCGCATTAAAGGTCCCGTAATTCCATCCTCATATAATGTCAGAGCAGTTGCCGAATCGACAGCACTCAAACAATCATCCAGAATAACGTGCTTAGCGCGTGAGTAAAGAGCACGCGCTAGTGATATACGCTGCTTTTGCCCTCCCGAGAGTGTGATACCTTTCTCTCCTACTTGCGTAAATTCACCTTTTTCAAGTATATCTATATCACGACGTAAAGCGCAAGCATCAAGACAAGCCTCGTACCTACTATTATCGTACGCACTTCCAAAAAGAATATTTTCCCTAATAGTCGCATCTAAAAGCCATGGTGATTGAGCACAATATGCGACAGAGTCGGTATAGCCAGTGACTGGATCAACAATCAGACTGCCAGAGTTAGAGCTTCCAGGCAAAAACACTTTACCTTTGAGTATTGTCATTTCTCCAAGTAATGCCATCAACAATGAAGTCTTTCCAGCTCCGGTAGGACCAATAATGACAGAAAGCTGACCAACCTTGAAATCTATATTGAGATTTGCCAATTGGAAATTTCTGCTATTTCTAGAAGCCGACAAGTCCCATGTGAAAGTCGCGTTTTGAAATCCGATTTCAGGAGAGAAAAAATCGCGATCAGTCTGTGCCAATTGGGCGTACTTTCCGGTAGACTCTTCATTCATGAACCGTCGTATGCGTGTGAGCGATACCTTGGCATTGATCAACTCGGCAATCATACCAGCGAATCTATCCATCGGTGTACGCAAGAGATTAAATAAAGCAACTGAGCTGAATGCAGTTGAGGGTTTAAGCTCTCGTTGTGCAACAAATGTGTATACACCAAACGTAGTGAATGTAATCAAAGTTGGGAAACCAAACCAGATAATCACTGTATGTTTTTACAGTTAGAAACGCTGTCACCACAAAATAAAAATAAAGAATAAATAACCAACCTGCAAAAGTCCAAAGGATATATCTCTTGCGTAGCTGCTTCATTTCCTTCGCGCGGATATCCATCAATCTTTTGGTAAACAGTGATTCCCAAGAGAAAAATTTTATGATTTTGATACTTTGCAGTACTTCATTCGTGCTCTGAATTCGCTTATCCGTAATACCCATCAACTCACTTTGAATCTTTCCAAACCCTTTTGAAAAAAAATAATTGATCGGCACCAGTCCGCACATTAAAGACACTCCAGCAAGAGAACTTGGTCCAAGATTTCGGTATAGTAATATTAGTGAGACAACAATCATTACAATACCCCTGCTCAGTTGATGCAGACCAGCCATGGCTTCTGAAATCGTGTTTGAATCAATTGCCATCAAATTTATAATTGTTCCAGTCGTCATTGGAGCATTCGTATCTTCTTCTAACTTCGCGCAATTTTTCGATTTGGAATCTTCAGAGTCATCAGAATTTTCATTCGCCTTTACAATTGCGTGCTTTTTGGCCAGTGCTTTCGTGTATATTTCAGCAACAAGAAGGGCTCTGATTTTGATGCATAACCTCCTAAAGCCCCATAGTGATTGCGCGCTGGCAATAGAGCCCACAACAGTAGAGAAGAATAGAAATGCAACGTACGCTAAAGCCGTCTGAGTAGATCTCATTCCATTCTCTAAGTAATTCAGAATAAGCTGTACCATAATTGTCGGTATAAAGGAAATGAATGCGTATAAAATTGTCCAAATAGCACTAACAGCCAATTCTGATGCACAGTACTTCAGAAGAGACACAGAAAACGAATTGTGTTCTCTTATTTCCTGAAATTCTCGCTCGATAACTGATGATCTTAGATCGTCGCTGAGATCCCATACATCTTCCAACGTCAATGGATCTCTAGAGCCTTTTGTCATCAGATCATTCACCCACGAGAACATCAATTTAGCGTACAACGATACTACGTTTTCTCTCCATGGCACAAGATCTTTTTGAACCTGAAGATATGGGGGAATGTTTCCTAACGGAGAAGCAAGCGTAATGCCACATAGTGTCGTGATAAACACAAATTCGACAGCTGATAATATAGACTGAAGTACGGATGAGTTTTGGAAAGTCATCGAGTAGACTTGAAAAGCAACTATACACCACACGCACATATAAATTACTGCCAAGTGTACCGATGCCTTGCTAGAGATGTTTTGAGCGCCATTTACCGAACGCAAACGAGAAAGGATAAATGCATAAACCTGGAAAATGCGTTAACACCGAACGTTGAAGTCTTTAAAAGTAGTCAGTTTGTCTTACCCAAAATACTATAGCGCAATAAGAGCGAGAATTAGTATCTGGATTATTATTCCGAAGACTAGGCACTATTGACATTGTGATAAGAACACCAACATGCACTCCAGCGAATGCCAAAATTAAAATCTTCTCCAACATGTTCCTTAAAATTACACCACGTGCAGAAACAAATACAAGCTCCATGTTTGTCAAAACATCACTGTATGCGTTTAAATCTGTTCGGCGACTAGATTGCGTAGACACCGAGATGTTGTCCGAAGAATGCCGGCTACCATTGAAGTGTGGTAAATGAGATACGTCAGGTTCGTTTGTATTCAACCGGAATAGGCCATCTTCGCTATTAGCATCATCGTCATAGTCCACATACGGCTGAAAACTGGGGCTGGCACCACTAGTGTGTGATGCTGTTTGGTATAGTGACGAGAAAGTCGAACGAGATCGCGTGCCCCACGGCGGTCGGGATCGTGCGTAAAGATGTCTAGCTGATGGTAGGAGGAAGCACGCAGACACGACAACTCCGGTTAAAGGAGCAGCAATATATAAGTAACTAGTTGGTTAGAGAATAAGTATTAATGTTTGGTCTTGAATAAAGCGGGCCAGAAGAAGGTAGAGATCATACCTATCAGTGAAGCACAAGCCCTCACTAGTCTGACCATCCAAGAGCGCCTTAACGCACGAAGATGATAAAACTGAAAGAGCCATGATAATTTAGGTAAAATACAGCATCCTTTAAGAGTGGAATAGGAAATAATGAGCTAGGGGCAGAGAGTGGTTGATTTGGCCAGTCTCGATCATGACTCGGCCTGACCATAAATCCGTCGCGACGCCCCTGAGCACTGCGGTGGCTGTTTAATATCTGCTAACATCTTATGGGTTTTGTACATTGCACTGAGAGAAGGCACCTGCTAATCAGATAAGTGGCCTGAGAGAATGAGAAGAGTAGCTGCTGTATTGTATATGTCCCATGTAGAATTATACACTCTTGTATACCATCTATATACCATGAGAGCACACTGCTGACTATCTACATTCCTATTTTTGTGCTGCACCTGGCTTTACACAGTCTACAGCGCAGCTCCTCATAATCGACACTATACAGGTAAACCACTATGCTTTATTAACAGTTTTATACACAAAAATTATTAAAGCGACCAAAGAAGCTCGCAACACAATAAGGTATGATACAGCTAAAAATGTTTTGCGAGTACCACCACTAGAACCTCTACAGCGAACAAACAGCAAAACCCATGCGAAATATTATTTAACTGATTCTTACGTGACTTGAAAATCCGTGCACGAAATCAAAATAAAACTCAAATTGTTTATTCGCCAAACAATCTCCTGACGCGTCTGAGAACACTGTCTTTCTCGGGGTCTGAATGATAGATATTGATTAGTACAAAAGTGACGAGAAGCGCACAAGTACAATAGACAACAATACCATAAGGATGATCCTTGGAAGGAATCTCAAGAACTGCGGGAAATGCATTGGTGTATCCGTCCAGCTTGTATCGTATCTTCTCCGCAATCTAATTCAATTAAAGTGTCAATATAACGTCAACTTTTTGGCTTCACTTCAGCTACAAGGATTGGCATACGTGCTGGTTAATGAGCAACACCGCAATGTCCTTCCGGGTGGCAGTGAAATCATCAAAAGCAGCTTCGATATCGTCTACCGACGACTTGTTGTCGACAACCAGAAAATTCTTTTTCTTGTCCTCGGTCAAGTGGCCGGTTCCAGCGAGAAGCAGCCCGGTGACGGTATCCTCATCGCCAATCACGGCAATGAACGAACGGTTAGCTGCGGTTTGTGACATTTCCTAATCGTTCTATAAAAAACAATTAGCACCGCTTTGTTGAATTATAATAGGCGATACTCGCGGGTTCGAAATATGAAAGGAGCAATAGTCGGGCTCTTATCAACCAGACAATTCGACGCCAGCCACACGAGCAATCAAAAAGCAATCAAAACAAAAAAGAAAATAACGTACATATCTCCAAGAACTACAGCGAAAACAAGATTCGCCAGTGAATTGAAGAAGATCTGGGCGAGCAGAGTCGAGCGTAGGAGACGTAATGAGTAGGCTAGAGCTGAGCTTTTGCCTTCGAGGCCGCAAAAAGAACTCTAAACTCAACCCGATACGGACTATCATTATTGCTCAAACCCCTTAATGACAATATTATGTCAGCTTTCCGAATAGCCCCTGGGTTATTTCTGCACCGGGATTGAACTCTAATGTGAGACCTATTCTAATCATGAGGCCTGAACATGAGCCTCGATTGTAGGTAGAGTGACATTATTTGTTTGCCTGAAAAGCAGTCTATACTATAGCAAGTGTATACAGTGTACAGTGTAGTTAGACACAGACAGCAGCAGCAGATTCTGGCTATACAAATGTGTATCACATGACCGTATATAGGATAAATAGATGACACTACTGGCAAATTTCCACTACTTGTCACTCAAGTAACCGAGCCAATAACAGGCGGAATAGTTGGACGGCTTAGCACATACCAATTCTCGCGTTTCTATAAGGATACACACGACTAAGCCTGTATATACATATTAATCCCTTCAGTGGTGTCTCTTTTATTAATCAGGTATACACTTCATTAAAATAATAACAGACAGCAAGCAATGTCGACATCTCTTGTTCGTGTTATTCGCAATGCCTACCGGGTCGGATTCAAGGACTACCTTGCTCAAATGATGGCTATTGGTGATACGAAATATGGAACGTGAGTATTTGATTGAAAGACAAAAAAGTTATAAATCTGTACTGACTGCTCGGTAGATTGGTGGGAATTGACGTATGTGTTAAAAAATTATAAACAGCAGCATCAATGAAGCACATAAACTGATTTATATTTGCATAGCGCTTCGGCAACAAATTTTTTGAAAATAAGGAAGAAGATGAAATTCACCGTAAGAGATATTACTGGTCGACATTTATCACATAAAATAGACAAAGGCTAACAAAGGACTGCGAACCAGTGAGAACACGATGGGTTCAATACAAGGAGAAGTACTACGACGTATCACAGATCGAGCCAGGCTGGTAAGTGCGAGCAAAAGCTCTATGAAGATAGAAAAGATGAAAGCGAAATCAGATTTTAATGTGATATTGATTCAGGCATGGATGGTTAGGATATCTTGTCGATACTCCGCCAAATGCTCTCGACGCCGCGCATACCACTGTTCGCAAGCAACCGGAAGTTTCTAGAGTACATAATGGCACCGGCACCAGAGATGCTTATGTGCCATATTCTACTGTTAAGCCAAAATTTGAGTCATGGACGCCTCAGATCAAGGAGCGGGTATGAGTACGGAAGTCGGAATTTGGAATCAGGTTGGCATTTGGGCATTTCGTTTTAGATTTTAATAGCTTATAATAAGAATACATAGTTATGTGTTCTTACTTGACGATTTGTAGCAAGAGATTATCCTCTGTAGCTTCCGAGCAGAAGAATATGTCAACCATAGATTCGAGCATATGCAAGCACTTGTAAAAAGGTTATTTCTAGCTAATCACCATGTTAGATTCTCACAGTCTTCACATAGGTGTCGCATATTCAACAACCAGAAAAGAATACCAAGAAATAATACGAGTCAGGTATGGTATAAGTGGAATGGAGGCTAGCATTATAGAGAATATGACCTCCAATGGCCAAGAAGTCTGGTAGCGGGATACTCATTTCTGTAATCGAGATATGCATTCGGCGCGATCTAAGAGAGAGCAAGACCTGATCTGATCAGCATTGTAGGTGACTTTTGATGAGATTTATGATGAGACTTATGATGATCTGCACAATCATAGTGCATGCTATGAGTCACTACAACTAGTTGCTCATAAATTGCAGAGTTAAACTTCATTGTTGAGGTTTTAAATAAGTTAAAACTGCTCGAATGCCGAAACTTGCTTTTTCATTCTCAAACCTATGAGTCACGGCACCGCCAGAAATAAGTTGAAGCTGAATGATGAGTCTTGATCGAAGATGATATTACCAATCGTTCTAGGCGATATTGATCTGCAGCTTTCGAGCACGGAGAAGGGTCGTAGAACAGGTCAGGGGACGGGCTTCAATAGTAAGGGCATGATGTGCTGGCCGATTATATATATAACGCTTGATCGATCTCGGCGAGCTACGAGGAAGGTTCAGAGCTCGAGGGTTCAAAGCTCGAGGAGTCGTGGATCCGCGGGTCAAGTGGCTTAGCAGACCCAGGCTTATCGGCGGGCGGCAGATTCGAGGCATACACTAGCAGCCTGCTTGTTCTTGCTTTTCAATATATCGATCAAAAAAGTAAATGAAGAGTCACCAATATCTGACGACGGGTTCACGTTGCCAAGGTTCATATCAATATATCAAAAGTGTCGGCTGCGAGAAGAATGAGAATTACGATTTGACGTCATTATCAGAGCAGCTCTGATAATTCTTCTGATAGCGATATCCTGGTTGATATTTGGCATACACTTTTAGTAATGAAATATTCTTCGCAATTTTGGCGCCATGCGCAAAGCTTACAACAACTCCATTCAGCAAGCACTCACAGCAATTAGCTCTGCGCTGGTTGGTTAGTGCTGAAGACTGTTATCGGCCAGATTCAGGTGGCTTGGGGCAAGATAACGAGGTACGAGACCCAGGAGCAGGTGAGACGAGTACTCTGCTCTTCCGCCGGAAAGGACTAGCCAGATATGGTTTGGTGGTCTTCCTGCCAGTTAGATGTAGATGATTAAGACAGACAGAGTCTTGGTGCTGAAGAGCAAATTTGATTGGCAAGAATCTTGCTGATTGTCGCTCATAATACGCGCTCAGCAACAACGAGGATAAGCTCAGCTAAGCTCAGCAAAGATCCGTTTATGCCTGTGCAAGTCTTGTAAAATATATAACATTGGCCTCATCACTACTGCCGAACCGCCTGTGCGCAGTCTTTTCTCCTAGTTCGCAGGATTGCTGCTGAACCAACGTGGTCCGTGTAGCTCAATTGGGTACGTCTCGGGCTCCGACCCAGTAATCGTCTACTTAATCGCACTCCGCTTAAATTTATCTACCTCCCTCGCAAATCGAGTGTCGTCTTTTTATCTTTTCTCTTTCCTCTTTCCTCTTTCCTCTTTTCTCTTTTTTTTTTGTTTCGTCTCTGCTGCTGAATTTGTCCTGCTTGGCGCGGCTGTAAAAACTGCGCTCTCACGTGCTCCTCCCAGTCAATTGCGTCTCAGTTGAATATTCAGTATCCGTCTGTCAATTCACTCTCCTACTACTAAATCTTTCCGGTCTCACGGATCCATCCCAATGGACGTCTTGCAGTGCCCCTCCCCTCTCTGGGTTGTCGACGACTTCAATCTCTGCTTCAGACAGAAGTAAGTACTGCCTTGTATATCGCCGCCGGCCTTGTGAGCTCAAAACTAGCTCGAGCTTTTGCAAGTCCTCCTCTCCGGGTGTCACACGACGGTCAGCTTAAAGTGGCAGGCAGCGCCTTCAATTGCTCTTGAATTGCTCAGTGCTAACTTGATTTCATTAGATATTTCCAAATTCTCTTCCCTCTTGCCGCTATTGCGCTCTCTGCTGTAATCTTGTTCTCGGATACCATTAAAGTATGGTTGGAAAGAAGCAACCGAACAGAAGGATACCAGATCGTAGACGAGGACGATCGACACAATCCCTTTTACCGTTCTGACGAGGGTCCTGAGGCCGCTTTACTTGATAGCGACGAGGACGCTGACGATTATCAAATCTACCGTCTTGCTACTGCTGATCCTAGCAGGATAGACTTCCATGATGACGAGGACTCACCAATCAACCATGACAGCGTAGTCGATGACAATGACCAGAAAACCATTGTTGTCAACCCCCGTGGTAGTGGCTTTCGCATTGCCGCCGAGGAATTCTTTCTGTTTTGCGAAATCTCCCTTCATATCCTTGCCATCGGTAGTCTTTTGTGGTACCGCCCTGCTCGGGATGATTGGGAGCATTATGGGACTCGTGCATTGATTGGTTGTCTCTTCTGGGTAATTTTCTTTTGCTCCAGCTCTAAATGATATTTGGCTAAAACAAATTTTATAGGTGTACACTCTTTTCCTCGTAAATCTTCGTCTTTCGAAGTCTATCGAGTTTGTCCCTTCCTATATTTGGGCTCATATCGTCTTTCTTTATATATATGCCTGGACCCAGGCTGCGTTTGCCTTCAGATCTGCTGTGATTCACCCCGACAATTGGATCATAGACTACTCATCTGCTATTGATTTCATCCTGACGACGATTCTTTTATGCTTTGGTCTTTCGATGAATACGTCCAGCAAACCGATCTACATTGTGTCCAGACATGGATATGACCCTAATATTGAACCTCTGGCTTCAATTGCATCTAAGATGTCTTTTGACTGGGTCGGTCCTATTATTTGGAAGGGTTACAACAAAATTTTGACTATTGAAGATGTATGGGATCTTCGCGATGGCGATCGATCAGCGAGCATTCTGAAAGGCTTCAGAAAAGAGCTGTAAGTGGTACCCGTACACTCTACTTTTTCTTAGTATTCTGCTAATTTTTTGTGTATTAGAAAAAATGCGTCATTTGTAATGAGCTTGTTGAGGTTTTTCAAATATGAGCTTGCTCTCGCTATAGGATGGTCTTGCTTCCACTCATTGTTCGCTTTCGTTCCCAGTATTGTTGTTCGCGTTATTCTCGAATACGTCGAAAATCCGGAAGCAACTCCGCGTAATGTTGCCTGGCTTTATATTTTTATTCTACTTCTTTCGTCTTTTTTGAATGCAATGGGTAATGGTCAGGCATTATGGAACGGTCGTCAAATTTGTATCCGTATTAGAGCTATTGTTATTGGTGAGCTATACGCAAAGGCCTTGCGACGCAAGGCCGGTGCTATCAGTTCTGAGAAGAACGAGGACGGCACTATATCTGAAGAAACCGAGGAAACTGATATTGGTGGAATCATCAATTTGATGGCAGTTGATGCCTTTAAAGTCGGTGAGGTCGTTGCTTACCTTCATTTCTTAACTGGAGGTATCGTCATGATTTTCCTTTCTTTGGCTTTGCTTTACAAAACTTTGGGCGTTAGTGCTCTCGCCGGTGCTGCTGTTATGATTTCTCTGTTACCAGTTCACCTGTGGATTTCTAAAATTTTCGGCGAGGCTCAGTCCGATCTCATGAAAATGACAGATAAGCGTGTTCACAAAACCAATGAAGTTCTCAACAGTATCAAGATCATCAAATATTTTGCTTGGGAAGCGCGCTTTTACGACACAGTCAACGAGGCTCGTAAAGATGAAATGAAAATGCTTTACCGTCGTTTTCTAATCTGGGCTGGTTCTTCGATTGTTTGGTACGGTGCGCCTATTCTTATTACGCTTGTTACTTTCGGTTTCTACACTTTGGTTCTCGGAAACTCCATGTCGACCCCCGTCGCTTTCAGTGCTCTTGCTCTTTTCAATCTTATGCGCATTCCCCTTGATCAGCTTGCTGAAATGTTTACGAATATGTTGCAGTCAAAGACTTCTATCGAGCGTATCAGTGAGTTTTTGCAAGAAGCTGAGACCGAAAAGTACGATCAACTTAAGAGCAAGCCTAGCGAAGGCTCCAATTTTATCGGATTTGAGAATGCCACATTTTCATGGGGCAACGCAGCTAATGCTCACGAATTCAAGCTTGAGAATTTGCACATCAACTTCCATATCGGCGAACTAAATTTGGTTGTCGGTCCTACAGGTTCTGGCAAAACTTCTCTTTTGATGGCTCTGCTAGGAGAGATGAAAATTCTTAGCGGAAGTGTTTTTCTTCCTGGCATAACTAAATTTGGTGAAGAGGCTATGGTTGATCGTATGACTGGGTTGTCAGAGTCGGTTGCTTACTGTGCTCAGCAAGCGTATGTATTTTCTGCTCAAGAAATTTCTTTTGGTAGATTGGCTAACTTACTGTGTTTAGTTGGCTTTTGAACGACACCGTCAAGAACAACATCACTTTCGGCAATGAATTTCATGAGAGCCGTTACAACGCCGTCGTTGAGGCCTGCGGTTTGAAGCGCGATTTCGAGATTCTAGAGGGCGGTGATGAGACTGAGGTTGGTGAGCGCGGTATCGCTCTATCTGGTGGACAGAAGCAGCGTATCTCGCTTGCTCGTGCTCTTTACTCTCCTGCTAAGCATCTTTTACTTGATGACTGTCTCAGTGCTGTAGATTCACATACTGCTGTCTGGATTTATGAAAATTGTATCACCGGCTCTATGATGAATGGCCGTACTGTTATTTTGGTGTCGCATAACGTTGCGTTGACGCTCGCGGGAGCCAGTCACGTAATCTGCCTTGATAAAGGAAACGTTGTTATGCAAGGCACACCCCAGGAGATTGTTGATAGCGGTTTGCTCGGTGATGACGAGCTTGTCCGCAACTCTGCCAGCAAAGCTGGATCTCGTTCTGTATCGCGCTCTCAGTCCGTGGCTGACTTGAAGAAGCAAGTCGATATCGCTGCTGCTGTCGAAGTGGAAGCAGAACTCGAAGCCGAAGCTGTAGTGGCTAATATGGAAGGTGCTGGTGTGCCTGTCCCAGGTAAAGATAAAAAGAAATATAAGCTTGTGCTTGCTGAGTCTCAGCAGACAGGAACTGTCAAGTGGACTGTATATCTTATTTATTTGAAGGCGCTTGGAGGTCTTAAGTTCTGGCTTATTACTGCTATTGCTTTTGGTGTTTTTCAGTACTTAAACGTCGGTCAATCATGGTGGATTCGTGTTTGGTACGTGTATTTTCTTAATCGGTTTGCTGATCATTTCCCAAAGCTGACTTGTCTAATTATTTAGGGCTGCAAATATGCCTGCACCTGAAACTGTTAATGGGGCTATTATTTCGGCTGTGAAGCAAGTATCGAATATTCCCGTCATGACGCTGATGTCTGCCGGTGCCAACAAAGTAGCCAATGTACGCGATCAGGTTGTGTCATTCCGAGAAATGGCTATTACCGATATTTCAGGACGTGGAACTAAGTTTTATCTGGGAATCTATGGTTTATACACTATTGCATATCTTGTGATGTGTTTTATTCGTGAAGCAATCGTCTTTATCGGTTCGCTTCATGCTTCTAAGCATCTGTTTGAGACGCTTCTTATGCGTGTCATGCGCGCCAAGCCACGGTTCTTCGATGCTACTCCTATTGGTCGTATTATGAACAGATTTTCCAAGGATATGGAAATTACCGATCAGGAAATTGCTCCCGTGTTTGTCAGTTTGGCGCATTCCGTTTTGAACATTGCGGTAATTGTCGTGATTGTTTCTCTCATCATGCCAATGTTCTTGCTTGGTGCTTTGTTCATCGGTTTATTGTTCTACCTCATTGTCACGTTCTTCTTGGCTCCTTCTCGTGAGTTGAAGCGTATGGATGCTGTTACTCGCAGTCCCATCTACCAGCATTTCGGTGAGACCCTGACCGGTGTGACGACTATCCGTGCTTATGGTTACGAAGATCGATTTTTGAAGGAAAATGAGGAGCGAATTGACAACAATAACCGTCCGTTTTGGTCCGTGTGGGCTTGTAACCGCTGGATGAGTTTCCGCGTTGATGTTGCCGGTAGTTTGGTTTCTTTTATCGCTGGTATCTTCGTTGTCTTGTCGACTGGCAAGATTGATAGTGGTTTGGCAGGTCTTTCGCTGACTTATGCGGTCATGTTCACTGACAGTCTGTTATGGTTTGTATGGCTTTACGCTATGAATGAGATGAACATGAACTCTGTCGAGCGCATTGATGAGTACTTGTATATAGATCAGGAGCCGCCCGAGATTGTCGAGAGTTACAGACCCCCAGCTGGATGGCCTGCCAAAGGTGCCATTACTGTTGAGAATCTGTCTCTGCGTTACGCGCCTGGTTTGCCAAAAGTTATTAAGGATGTCACATTCGAGGTCAAGCCGACTCAAAAGATTGGAATTGTTGGCCGTACCGGTGCTGGTAAATCTACAATTGCGTCTGCATTTTTCCGATTCTTGGAAGCGGAGACAGGTCGCATTGTCATTGATGGACTTGATATCTCGAAGCTTGGTCTGTATGACTTGCGTTCGTCTATCACTATTATTCCCCAAGATCCTACCCTATTCAGTGGCACTGTCCGGTCAAACCTTGATCCTTTCAATACATATAGTGATGAGGATGTGTTCCGATCGTTGCTTCGAGTGCATCTTATCGATGCAATTCCCACGCCTAATGACGAATCCCGTCTTAGCGTCACTGACCGTCATAAGAGAAGAACTATTCCATTCTATGACCTTAGCAACCAAGTAACTGAAGGTGGCGGCAATTTATCTCAGGGTCAACGGCAATTGATGTGCCTTGCTCGTTCGCTATTGCGCTCGCCAAAAGTTATTCTTCTTGACGAAGCTACTGCATCAATAGATTATAACACCGATGCTCAGATTCAAGAAACGATCAGAGAAGAGTTTGCGGATACAACGATCATTACTATTGCTCACAGATTGCGCTCTATTATTGATTACGACATGATTTTGGTATTAGATGCTGGCATGGTTAAGGAGTACGCTAAGCCACATACGCTATTGCAAACTCCTGATTCAATTTTCAGAAGTATGTGCGAGAATAGTGGAGAATTGGAGCAACTGGAGGAGCTGGCTGCAAAAGCGTTCACTGAGCAAGCAGCGCGCGACGGTAGTTCTAGTGAGCCTTTGGCGTGATCCTTTTTTGGAATAGCGAGCTTTTTGTTGAAATTTGTGTGCTCAGTTTTTTGGTTAAGAGAAAAATAAGTGGGATGAGGGCATCTTCTGTGTTAAATTGGGGAGAATCTTGAAGTGTTTGATTTCACAGTAAAGCATTTTATTTCTTGTTAGATATTTCCATTGTTTTTGATGTTTTTGTCTAATGTTCTGTAATCATACATAAAATCGGCTGTGCTAGTTACATGTATTGCCAATCATTTAACCTGATCTCTCAATTATTTTATTAATCTTAGTCGGTAATATCATATGACTTCAATGCTCCCTATAGGCTTTAATATATATACATGCAGCGTCTTCTTTATCATACAGATAGTAATCACAATCATTGGTTTAAAATATCTTCTTCTAATAGCCGTTCTAGCGTCTCTTTATCAAATGGAGAATAAATGACCTCAGTTCCCAATTGATCTTTTGTAGAAACCAGCATTTCGTGTTCGTAAAATTCCGTGAGCATTGTTCTGAAATTAAGCTCATTAGTAACAATGAATTCCTCCGCGCACTGCTGATACAGTATTTTCGACTCGATACCAAATTTAGCAGCCGAATCATTTCTGAGCCCGTTCATTAACTCGACTTTGGTGTCATCTACGCCGTCTTCAATTGCTTGTAACTGATGAGAAATTAATACTCGATAAAGACCCCGAGCATTTGAGGTCAAGCTTTCTAGAACGAAGCGAATTCCACCTCCCTGGTTCGCTGAATTAGCGGTGGCAGTCGCTCCCGATCCACCGCCTAGTAATAAAGGATCTTCGAATGACGTTTCGACAGTGTATGATGCAAAAGTAGTAAAGTCATGCCATATGAATTTAAATGTAGAAAGTTTTGCAGAGTCCCAAAGAAGGGGTGCATTGATGTGATCCACTGTAGCTATAAGACTGACATCACTGTGTGAGGCTAATTGCGATAAAATAGCTTGACTTCTGCTATTCCGAAAGGCTTCTCCGTCAATGCTGTGGATAAGTATAACAATTTTTGGTCGGTATGCAGTAAACGGGAATGGCTTTGGCTTTGAAGTAGCCATTATCACAGACAATGCTTCAGCTGGAGATTTGGGAAGCGATTTGACATTTTGCTCCAAAAGAAATGGAGCCGTAGAGTTCAGAACGTCGCGGATTGTAGTAGATGGATTGTAGCCGTTGACTACTAGGATATTTTTGTCATCAAGATACTCATCTGCAAACGACAGAGCCAGATCACGCTTCGATCCTAGGCCATGCAGAAGTAAATTGAACCCTTGCGACAGTTCAAAATATAATTGCGGAAAGAGCATTTCGTGCAGTTGAGCAAGATTTGCTCTCTGATCTGCATGAAAACGCTCTGCCAGGTTTACCGCCCTAACATAGTCCTTCGATGAAATTGAAACAAGTTTTGAAAGTGTATGAGTTGAAAGTACCGGTTTTTGCGAATGTTGATCAAAATATCCATCTGGTCCATCAAGTGTAGCGGATTTCACAAATTCTGCAACTTCTTTCTTAACTTTTCGCACTTCAACAACTCCATGCTCTAATTTGCGCTTCCTAGAAGGCGTCTGCAGCTCTTCAATCAAATCCATAATTCGCTCGTTTTCTTCGTCACGACGGCTGATTTCGTCCAGCTGTGCAGGAGTTCCTTGAGGTGAGAGGTCAAGGACGGGAGATGATGCGATTGATATCAGTCGATTGACAATATTTTCCTGTTGTCGATTTTCTTCTTCTTCCTCTTCTTTTTCTTCTTCTTCGTCATCGTCGCCGTCATCGTCATCGTCGTCATCGTCATCGTCATCGTCATCATCTTCGTCATCTTCGTCATCGTCGTCATCGTCGTTGTCGTCGTTGTCCTCATTGTTGTCATCGTCGTCGTCAGATATAATTCTCTCAGTCGCACTATTGATGTCTTCTTCGTCATCGATATCCACCTCACCCTCATAAACACCATCCTCTTGAGCACGCTGCCCCGCTACAATAGCAAGATCAGATTCATACCCATGCTTATACGCCTTGTTAGAATCTTCTTCTCCGCTGGTATATGTATATTGTTCAGAATCACTGTTTTCAGTCCCTGCTTCTGGATCTATTTTGTCAGGTGAAGTGTGTGGTAATAGAGGTAAACCTCCAGGAAAATCTGCATCCACCAAAATCGATGGATCAGCATCACTCATTGACCAATGCTCTTCTCGAATTAAATCCCGTTCGGAAATGGAGAGAGTCGAAGGTGTTCTTTAGATAAATCGTGAATTGTCTGGAAATCGATTTAGACGCGTGCTTACCCTGGATTCGCACGCGCCTCACGATGGTAATTCACGTGACTAACAATGCAGCTCTCTGTGTCATAGTTCTACGTGCAAATTCCCAGTAATATTTATTAAGTTGAAGTGACTTAAAGATGATGAATTACAATTGAACAGAAGTACTGTGCTTGCTGTGATTTGATTATAATGAGTTTTGCCGTTCATAGTCGAGAATTGCTAGTTCTCATTACAAGGCTAGGGCTATTTAGAGTGCTTTGTCGGAGAAAATATTTGAAATTTCTTATAGCTTCGAACTTTCAGCTTCTGATATATAAGTTCATATTATCTTAATCCTCTGACGATTAACTTGATCTTATAGATATTAATCACACAGAAAATCTTGAGTTATTATATAGACAAGACGAGGCATGAGTCGAAAGCTAAATCTGTTTAATGCTATCAAGTCCGCGACTGCTCGCGCAGCCTACAGCACCGGCAAAAAAAGAGTAGTTCCAGATAAATCTCGATTTGTCGCTACATCAGGTACCTATCCACAAGGATTCTCTGTTAGTGGAACATACGTTGGCGTCAAGAAAGATTCGACGCAACTTGATCTCGCGCTATTGTATTCGAAGAAGCCATGTTCTGCTGCGGCTGTGTTTACGACCAACGTCTTTAAAGCTGCTCCTGTTCTGGTGTCAAAGAAAATACTTGATGAGAGTAAGGGATCTGGTATTACTGGTATTATAATTAATAGTGGATGTGCCAATGCTGTTACTGGAGAGGGCGGAAAGGAAGATGCCTGGGCGATGAGTTCTGCGTTGGATCAGGCTGTGTTCAATGAGACGCACGCTGAAAATGAAAGCAAGACGCTGGTCATGTCTACTGGTGTCATTGGTCAACGTCTACCTATTTCAAAAATTCTGAATGGCGTGCCTGACGGAGTCAAGGTTGCCGGAAGTGATCATGACTCTTGGATGGCGACCGCCAAAGCGATTTGTACAACCGACACTTTCCCAAAACTCATGTCAACTGAATTTACCGTGAACAATGTTAAATACCGGATAGCTGGCTTAGCTAAAGGTGCTGGAATGATCCACCCGAATATGGCTACAATGCTTGGATTCTTTGTCACGGACGCTCCAGTAACTCCCACTGCTCTTAAAACAATCTTGAAGTATGCTGTTGACCGCAGTTTCAATGCAATTTCAGTAGATGGTGACATGTCTACCAATGACACAATTGCGGCTCTGGCAAACGGTGCTGCTGGAGGAGAGGCTATCGACGTGGGCTCAGAAGGATACGAGATTTTGAAGCAAGAGATTACTGAATTCTCAGAAAATCTTTCTCAGTTGATAGTACGTGATGGGGAAGGAGCTACCAAATTCGTTACTATCAAAGTAGAGGTACGTCTTTCCCTTTTTTATGAAGTAGTTAAAGGATAATGATCGCTGATTATACACTATAGGACGCAAAGACATTTGAAGACGCCAAGAAAGTCGCAGCAACTGTCGCGACTTCCTCTCTCGTAAAGACTGCTCTATACGGTGAAGACGCTAACTGGGGTCGTATTACATGCGCGATCGGATACTCTGGCGTTGACGTCAACCCCGAGAAGACAAGTGTGTCATTCATTCCCGCTGATGGTTCGAAAGAGTTAAAACTACTTGTCAATGGCGAGCCTGAGAACGTAGACGAAGCGCGTGCTAGTGAAATTCTCGCAAACGAGGAGTTGACTATCAAGGTCACACTTGGAACAGGCGGTGGCAAGTCGACTAGATTCTGGACCTGTGATCTTTCGCATGAGTAAGTACATTTACGTCTGATATGAAAATGGAATAAGTTGTGCTAATTGGAGCTTAGGTATGTCACAATCAACGGCGACTATCGCTCATAACTCGTAATTTTGTAATCCTAGTATATTTTGACTAATTCAAGGGATCTAAGGGATAATTGGAAATGAGTGTATTGTGACTACAAAATCGTCTAAAACCATTCTTCCATATCGAGCAAATCAACTCACAAGTGATTTGAATAGTAGCACTTATAAATAACAGTCAAATTGTGGAGCTATCATTTGTAAAATTATCAACAAGTGGCTTACTATGACAAGTGAATAAATCAGAGTCCGCCGTCTTGAACAGGTGCGACAGCAGGTGGATTTGATGCAGAAGTCGCAGCGACTGCTGTCGCCTGTGCTACCATATTCGCAACAGCTGTCGCGGTAGCCTGGACTGCTGCCACGACAGTATTTGCGACCGCGTCAGAAATCACTTGTTCCTGCTTAGCACTAGCTTCACTTGGCGAATGAGGCACCATTGGATCGGTCACTTCCACAACTGTATCGCTTGCGATTCCTTTCTCGCCAGCGAGGATGTTTACTGTGTGTGGAGCGTCAGTGATGTTATCATGGCGCCCGACTTCTCCGAGCGCGAGATACCAAATAGTTCCCATCAAAAACAGGTGTAGACCAGTTACATAGGCAAAAAACATATTTCTCGACGTCTTATTAGCTAGTACGACGCGCGTCAGGCCGTATATTATTCGCTCAAGTGGTCCCATACGTGATAATGCTCTTTCCTGCTCGCGGCCTCTAAACTGTGCGAATGGTGAAATATGCTCGGCGTAGTCGCGTCCATAGGAGCTTGACTCGTCGATACCAGCATTGATTTGTGCGGCAGAGGTCGTACTCCTGTATGTAGAAAGATATCTAGTCTTTTCGTATAGAGCAACATTATCTTTCTGCAGACGCTCGATCTGAGATCGTAGCTCGGTAATTCTACCATATTCAGATCTCAATTCTTGTTCAAGCTCGGCGTTACGCGCCCGGAATCGATCACGTTGTTGTGTAATAATCGGTAATATAGTAAGGTCTGCAACGTGTTGGTCAAGTGAGCGTCCACCAGGAGTAAGCGTGCCGCTTCCTGCCTGTGAGCGTGTATCGTCATCAGCTCCACCCGGGACAAAGCTCGTTAATCCAGCGCGCAACGAACCACCAAAGAGAGACGCCGAGTCGGCTCCACCTCCCCCGGTATAACCTGAGCGACGTGAAGGCGCGTATGATGCAACAGACATCGGACCAGAATTAATACCAGTGGTCGACTCATGCAATAAGGTCAGGTCCTCTTCAAGCTTGCGGTTAAGGCTTTGGCTTTGTTCGAGTGCAGAGTGAGTAGATGCCAGATCAGTCTCAGCCTTTGCAAGACGTTGCGTCGCTTCTTCATGAGCGACCCTCAGTATTGTTAGTTCTGTATTCAACTTTTTGTTGCGGGCGAGAAGAAGTTGCTCTAAACTGTCGTCATGCGAATCTGGCTTAGATTCAGATGACAAATTTTCGCCATCGTCCTCCGCTTCAGCAGAGAATTCGACATACTACAATATAAATTTTGTTAGTTTGCGTTTTTTGATTTGAGTGACAAGTAATACTTGCTTTCAATATATCGAGCTCGCGCTTGATATCTTCGTAGTCCGCCATGCTCTTTAACCGCTTTTTCAATGCCTCAATCTCTTCTGTCCTGCGCGCATGTTCTCTTTCTAAAATTCTCTTTGATCTAGCTTCCTTGTCTGCATTGGCCTTTGTTTCTTCGCGGAGAGCGTCGAGTTTACGGCCCAGAGCCGAGTTCTCACTTCGAAGATCATCGATCTTTTGTTTGAATTCAGCAATTTCTTCCTCGGAGCCACCGCTCTGTCCCATAGTCGACTTCAGTTTCTCCAGCTCCTGTCTTAATTCAAGATTACGCCTCTCAGTCTGTAGAGCGCGTAGATTCACGCGCTCGAGATCAGCAGCTATCAGCTCAGCCTCGGCAAATCTTCCTGCCACTCCCTCGTCTAATTTCTGCTCATGGTGCACAAGACGCGCCTCAGTCACTGCATGTGTTGCACGTAGTTCGCGTACTTGTTCTCGTGCCTCGGTGACTTGTCGAGTGAGATCTTCTTCTCGCAACTTCCAGTTGCGCTCTTTTTCATCTAGAAGAGCTCTTAGCTCTGCCTCCTTTGCCGACACTTTCTGTGCAGAAACGTCTAGCACCTTCTGTTCTGTATCAGCAATTTTGGCTCTCAAATCGTCGTAATCGGCATAACGCGCAAGTTGTGACTTTAACCTGGCGTTCTCGGTAGAAAGGGCGGCAACCTCGTCGGATGCAAGTAGTGAATCAAGAGTGGCTTCGAGGAGTGGGTACGGATCGGGTGCCTCGGCAAAGACTCTATATGTGTTTAAAAACGCATTCTCGGCGGCTTTGCCGCGTTTGGTGAGGTTATCGATCTCCAATTGGTACGCTATATAATTGAATAATAATTAGTAAGAGCGATCTCAGATCGACGCAGTTGCATCTATTGGAACCAACGCCTACCTTTGAGCAAGGACTTAATCTCGACTAATTTTGACTCGTCAGGAAGTTTCCGAAACTCTTTTGTCTTCGTTGCCAGTTCTTTTCGGCCGACGACGGAAACTTTTTGGTTTTCGACAATCTCGAGTCCCTGGCTGTCAAGTTGCTTCTGCAGCTCGGTGAGGTTGATATCACTCCATGCTTTCAATGCTTGCTCAAATGGAGTAGTACGCTCCTGCAGGGTGAGTCCTGATGTAGATTTGAGGTAATTGGCCGCAGCGGATCCGGAGTGTTGTGGTGTATCGGAGGATTCGCGTGCCTGGAAGGGCTCTGGTGTGGATGGCGGCGAGGGCTTGAATGGCGCAGGGGAGGAAGCAGCCTGCGCAACACCTTCCGCAGCATCGGCTTCGTTCTCAGCCATCGTGATGTACGAGTAGGCTGCCTTGCCTTGAGAAGCGGATCACGAGAGTGGATAGCTGCTGTGGTTGGGTTGTGCTGCCTCGCGACGCTGCTCCAGTACAGCTCCTGCCTGAGGTGCGTCAGCGGCAACATATAAAGGGTCTTGTATCTGGTCATCTGGTCACGTGCGAACAGGTGTCCTTTTTGTGTAGCAGTCACGCAGCCCTTGCCCTCGAGGGCGCTCCACCACGAATCTCTGAGCATCCGCAGCCAAAGCCCATCCTCTCTATCTCGTGACCCTCCGCTTCCTGCCTCTGCCTTATCTTGCTCTTCTTTTTGTTCTCGTCATGAGCGGCCGTATGTTTTGATTGTGCTGTTTTGGTCTGGTCGAATCTTGCTAACTTTCCCACGCGCCGTAGTTCGTTTCTTGGATCTGGTCAAGCCCTTCCTGCCCATCCTCCCTGAGGTTGCGGCCCCGGAGCGCAAGGTATGTCCGATCATTCACACAGCGACTTGCTTTACGAAATACAGCTATATTTGATCAATTGGCTGCACTCTTGTGATCGATCGTTATACAAGGCCAGGTCGCTAATCTTTCCTTCTTATAGGTTCCTTTCGATCAGCGTCTAATGTGGACCGGTGTCACTTTGTTGATCTTCTTGGTCATGAGCGAGATCCCGTATGTCGTTTGTTTTGTTTTTATTTACCTACTCTGTTCGTATTTGATGAGCCTTATTAACTTTTCCCGCCAGTCTCTATGGAATTGTCTCGTCAGACAGCTCAGATCCTCTGTAAGTTTCAAAACATGCAAAATCAAAACACTACATATTCTCCTCTGACACGGATTCTTATTTGATTAGTTTCTGGCTGCGTATGATGCTTGCCAGTAATCGAGGAACACTGATGGAATTGGGTATTTCGCCCATTATTTCCTCGGGAATGGTTTTCCAGGTATTTAATATATGGAATATTAGATTATTTTCTGCCTTTTTGATGCTAACATCTTCTCAGCTTCTCGGTGGAACGCATATTATTGACGTTAACCTTGACCTCAAGAGCGATCGTGAGCTCTACCAGACCGCTCAGAAGTGTAAGAAATCTGATATTTTCTATATTCGATGAAATGGGAATCAAACTAACGCTGGCAGTGCTTGCTATTATTCTCTCCGTTGGACAGGCTACTGTCTATGTGCTCACCGGTATGTACGGTCCTCCCAAGGAACTCGGAGCCGGTGTTTGCCTTTTGTTGATTCTCCAGCTTGTTCTCGCTGGTGTTGTTGTCATTTTGCTTGATGAGTTATTGCAGAAAGGATATGGTCTTGGATCTGGTATCTCGTTGTTCATTGCCACCAACATCTGTGAACAAATTGTCTGGAAGGCTTTCTCTCCTACGACTGTCAACACTGGTCGAGGAACAGAATTTGAAGGAGCAGTCGTGAGCTTGGTTCACTTGCTTTTTACTCGTAAGGACAAGAACCGTGCTCTCAAGGAGGCCTTCTACAGACAAAACCTGCCCAACGTGATGCAGCTACTTTCAACTATTGTCGTTTTCCTTGTCGTTGTTTACTTGCAAGGTTTCCGCGTCGAGATCCCCGTGAAGTCTACCCGTGCTCGCGGACCTTATGGAACCTACCCCGTTCGTTTGTTTTATACTAGCAATCTGCCAATCATGCTGCAATCTGCGTTAACCTCGAACGTATTTATCATTTCCCAGATTTTATTCAATCGATTCCCTGATAACTTCATCGTTCGTATTATCGGTGTCTGGGAGGCCAAGTCCGGATCGGCTCAATTGCACGCTGTTTCAGGTCTTGCATATTACATGCAGCCGCCAATGAACATCTCTGAGGCGCTCATCGATCCTTTCAAGACTGTTATTTACGTCGCATTTATCTTGACTGCTTGTGCTGTTTTCTCCAAGACCTGGATTGAGATTTCAGGCTCGTCGCCGCGCGACGTTGCGAAGCAGCTCAAGGACCAAGGTCTCGTCATGGCGGGACACAGAGAGCAGTCAATGTACAAGGAGCTCAAGAAGATCATTCCTACTGCGGCTGCCTTTGGAGGAGCTTGCATTGGCGCGCTGAGTGTTACCTCTGACTTGCTCGGAACTCTTGGCAGCGGTACAGCTATTTTATTGGCTGTGACTACTATTTATGGATACTTTGAAATTGCAGCGAAGGAAGGCGGCGGTATGCCTAGTGCGATGGCTGACTTGATGTAGGAGATTCTGTTATTTAGAAATGACGAGGATGAAAGGGAAAAAATTGAATTTTCAATCTGACGTGCAAAAAAAAAGAAAGAAAAGGAAAAGAGAGAGCTCTGTTGAGTTTTTGTGTATATGACCAAGTTCACTACTGTATGTGTATGTTGCGTGTGTGTGTAAATTTGCATATGTTTTTCTATATATAAATTTCGCCAAGTTATGAATTTCCTATCATGAAGTCCTTTAGTTTGAATATCTTTCGGTCACCGAGAAAAGAGAAAATCCGACTGAACTAATTTGAAAAAAAAATAAGATTATCGAAAAAGAGACAGTAATTCATTCTTGTTCTTAAAGAATGAGTGAATCAATAATCAATTGTCAGGGATTATTTTTTAACAAATTTACAATAAAACTAAGCAATATATCTTTTATTTAGCATTTCACTATAAAATATAATAAAAATATAAAAAGGAAAAGAAAAACCATGCAAACATATTGATAACACGAACTCTAGCAAGTAAAATATAAAATAAAAAAAAGAAAACCAGAAAAAACCTCTCACCTCAAACCATTTCTCATCTCATTCAACGCGCTCATTCTCTATAATCCTTCTTATTCATTCAACAGAAATAAGATAGGAAAGATCTGAATATTTATAAAACCCGAATAAAAAGTAAAGAGCAAACCATACACACACATCAATAAATCACCAGCTATAGCATGTCAATATATACTAAAGAAGCGAAAAAAAACTTATAAAAAAATTATATAACCCAGGAAATAAAAAGATGAAAAGCAAGATCCAAATATATAAAAAAAGCCATAGGGAAAAAGATAAAAAGAAAAGAAAAGAAACTCATCCTAAAATAAAGAAAAAAAAAACCCCACATAAAAAATGCAACCACCTTCTCAAATATCCGTTACTCACTAACCGACAACCTTAGAAAGAAAAAAAAAATTTATACCATCATGGACAAAAAAAAAGCCAGACACAAGAAAAAAAAAAGCAAGATATCTAGAACGACGCCAGTACTAATCGCACTTCGAAGAACGACAGTAGTTCTATAAAATTGAAGCAATAATGATAAAACAACGAAGAGTCTATAATAACAGCTTACGAAGGGCCAGCCTCAGGATCGACCCAGCTGCCATTATTAGCGAGAGCAGTAGCAGCTCTAGTGTAGTCTACACATCATGTTAGTCTCACTCTTTGAAATGAAAGCAAAAACAAAAAAGATACACACCTGACCAGTCGCCATCATCGGAGTACATTCCGAGGCGGAAGTACCAGTTATAGTTGTATCCCTGGTACTCGAGATTGGTGTAATTATAAAACTCCATCAAAGAGATGTTCATGTTTGGTCCGCGGTATCTCTCGACATCGTTAATCAGAAGACTGAAACCAGTGTAATTTACTCCATCTCTCGACTTATAAGGGTAATCCCAAGCCACTAAATCACCGTCAAAGTTCGTTGAGTTGGTAGTGAAATGAGCGAGATCGGAATCGCGGGGACCACCGCGGTTAAGTTGATACTCGGTTTGCAAGATCGAGTCGTATCCCCAGCGGGTGGCACCATTAAGGAACATACCAACGGCAAGACCTTGCCAGAGAACAGAGACAGTGGTCTGGAAGGCGGTCGCGGGGAGGATTAACAGGCCAAGGATATAGTGGTGAATACGCAAAGTCTCCTCTGGCACAAAAGCCATGACAATCAAAGTCGTAAAGACAATGGAGTAGGCGGCAAGGTACGGGAAAAATTTGTTGTTTTTCCAGATAGTGTAGGTCTGGCCACAGGCACCGAGGAAGATGGCAAGAAGAACAAAAGTGATAGCAGCAATTCCGCCCGGCAAGTTCTTAATATCTTCAGCGACGAAACGATCAAGCGGCAGCTCGTCAAAAGTGTAGTTGTTGAGTGCACCGACCCAGAATGCGCCGACCCAGAGGACAGCCTTTGTCATTTGCGCGCGAATGTTATTCATCTGGGGACGCACAGCGACGTTTAAAATAACGTAGCCAATAAAGACGGTAGGTAAGAGACGCTCAAAGGCAATTGAGATGACCTCTGCGCCAGGGTTGGGCAGCTTGTTGGTTGGAGGAGGGTCGGAAGCGAGGACGATGGTCCAGAATCCCATTAAAAACATACCCCAAAAGAAAGTAGCAGGCGAGTAGACAAAGTAGGCAAAGATGGCAGACAAGGAGATGTTGACGCCGGTGATTGCCCAACGCAGATCAAGACAGTTTTCAGAGACAACCGAGCGGTCAAAGACGTACGAGGCCGGGAAGTATGAGTCGAACTCGATGGTCTGTACGCCGTTCTGGTACGTCGATAAGAACTCGTCGCGAGGGCCGGAGAAGATGACTTTACCGCAGCCACCGTTGAGCTGCGAGATGACACCGGCGTGGACAGCGGCGGCACAGATGAAAGAATCTGCACGATAACCGTCCTCGTTGCCAATCACGTAGGGCTTGTAGATGACGTTCTGAGTTCCGACGGCAGACATGGAGTACTTTGAGGCACCAGCGCAAGAGGAAGGGCAGCGGAAAGAAATAGTCATGTTGGAGAAGGGATCACAGTTCTCTGCATCGAGACCGCAGGCGTGATAGTTTTGCGTCATCCAGAGGGGATTGTTGTTACACTCGAGAAGCTCAATATTCTCGCCGGAAGAGACAATGGGGGAGAAGCGGGACTTGCGGGAGAGGAAAACAAAGATGAGGAACCAGGAGCATAGATAGAAGACGATGGCAGAGACACGGGTGCGCTGGCGGACTGAGCGGCCTAGCTTAAGCGGGAAGAGCTGGATCGGCGGATAGAGCAGTGAGACAGTGGAAAGACGAGGAGGACGCGGGCCGCGGAGAAGATTGAGCAGGCGACCCAGACGACTCTTGGGGAGCACTATAGGGCCATCAGAAGCGGTGAAGGTTGGCGAGAGGAGGGGAGACTCGTCAGAAGGTACGAGGCCTTGAGTTTCGTCTGCGAGGGGGTTGTTGATGGCGGAATAGGAGCGGATGGTAGATACCGGACGAAGGTCGTCGTCTGCAGACTCAGGCAGACCCATTGCGGCAGAGGATAAGGAGGAGGAGGAGGAGGAGGAAGAGGATAGTAGCGGGTCGTGTGCTTGAGGAGAAAAAGAACGAGCGGACGAAGTCATTTTTGGCTGCTGAGGATAGTGGTGGTGGGAGCTGCTGTGGTGGCGCGTTGGCTCACAGTCACACTATGGCTTATCGGGTATGCTGCTGTGATCTCAACGAGATGAAGATACACCACCGGAGTAGCGCAGCAAGAAGTAGGACTTGTGAGAAGGGCAAACTTTGCACTCGAGATACTTTAAGCAAATGATCCACACTGTGTGAGCAGAGAATAGCAGCCCAGAGAGAACTCTCAGAGGATTCACAAGGAGCGGGAGGTGTGCTTGCAAGCTGTGATCTGTGATTCACCTGCTGCTATCCGCTGGCATGCTCGTAGCATGAATCACAATATATCACGTGCATTATGTGATCCAGAGGAGCTTATCGAGGAGGATCAGATAATCGATGCTCTCGGCCTTGAAAGGAGGGATAGTCCAGGCCCTAGCATGATTATGAGATGATATGAGTATGCCACGACTCTGATGATTAGCAGCAGATGATAAGATAGTAGCTATATTGGACGTAAAATGCAAACTAGCAGCGGCTGATCAGTGTACGAACAGCAGTTTGTTTACTGCGAATAAGCTACCAGTTCGGCATGTTCTTGCTGTTCAGACATCAACACAAGTCTGCAGTCTGAGCCCGCCATCGTCTTGATTAGTGCTATTTCATGCTATAGATGCTATTCATTATAGTCTACAATATCGTAGAGACGCTTTACATACTACTGTCTACTGCTGCCTACTGCTGTTACTAGCAGCAACTGCAGCCAGTAGACCAGCCCAGGAAGAGACACGTGCTCGGTCCGAATACGAATGGTGCCAAAATATGACTATTTATGCAGCCCAAACTAGATATTAACACACCAAAATAGAGCACACTGGTGGTGGATTCGGCTGCCTACAATAGCAACAATGTCCTCGAATATGAGCAAATTTGTTCACTTTGTGATTCATTGATATATTTGGATATTTTGATTTCTGTGGCTGCGTAAGTGAACGTGTTTTATAACTAAGCGCAAGACATAGAATCAAAATAGTAGGAATAGGAGAAATTCATTTGTTGCTGATATATAGCTTTCACGTGATTATATAGTGATGATAATATATGCTTTTGGTAATATACTCTTACTTGTTAATATTACATAACAGACACCATTCGTCTGCTCTATGTATTTTATTATGTCATTTATACAGTCCTCTACTAATGGCACTAGTTGTAGAGCTTAGGAAAGAAGAAGGAAATAATCGACTATACTAACTAGTTTTATGTTACAGAATATCATATGCAGCAATTAATTCACGTGATCTCGGATCCGCGGACTTGATGACTTATGATGATATATAACAATATGGATCCAACAATTCCGCATTATACAGCTCAACAATGCAAATATTTAATAAAATAGCAGCAATTCTAGTCATTATGAGAATTCTTTATTTTCATATTAGAATGAACACTCTGCCGCAGCCCAAAAAGGAATGTGGCGCGTGCCATAGTTTCCTTGCGGCTTCAAGATGGCGCGATCTTCTTTATTTACTCGCTATAAACACACTCTCTCCTCCTCCGCATCTTCTCTTTTCTTAACTGTTCTTCTATTACTATCTTCCTCTTCTATTATAACCATTCTATTGCAAATGTCTGCCTTCATCTCGGTCGCAACTCGCTCATTCTCGCATCGCGCATCACAGCCTTACGCGTCCAGCAAGATGAGCTTGGCCGTGCTCTCCTACCTAGGACTAGGCTTCACTCTACCTTTTGCTCTTCCTCTGCGCTCGACTTTGAGTAATGACGCGTATGTGTATTCTTTTTTTTTTTTTGAGTACTGGCATATTTAGAGACGCATTCCCTGACACTAGTTTAGTACTCCAAGCCAGTTCAAGTTTGCTTCCAGCCCATATTGCCCTTGAGTCCACAGCACAGCACGGCACTATCGCTCTACGTGATCTCGTCCGCAGGCGGACCGATCTTGTGCATACTTTTTGCCCTTTTACTTCTTTCTCTATTATTTGGTTTATTCGGAGTCATGGTCTATAATACATCGTTATCTCTATACTAAATGATCATCCATGGAAGCTCGGATGTGTGCGGCTCAAGATCTATGTGGCACCACTTGTCTCAGCCACATGAGGCCACACATCCAAGCCACATTATGTAATAACTGTAAGCATCGAGGGATTAGTGGATCCGAGCAGTCGCCGTAGCCTTCGCTCGTAGTTTCTTTATGATATATGTAATGATCCTTATGACAATAAAACTAAAAGAAATGCTATCAAAATACAACATCGCTACTGCATAGAGCGCCTCTTCGGAGATAAACTCGGCATTCCTCCGCCCAGACCAAATCAGATAAGATTAGATCGTGCACCCAAAGCCTATTAGCCCTTCCTCTGTCCTAGATTCCTCCTAATGACTGCTCATATACATCATCTTCGTCATCTTGAATAGTTCTAGCCTCGGCAACAGTAATCCCCAACAATACTATACCACTTTTGGATACTCCAGGTATCATTCTCGTGCTATACAATTCCATTTAAAGTGGTTGCTACCTCGTCTAGACTCTTTACTAATTCAAGTACACCGTATATTAAAACACACAAATAC
The DNA here is from genome assembly GCF_038497685.1 of Kockiozyma suomiensis. Classification (NCBI taxonomy): domain Eukaryota; kingdom Fungi; phylum Ascomycota; class Lipomycetes; order Lipomycetales; family Lipomycetaceae; genus Kockiozyma; species Kockiozyma suomiensis. The sequence continues at coordinate 300,147 of NW_027117674.1, forward strand.
ACACCCACACACGCCAACTCAATTTTGGCTTCTCTTGCGTCCATAACTCGGATCATTAGCTTCCTCCGAACTCGGATTCGCCGCCCCGTCACTTCGTCGCTCCACCTCGGCAATTTTTTGATATTCGTGTCCGGGTTCGCGTCGGGCTTTTGTTTCGATCGAGTTAATATTTCCAGTTAAATATAGCTCAAGTCATCAGATCTTACCTCTTCGCTCTTCTTCGTAGCGTATGCGCCGACGCTCATTTAATTGACTATCAGCGACATAAGTATTTCGTCCGTACAGTATCTCTTTCAAATAGCATACCTCTTCACAACAATATAAACCGCAACAGTGCCTGCGCAAAAAAAAGCCATCTTTTTCCTATATGGTCTGTTAATATCCCACAAAGTATCGCACAAATAAGACTAAAGAAAAAGGCATTGCTCGCTGTCTCAGTCTCGGTCTGTTTGATTATGGCCTTACCAGATCGCTTGTGCGGGTGGTCCGGTAGGTTGACTCATTGTTCTTGTAGTAAATGTTGATAAATTGATATGCGTAAAATATTGATATAGGGACAATAATGCGCTGTGTAAATTTCTTTGCAAATGCCTGTCGCAAAGAGCTGTGAGATCTGTAACAGATCTTTCTGTTTGTCAAGTTAATTTTTTCAACACGATTCAAATTTGCAAATAAAAAAAATAATAGAAAAAATAGATATGATTAGAATCGATATTATGATAATAAAGCCAAACGTGATAAAAGAAGAGATTAAAGAGTAAAATAATACTAGTTAATGCTGTTAAATCGGGGTTTTGAGCGTTGGGAGTCCAGGTCTTGCACGTGTTTTTATTTTTTGACATACAATATTTCATGTCTTTTTATATACCGTCGTCATAGTTCTGTGAACTAATCATTTAGTTTGAAACAGTAGAGCCATTAAATTTTCTTAGCATATTTTATTTTATAATATAAAAAAGGACTCTTCATAAAATCGAAGTTGAGCGTTTTTTATGAAAATTCAACAACATCCAGCACAAACTTTATGTTAATCTCAATGCATTAAAAACAGGCCTTTATTACTCATAATAACAAAAGTAAATCCATTTAGTCGATTCCTGATTCAACGACAGAGGAAAATAAATCCAATAGTAATGTTATTCGACATCCCGCATACATATATATATATCGTACAGTATGGTTCGTATAGATTCACGCAAACCTCATCAAGGCACAAAGACACCCGTTTCAGAAACCTAGAACCAGTACTTAGTAAAATCTACAAAGAGATAATCAACCATTCAAAAAAGAAAGAAAAAAAAAAGATACTCACAATTGTCTGGCTTTCCCACGCAAGCCAATCACTCCGTTTCGTAGGCAAGACGCCCATACTCCCCATCTTCCACACGCCGACAGCAATAGTACCCAACTGCATCAACACAAACACCAATTTCGCCTGTAGAATTCTCGCAAATGTACCCTCTGACTCGTACCGCGCAAAGGTCGAATTAACACTAGCTATTGCTTTAACTGGGTTGGAGAATAACATAAATGTCATTGTCAATGAGAATATTTGTAGAGTTGAACCGGAAAAGTAGGACATTATTGCATTCATTGGCAGAGATTTTGATGGGGCTAATGCAATTTCCCATGCTTTCTATGGCATTGATAAATCGTTAGCATGTTGCTCTTCCTTTGCTCTGAATTGTTACAAACATATATATATATATATATATATATATATATATACCTACCTTTGCTTTCAAATCATCCTGCATTGCTAACGGCATGCCAGATAGCTCCTTTGCATGCTTCTAAAGCATTTCATCAATTAATAATTCAATGATAATCACGCTTCTTATATAAGCACATTCGTACCGATTTCGTATTTGAAATGATATCCTTATTATAAGCCGGCGGAATTCCATAATTTAATTTCGTTTGTCTATATAATCCTTTAATAAAACCACTCATTTTTTTTACTTCTTCAAAGTATCAGAGATAAATGAATGAAAAAGGACGTACTTGATCACGGCTGTGCTGGGTTCCATGTATGCTGATAACCATTCCGGTGTTGAAGTCATTTTGAATTTCGCACTTTTGTGTCTAATATCCAAACAAAAAGAAGAGATAAACACAGAATATAGTTGTTATTTTTGCAATATTATAATAATGACTCAGATGTAATCACTCTTGTTGAACGGGGATATTGTAATTTGTATGCAAATAGATAGTCCAATGTTGGTGAGAGAGGTTGAGTGGAGTTTGCTCACTTTTGCCGCCGCATTCGCTTCTCTCACTTGCCCTTACTTCCTACATATGCTCGATTCTTATTATTCCGCAAAAGAACGGTTTTATTCTTATTATCTCACTTAAACATAAATTGTAGTATTAACATACACTATTCTCTACTCTACAAATACACTACTCTAACTCCGCAGCGCTAACATCCTTCTCGTCAACGGCTACAATCGAATCCGCAGGCTTCCACACCTGCAACAAGTTATCCTCCGCCGCACTAGCTATAACCCACGGCATCGTAGGACTCCATGAGAAATCACTAATCCGATTCGTATGTCCGCCATGGATGAATAATAACTCCGGTGGCCCGTCTTCGGCGTCCTCTTGCGTTTGCTCTTGTCCGATTCGACTTACGTCCCAGACAATCACGCGACGGTCATGCGATGCTGACGCGAGAATCGTCTCATCGTGAGGTGACCATTGAAGACTTGTAACATCGTCATTATGACCTTGGAGAGAGTGTAAACAAATTGATAGTTTCCGTAAATCCCACAACGCAACCGTCTTGTCGGCAGAAGCAGTTGCAAGAATATACTCAGACGCAGGGTTGAAAGATACCGCATTAACAGCTTCCGAATGCGCCTGCACTTTTTGCACTGGAGTCGCGGATGTCGAACGCGTATCATGAATCTGCAATGTCAAATCATCCGAGACAGAACCAAACAAACTATCATGATGAGCATGCCATGAGACATCATTCACAATCGCACTGTGCGTAGTAAATTGCTTCGCCGGAGATAGTTTTGTATTGCTCTTGCTGTAACTGTTTATATCCCACAACGCAACCGTCGTATCCTCTGATCCGGTAAGCAAATGTCCTTGCTTATGCGCGTTCCACGATAATCCATATCCTTCCTTTGAATGACCAACAAGTCTCATTTCAGGTCGACACGCGCCAGTAGGTTGAAGAGGGTGTTTTGTGCGGTCAAAAACAAGTACATCGCCAGAAACACTCATAGTTGCGATAATATCTGGGTTCTGAGGCATGTACCGAGCGCGGTTGACTTCGCCTTCGTGCACGATTCGTTGATGAATCGTCAGACGCGATTCAGACTGTGCGTGCCCTCCAATTTCTAGCCATGCCCAATCAATATCTATCTCTAACATCATTCTCATCATAGATCTTACCTTCTTTCTCCTCATCGTATTGCCGTAGATCAAGAGGCTCGTCCATATTCGGCAAGTTAACATGCGCAATCTGCAAATAATTCTGGTCGTATCCAGAAGTATGAGTTCCGAGCAATAATCTATGGGTGGTATAATTCTTTCCAGCATGACTTAACTCAAAAAAGTTAATAAATAAACGATAAATGATTACGCGCGTGAGAGAAAAAGATAAGGGTGTTGGCTCACGTTTCTTTGTCGGGAAACCATTGTGTGGTCAAGGTGGGCCATTCTAACGCAGATGAGATGACCAGATCGTATAGGAAAGGAGAATTCTTCTTCCAGATTTTATACTCTAGTATAGCAAAACTAACAGTCAATCATCATTATCTTCATCTAGAAAGCACAATTGATGCACCGGGTTTGTCTTTTTTTTTTAGATATCGGACGTACCTTCATTTATGATCTTTTCGCTAACGATATTCTCCTCTGCAATCCGCTCCTTATCATCCACTAAAAAAAATTATCAAGTTAGCACTTTTGGCACACATCACCACCCCTCGCGATATTACGAACACCGGCAAACAGGCAAAGGGAAAATATAACGCGTCAAGGTATCCCGACGCGCAAAGCAGCTCCGTTGATCGCAAACGCCTCCACTCTTATAAAAAGATGATATACGTACTCTCAATATCAGCATCATCAGGCAAGTTCGAAGCTGCGGGTGCCATTCTTATTTCGGTATATACTGTTAGGACTATACAGGGAATAGATGACGTCGGGTGATATATGAAGGAGGAGGGAAAGGTAGCACGCCGCGACCAAAGGGGATCTGAACCACTTTTAGCTTTAAACCAATTCTCCAGAACCCGAACCAGGGGTCTGTCTACTCTTTCTACAAATCTTACATTTTTTTATAAAGTATTGATATATTTTGATTCTCGTAATCATATTTCATCCTCCAAATATTGATACTCAAACTCAAAGTTCGCCTTCCGCCTCTGCAGCCACGTCCCTTCAAAATCAAAATACCGATACGTGCCTTGCTCGTACTCGTCCGTGATGATCTTTGGCTCCTCATGTCTTTGAAACCACGTCAAGAATTTTTTGTGGAATCGCCAACTCTGCTTTTTTAATTCTTGCGCAGCTAAATGTTGCTGATATGTTCCCTGTCTGTAATAAAATACATAAAACAAGGTATCGATCTCGACCTTCTCGTAAAGCAACGGATCGTCAAAGATAGCCAGCGGCTCCTGTGGGAAATACGGAGACGTAGGAAACGGTGTTTTTGGGTGATAATGTATCGGCTTATTCGCATCGGCTGCTTCAGGACAGTTTGCAAATGAGGCGTCAACCATCTTACTAATAGCCTCCGGAGCCGGTGGATGCAGGACTCGGTCCTTGGCGGCGTCAAAGCCAGATATTAGACTTCGCAAACCACTCGGAAGATGGAATATTGATTCTTCGGTAGATGCACTGGTTTCAGATAAGTCCGGAGTATTGCTGACATTCTGCACCAGAGGCTGCTCGACAACATTCTTCAACTCTGTCTTCATTTCCTTCATGTTGAAAGTATTTGTCCGCTGAGGCGCAACCGGTGGCGGTACAGCCGACACCAGCTTCGTCGCAGAAGTGGCGGCATTCGTGATAGTAGGAGTTGTTGTGACTGCCGGAGTACTCTCTGATTTCTCATCCGTGCCATTCTGCCATGCACTAGAAGTACTGGTTGCCATAGTCGCCGACGACAACGCGGGAGACGAGGCAGCTGACGAGCCGCGCGCAAGCGCCGGTGCAGCCGGTGCCTTCTCTGATGCTATCTTAGTCGCAGCTGCCGCAGCTGCCGCAGCTGCCGCAGAGGTCGGTGGAGGAGGTAGAGGAGCAAGACCTGGTGTTGCTGTAGCTGCCGCTGCAGCCGCCGAAGCGTATTTGAGACCTTCGCCTGCGGGACGAGTCGGGACTGGAGCTGGTTTCATCGAGGCGCTGGATATCGAGGTTGACGACAGACTTGCGGTACCGGCGCTCGATGAATGCGGTAATGGGACAGCTGCTGAAACTGGTGGAGGTGCCGTGGCTTTCATTGAGGGTTTGCGGACACCGGTAGACTCTGCCTTCTTTGCGATAAGTAGCGGCACTGAAGGCACGCTGACTTCCTTCTTGTCTTCCTCTTCATGAACGGAATGGGTATCTTGCGATGATAAATGATCGTTGTCGTTCATTCCATAAAGTTCTTCCTCTTCTTCTAAATTCAATGAATCGTACATCTCGTCATCATCAGCAAAGTCAACGTCCTGATTAGACTCCACATAATACTTAATATCCTCTTGAATACCCGCAACCTGATCCGTTTCCAAATTCCCGTTTTCCAGCAAACGCAATATAACCTCAAGTTTTCCCTGATGCCACTTATGCTGCTCGATCCGGTACTCGGTCTCCGCTATCCGCTCTGCTTTCGCAGAATCTTTCTTACCGCGCTTCGCTGTCGCTTGCAATGACTCAACCTCTGCTTCTAATTGTTCGACTTGGCGATCCAGATCGTCAATCATTGAAGTAATAAAGTTGCCCATTTCCATCTTTTCTCGCTCTTTGGGATCTAGTCGCGTAACACTTAGCCCTTCTTTACTGTAGGCCTTTGTCTTCATTTCTTTTTCGCAAGCCTTGAATCGCTCCATTTGCTAAAGTATATATTTACGTTAGAAATAATACTTGACAAAAGATAAAAATATAATTCGGTGACTGCTTACAGTTTCAATTAGCTTGCGCTGATCAGTCAGAGATTTCTTGTCCTTGATATCATTGCTACCCATCCACGTCTTAATCTGATCTCGCAAACGTTGCAATTTCTTAATTTCTCGTTTCAAGTCCTAAAATATGAGAAAAAAGATTCACCCAGAAATTAGACAGAGTATTCTAGGGTTTATTTTTCTTTAGAGGGATAATCGAAAATCATACCTGCTCAAGTTTCTCTTTTTGCGACTGGTTCGTAGTCGTCATGACTTTATCATAGACGGCATCAAAGGCCTGAACACCTTCGGCGACGCGTTTAAACACGCGGTCAATCTCTTGTTGTAGCTTTCGCTGCGCCATTGTGAGCAGAGAAGGTGTATGGTCAAGAGAGGTGAGGGTGGGGAATGAAGTGGGATTTTGGTGAACGTAAAGTTGGGTGGGTGGTTTCTGGTTTTCGCTGATCGCACCTCCTCATCGTGGGGCTCGTGGCGGTTATAATCCAGCTTCGATCTGAGCACTCTCTATTTTACTCTAGACGAGCTCACAATTTCTCTTAATCTGTGTTTGTTAATGAGTTGTATAATAATATGTCTGAGACTCCGTTAATGAATACTGCGGGGGAAAAAGCTGAGAAAGTCAAAGGTAACCAAATCCACATCATCTCCACGTCAACTCGACTATCTTTCCCTTTTTTTTCTCTCTATTCTAATATATATACTCAACATGTTTAGGGGTAATTCACAAACGTCCTGCTCCACCAAATCCATCCCACGGTAGTGCGAACCTGAGAGATGTATTACAAGTCAATGCCAAATCGCCCTTCATTTCCCTTCTCAAGCGCGCAAGGAGTATCGTAATGAGACTCCACACTGGCAAGAAACGACATGTCGTCAAATTCATAGGTCTTGGGAAAGCTATTGAAAAGACGCTTTCTTTGGCTTTGCGATTCCAAGATATGGGATATGACGTCAACTTTTTTACTGGGACCAAGATTGTTATTGACGACGTTGATAAAGGAGATGGTTGGACTACTAATAAAAGACTGGTCAGTGAAATTATCGTTTCGATAACTGTCGATGAAAAGAAAGATCATAAAGTCGTTTTAATGCCTCCGGATGGCGCCAAATAACTCGCTGTCTTGACGACAGAGTTAAGAATCAGTTTTTTTTACGTGCTCGGCGTCAGGCTGTTTTACTTTGGGAACAAATAATATGAATGAATCAAATTAATCTGAAATAATAACAAAAATCAATTCCTCATGCGCCTATTACCTTATTCTCGCTTTATTAGAGATTTGTAAACTCCAAATCTTCATGCCTTCGCGAATCCACTTGCATAACTCACACTTGAGTCAGACAACTTCAAACAATGGCTGCTTTGCTTATACTGAATCCAATAAATCTTTCCAAACCGATATTTGAGCGCATCCTCACCAGTTATGGTCCCGTTCTCAACCATATCGGCTGCCGCAGTACCAGCTGTAGGTTTCCGAGCTTCGTCATCTAATTCCACGCCTTGCGAGCGAAGATACTCGGTCCCGGCTATCAGGACCCCAATTGGATGTCGACCGCAGATTGTATTATTTGTCCGGGCAAGATATGTCGTCCATTCATCATGAGATCCACCGTTCGCGACATCCATACCTTTATAATCCATAACCTCAATCGACTTGTAAATCGGAATATCCGGAGCCACAAATTTTGATCCAGACAATGGTCTAACTCGAGAACACTCCACATCTTCAACATAGTTGGTGAATCCAAATCGTGTACCCCAATGACAGAAATCAGAAGATATTACGAATCCGTTTTTGGGATCGGCAAGGAACGGAGCTAGGATCCTGCCAAATTCACGCTCCGAGCTTGGGCTAAGTGAACCGACCATGATTGGCACTAACGGCCGCATACCCTTCTCAGACCTGTAAAACGTTAATCATCAACTAACTCCAGAAAAAGAGTAGAAATGAGTGACACACTCGGAAAGAATTTTGTAAATGTAGGGCAAATGCATCTCTAGAGAATGCTCGTCTTCGTCAGTTGATCTAGACATTTTCTGGAAATCTCCAGCTTTATATAATTTCTCAATAGCTATAACACGTTGTTAATCTTCAAAAATCTCACACTCATCTACTCATCTTCGTTCGTACTCTCCGTGTCTATAGGGATATCACCCAGCGGTGTCTCGTATTCTGTGCACTGCGACAATGCGCATGCTTTCAAATACACATGATGCGACGGACCAAGTAGAAAAACTCGCTCTCTAACGAAAAATTCAGAATAAATTCATGACTCTGCTTGGAAAACAATAAGATAGACGCACAGATTTGATACGTCCCACGCTTTATACGCCCATGCAGCGGTCGGTCCGCTATACGAGTATCCGGCATGCCTAGCTCACCCGCTCGTCAGTCAGATTCCTCACTCCAATTAATCCCAAAAGAACTTTTCTAGTAAATTACATACGGCGCAATTATAATCCGCGCCCTAGAGACTGGGAAAGACCCATGCTCGACTGAGGCAGCCGGTACGTTGCCCAAGAACTCTGTGAGTTGGAAATTTAGATCCGTACCGTTGGCTAAGTACCAGGATCCCGCATGAGTAGCACGGCGCTTCATGTTGTTATGTTCTAGCTACACCAGAGCTTCTCTTTACTATGCGTTTGTTCTTGGTATGAGTTTCCAAGTTGACTGAGAGTGTGGACTTGGTTGTTAATATATCTTTAATAGGGGCTCCGATCAGCCTGCTGGGAGTTTACGTCATCTCTGTGCGCCGCATTGCACGAAGCAAGTATCTTGCTTCCTCTCTGCCTTATCAATTCTTTACAGATAATGATTAACTATGCAATTGGTAAAAGAGTCAAACATAAACAATCCACAACGCCCTAGCAGATCATACACTTGATACATAAACAAGATCTATGCAAGTACGACCTTTAGTCGATCAACAAAGGGTCCAACTAATTTCGGAATCTCAACAAGTGTCGGCTTTGCAGGCTCCCCATTACGTCCTCCACGTCTATTTTTCCTCGCTCGAGCCCGCCTCTCATATTCGACAGGATCCATAAGATCTTCATCATCATCCTCATCTTCATCACTTCCAATATTTGACTGATCAACTGCAAATTGCGCAAGATCATCATCACGTAGTCCGAAATCTTCGCCGCGCAAGATTGTAGGGAGCGTAGCTTTCCATTCCGCTTCATCCTGCGCTTCATCGTCATCGCTATCATCACTAGCATCTGCACGCGCACCTTTTCCCTGCCGAAGCCGATCACGCATCCGCTTCTCTCGCCATTGCTTCCGCTTTTTATTCCAACCAATCATAGAATCAATCTCTGTCAGCAGTTTCTCGCGATCAACTATCGTCTTCTCGCCAGTCTCGGGATTCTCGGCGATAGCAACTGTAGTCGCGTACACGAATAACTCATTCATATCAATAGTCGATTCGGGGCCTTCGCGTAGAAATTGCAGAATTTCCTCAATCCACAACATAAAGCGCGTAAATAATCCATTATCATTAACATGCACTTCATGAACAAATCTATAAAACGACTCTTGATGTCGTTCACATAAATCGATAAATTTCTGAACAAGAATGTTTGCATCAAGAGATGCGTTTTCTGAGTCGCATTCCTCAACAGTCTTGATGAGGTCGTCCACGAAATCCGCCACGTCGCCTACGGAGCGGTGCACGCTAGCTGATTTGTAGACTTTAACTAATGGCTCGTAAAACATTGTAAACACGTCCTTGATCAGATCCATGGTAACTCGCTGATAAATATGTCAGTATACACAGTTTCCACACAATTAAAGAAAAAAGAAACTCACTTCGCCGGTAAGGGACAGAACCATATCTTTATCTCTCTTTCTAATCGTCAGTTTCAATAGAGATTTCAAATTTGAAAAAAATCTCGTCTCATCATCAATTTCAACAGAAATATCATCAACCGCTATATTCCAGGATATCCAAGAATTGATAATGCGTCCAATAACATCAACATCAAGTGGTGGCTCAATCGCATCAGTCTTTGCAATGGCGACAATGATATCGATAGCCTCATCCTGAACCTCAAAATCAATTTGCCCACGCAATATATCATTTCCGTCAACGTATTTTTGAATACGATCGCAAAGTGCTTCATTGTTGATCTTCTTTCTGACTACTTGAATAGCTTTTTCTTGCATCTTGACGTCTTCATGTAAGGCAATATATAAAATCCGCTGTAATAATGATTTTTGTCCAAACGGCTGCGCAAGGAATAGATCGAGAACAGTCTTCATCATAGACACCGGATTCGAAAACCTAATAACATTCTTTAACAGCGCATATGGCATCAATCTATGAATCCGCTTTGTCTGCGCAAGTAGCTCCGAGGCATTATCCTGCCCGACATATAAATGATAAATTGTAGCGGCAACCTCGATCCTCGCCCACTCGATAAATTTTTGATATCGAGGTGATAAATCCACTAACTTATCTTTCTGTCGGATTTCGCCGAAAAACCTCGACAACCCATCTCGTTGAATAAGCTCTTTTTTGAATTCAGCCATGTAATGATCGAGCTCACGAGCTCGTTGCGACGCAATTTGGAAAAACCGAAATTGCTCTTCAAGTCTCTGCTTATCAGCCTCTATTCGGCGTTTCATATCGGCAGTTTCAGCAGGTGTCAGGTCTTTTATCAGAAAGCTGTGCTCGATAAGGAATGATCGCATAATATCTGATTCAGCCACAGATGAAATAGAAGCGCAGGATCGTAAAAATGCTCGAAGCGAAAGACGCTGCGACTCACCAGTCAATTTGACCGTAGGCTGTAGTCCTCTGCTCAGGCGGTGGCGAACCGTATCGCTGCTGTTACGGGTGTCCGAAATACTGCGCAAGGAATCACGTCCAGGCGAGGACGAATACGTAAGGCCCGGCGAAGATGGCAACGTAGGAACAGATTCAGACCCATGCTTGGACACTAAAGATCGCTCTGACAGTTTTCTAGGAATTTTCTTCGTCACGCTGATTGAGTGCTTAGTCGGACTCGCAGAAATTCCATTTGAAGGAGACGATGTCGATGTACCCGATGAAGAGCCAGATAAATCTGATGCCACATGTGTCATAGAACTGCGAGGAGACCCACCATCAGCAACTTCGTCCTCGTCCTCGTCTTCAGAGTCGCTCGAAACTACCGATTGCGGAGCCGAGTGAGTATGGTCTTCGGCGGCTGTACTGGATGACTTGTTTTTCATTGGTACACGAGGAATATTCTTTTCAGGAAAAGCGTGAAGGAGCTTTGTATGAAGCTCTCGGAAATCAGAGTAGCGTTTAGAGACTAGCACATCGTGATTGTTATATCGTGTCCTGATTATAAACTCCTATTTTCATTAATTGGTAACCGGTCATAACTATGTAGAGGCTAACTTACCAAGTGCGACATGTTTCTGACTCGTTTTCGTTGATAAACAGTACGTACTCCGACGACATTTATATCAAATCCATTTATAGGCCTTCCATCGATTGCATTCTCAATCATAAACTTCTCTTTTTCATCTGCCGAAACCGAAGCGGTCTGCGCATTCTCTCCTTTAAAAGACTCAGAATCATTGGTATGTACGCCCTTTTCGATACCTGAGGCAGTACGAATGCCAGAGGACATCATGATCTCAATCATCTTCTGAATCTTGAACGTTAATCTCCGCCGCTTTGTCTCTTCTGTCCGGTCATCCGTCGAACTAATTCGCTTGGCAGAAAAAGTCTCCCAAAAGGTTTGCACTCTTCTTTGCCAGAACTCCACTTCATCTGTCGCATCTAAAAACGGGAAATTTCGCACATAATTAATAAACACATGTCGTAAAATCGGAAACTCTGAATTCTCAGGCCTGATCTCGTTCGTCAGAACCCTTTTTTCCAAAGAGCCCGATGGAGAATTAAAATTTCTTCCACCAAGTCCTAGACTAGAAAACATTGAGCGACCGCTGTTCCGTTTGATTTTGACAGAACTCGTGGGACTGGGGCCGCGGAACGGAGCACCGAAGCGGCATAATGCGTCTGGCGTGCTGATGCTTTCAATTTCATGCTCGATCTCTAAGCTGATCAATTCCTTCTTCAAATAATGCTCTTGTTGGCCAGTCAGCATGAGAAATGAGGAAGGAGATGGGTCCTGTTGCGGAGGAGGAGGTTGCGCATGATCAATGATGGCATTGGAGGCCATATCAGGAGTTTTTGGCGTGAGCTAATGGCCTCAGAGGCACAACGCCGATTTTCTAGCAGCCAAGTATTTCAAAAAGAGAAAGAACCACCGACAGAAAAGTAGTTCCAATTGAGGGCAATGCTTCAGTTCTTCGTAAAGAATATCGATCTTTCTGACACCGGCACAAGCGGGAAAAGCGCAAGCCCAGAGATCAAGTGAGCTTGCACAATTGTCCTCCACAAATAAAGGCAACAAAATTGACCAAATGTAGGCAAGCAGGAGATGAACAGAGCAACTTCACCTGCTCTAGATGTCGAGAGATTTTGCACAACCAGAAGACTTGTGGAAGATAGACGACTATTTGGCGAGAGAGCGAGTGAGACCCTGAAGCTGTTTTGGAGATTAAGATTCAGACTTTTCTAATCTTGATAATCCGTATCTTAAGACCCATAATAATCACAATCGGTTGTGTTTGTTTAAGGCGCAGCAACGAAGTTTAAGAAATCTATTGACGCATAGCATTTCGGCGATCTCTTCTTATTCTGATGGATATATATATGAATAGGCAGATCAAGATGTATTCATGATATCCTGTAGGAATTGATTCTTGGGCACCGTAATGGCCGGCATACACAGCTACCCTCGCTACAGTATTTTGCTGATCTACCGTAGGTGAAGACAATATCCAGGATTTTTGACAATGACAAAATGCATTTATATTGCTCATACTCAACAATTCAAAGAAAAATACAAAAACAACACTTAAAATAAACATAATCCCATCCAATACCAGCAAACTTCAAACTTTTCGCTGTCTCCTCAGCGTCTAGAGGTCTTGCCAATACCTCTCTTGCCAGCAAACAAATGCTTAGGCATAATATCAGGCACATGCCTGTCCGCCTCTCCTGCTCTACCCATCCGATTCCGCTCACGTCTATGCATCTTCTCAATCCGATCCGCTTTAGCACGCAACGCCTTCGTACCCAATCCCGCGTCGAATCGCGAGCTCTGCATGAGATTAGCAGTAGAGTCCGGAGCCCGCGACCGCGACCTAGCAGCCTCGCGCATGATGGTATCAACACCACCTTCCTCCAACGATGCCTCGTAAGCCTTCTCCTCGGCGGCCCGACCGCGCGCTCGCTCGGTGACTTCGGAATGGTCGACGTGGATAGAGTCGAGATGGGCTTCCATCTGCGAAAGTGTTTTACGTACCTTAGAGCGAGGAATGATCGCTCTATTACGCAGACTCTTGCGCGACCGGTTCTCGTTGGCAATCAATTTCTTCTTTTCACGGATCCACTCCGCTTTCATACGAATATCGGCATCCTCTTCAGTCTCAAAAATATCTTCATCCTCAGAATCGTAAAACCCAGACGCTTGAAGTCTCTCTTCTTCCTCTTCAAGAGCGTTTAATTTATTCTCTATTTCGGGATCGATAAAATCGTACACGTTTTTGCCATCAAGAAGCTCAGGAACAATATCATTTTTCCACTCGTCATTCTCAAGCATATAACCGTTCTTCAAGTTGATGTTGTATACACCAGCGCCACCGTTCTCGGCCTCAATGTCGCGGGCTAGCTTGCGGCGGTTAGGGTCTAAGGGGTCGTATTTGGTCAAAGTCTTGACAGCCTCGGGAATAAAGGGCGACCGATCAACGCCGTCGCGCCGGATCATTGGAACTGCTAGATGGATCTTATTGAGCACATCGTTGACTTTGGTTCCCTTGAGCTTTTGCTCAACGCGCGCAGCAAGAAGTTTCTCGCAAGCCGAGTTGCGGACTTCCATAAGGTTAGTCTCAAGATGGCAGGACAGCTGCATGATCTCGACGTTGCTGTCGGCGGTGATGGTGTCGAGTAAAGCCGCGCGGACAGGATCAAGATCCTCTGGTCTCATAGCATCAATTTTATTGATGACGACCATAACAGTCTTATTTGCAAACAGCGGCTTGATTGAGTGGTAAAGATTTACCTGCGCCTCTACAGAGAAACCGCATTGCTCCGAGAGATCCATAAAGTAGAGGATACAGGAACGCAAGTGAGCGATGGCAGTAATAGACTGCATCTCAATCGTGTTCATCTCTTCAAGAGGATGATCCAGAATACCAGGAGTATCAATAGCCTGGTAACGCAAGTACTTGTAGTCGAAATGACCGACGTAGAGCGACTTTGTCGTAAAGGCGTAGGGCTGCACATCGACATCTGCACGAGTGATGGACTTTAAGAAAGACGACTTGCCGACATTAGGATAGCCGCAAATAACAAGAGTGCGAGTATTGGGATCAATGGCTGGCAAACGACCGAGATGCTGACGAACCTGTTCAAGGTAAAGAAGCGAGTCCTTGAGACGCTTGACGATTGTCGCCATGCGACCCATCGCAGCACGTTTGAGCTGTTTGCACTGGAAAAGCGACTGACCAAATTTGAGCAGACGCACATAGTCTCGGGAGACCTGATCTATCAGATGCTTTGCCATCGAGAGCTGCGAGAGCGCAATCTTGTAGTGATCACGGTCGTAAAGAGTGTTGAGCAGATCCTGATGGAATGGATGGATATCATCCAGACGCGGGAATGAGTCAACGATCTCTTGCAGTTTTTCGGTAAATCCGTCTATAACTTGTCAACACACGCACATTTGAGACAAGGTAAAAAACCTTCAAATAAAATGATTTTCCATGAAGAGAGGGTAGCTCACCAGCAGTGTATCTAACTTTGCGCATATAGAACGATCTAATACGCGAGATCTTGAATCCAGGACGAATGACGGTCGGAGTTTTTCTCTGAGTTCTGTTAAGAACTACATCAAGAAATCTAAACAGATAATCAAAATCATTAACATTATTTCTCAGGCGTCGAAATCTATCATTTGACAAAAGAACAGCATACTCGTTGGCATTGGGCACGGTGCCGATGTCTTTCCAGGTAACCTTCATTTCTCAAAAGTTCAAGCACACTATACACAGCAGCAATTACTGTGTTGCAATCGAGATAGACACAGCGAGACAGGAAGACAAAATTTGAGAGAGGAGACTTTGTGCCAGCCGCCAATCTTGTTCAGAGTTGGGACTTTCTAAAATTTTTTTTTGCGAGCTCCCAACGCCAACGGACAAAACATTGCGAGGGTTATGCATACACGTGCCATACATCACATTGAGTCACTACCAAGACGCGAGGACGTCTCTCAGCTAGTCAGTATAAGACTGCATTCACCGCGAGAGTGCAGTCCATCATCTAGAAGAACAAGACAATGAGCCAGTCCAACGCGCGACCGCGCGGAATCCTCAAGAATCCACCGTCACCGGAACGGTATCAACAGCCGCCGCCGCCTGTCGACCGGGAGCTTTTACTTCACAACACCGAGATCAACGCGGCCCAAACCGGCGACCGCAGCAATGTTGTTATCAAACCACTCGAAAAGCGACCTGTGCCAGCGGATCCGCAAATTGATCGTGGCCACACGTCTGGCACGCCGCTTGTGCATGCGCCACATACAGCAGCCGATGCGGAGGCAGCGCGGTTGAAGTGGGACGAGGCAAATATCTACTTGACTGAGCAAGAGCGGACGGCGACGATGAAGATCACCGAGCCAAAGACGCCGTATGCCGGCGCGGTTGATCCGTCGGATCTGCTGGATTATGATGACAATGATGAGATCGTGGGGTTGACATTGAGTGGGATCAATGGAGAGCGAAGGGAGGTGAGCGAAGATATCCCTGAGCTGGAACTGGGTGAGGCAGAGGTGACTTCTACAGATACTACTGAGCCAAAGGAGGCGAGGATCATAGCTGACAGCACGAATCAGAGAGAAGAGCCAACGGGTAAAGAAGGTGAGAGTGCGGAAACTGAGAGCGAAGAAGCTCGACACAAGAGGTTCGGAGAGATGCGAAAGAAGCACTACGAGATGAAGGATGCGCTGAAGATAGCGGAGGCACTTGCACATAAGGAAGAAGACGAAGAAAAAGAGGAATAAATTATTTACAGCTAAGGAATAGGAATGAAAATAGACAAAAGAGAAAAGAAAAATGTACAGCTTCTCTGACACCCGGCCATCAAATTTTTATGTTCAGCGAACTCCAGCCGGGTTCTTATAGAAGCCAGATAAATAGTCTCCGCAGCGAATATGTATGGTAAAATCACAACTTGGACACAGAAAAGTAAGAGGTAATTAAACGTCTCGTCTCAGTCGCACTGTCTATTGCCGCGTGAGGATAGAAAAAATATGCAGAGCGCGGTCATTTATAAGAGTATTTTCAGAGACAAAGCAGGGTAACTGTGTATGTAAGCCACATGCGAGTGATGATTACCAATATATCACATTTGTTGTGTAGAAAGAAATCACCTCCAACGCTGATTACAAATATACCTTTTATCGTAATGGCCAATATTGTCTATCGACCGAGAAGCTCGTGCGCCACTCGACCGAGAGCTAGTCTCAATTGGGATAAAAAGCTAAACAAAGACATTGTCTGACGACTTCGTCTGCTCTGACAAGTATCTGTATTACAAATTGTTCTCTTACTATATTGTCGATCGATATGCTTGACTATGTCATTTTATGCTATAATACCCTCTGTTTCCTCTCCTGCTGTTCTTTCTCTTCTCGCTGATTGTCATCTTCTTTTCTCTCTGTCTGTCATCTTCTCTTCTCTGGAGACTTGAATCTTCATCATCATCATCATCATCGTCATCTCATCATGCTTGACATCGTCAGAAGCAGCTGGGGCGCAGAGCTGATTCACTTCCTCTCTAAAGGGCGCTTTTTTCAGTACCCTGAGCAACAGCCGGGATTCATCGTACCCCCATTCTGGCACGCTTCCTCCACTCTCGTCCCTGACGACGCCATCATCCCGCTTGCTGATATCAACAACAATAACCTTCTGGATATAGAAAAAGCGCTCCATAAAAAGAATCAGGTTCCGGAAGACAGCTCTGCTGACTCGGCAGTCAAGTCTTCTGCTACTAGCATATGCCGGCAGAAGCATCTCGTCGACTGGTATGGCCCCAATGATCCTGAAAACCCACACAACTGGTCGAAATTTAAAAAGGGACTTGTCCTGACTCAAGTTTGCTTGCTTTCATTTGCTATATACGTTGGATCCGCAATCTATGCCCCTGGTGTTGAGCAGATCACGCAGCAGTTTCATGTCGGCGAAGTAGTAGCTATTCTGCCCATGTCATTGTTTGTCGTCGGCTATGGAATATCGTACGTATTTATCTCTTCTTTTGTTTTCTTCATTAGAATTTTTAATTTCTTCTACCAAAAGACGAGATGCTAACTTTCATTGTCAAAGACCCATGGTATTTGCTCCTCTCTCAGAAGTACCTGCTGTCGGCCGCAACTGGGTCTACATGCCATCGTTCCTGCTCTACGTGATTCTCCAAGTTCCAACAGCTTTAGTCAACAACATAGCTGGCCTTGTCATTTTGAGATTCATCACTGGCCTTGTCGCTGCGCCGCCTCTCGCTAACGGTGCTGCCTCTGTCGGTGATGTATTTAACGGCCACGGGGTGTCTTACGCAATACCTCTCTGGGCCGTAGCAACTGTTTTTGGACCATCGATGGGACCATTGATTGGAAGTGTGTTTACGCAAGTATTGAACTGGCGATACACTTTCTGGGCATTGTCATGGATTGGTGCCGTCTCGTTTCTGTTTTTACTGTTTTTATTTCCAGAGACTAATTCCGACACTATCTTGTCGCGTCGCGCAAGACGACTGCGCATTGCGACTGGCGACAACTCATACAGCACGATTGCGGAGAGAGAGATGGGATCATTCACACTGTCAGAATTTGCAAAGGAATCGCTTACACGGCCACTTGTGATTGCGTTTCTTGAGCCGGGCGTGTTTTTTTTAAATACCTACACAGCACTTGTGTATGCAGTTGTCTACACTTTCTTTGAGGCGTTCCCGCTGGTGTTTGGCGGGGTATATGGATTCAATTTGATTGAGACTGGATTGACGTACTCGGGTATCTGTGCGGGTGTACTTGTGGGATATGTATTCTATGCGGCCGCACTGAAGTATTATTTCCTTCCACATACCGACGCCGATGGGCCTCCAGAGTTGATATTTTACGTCTCGCTGTATGCAGCGTTTCTGATGCCGGTGTCGCTGATCATAATTGGATGGACCTCGACGGTATCCGTGCATTGGATCGTACCAATTATTGGTACAGGGCTGTTTATTATTAGCGGGTTCCATATTTTCCAAGTAGTGTTTACATATCTAGGATTATCGTACCCGCGATATCTTGCGTCGACATTTGCGGGCAATGATTTGTACAGATCGATTTTTGCGGCTGCGTTCCCGTTGTTTGCGCGGGCGATGTTTGTCAAGCTTGGATCGGAGAAGTTTCCAGTCGCATGGGGAAATACTTTGCTGGCCGGTATTTCAGCGCTGATGATTTTGATTCCGGTGATGCTGTTGCATTTGGGAGCCAGGCTTCGAGCAGTGTCCAAGTATGCCAATTAGAAGTGCGAATGAGAGATAGAGTGTATATTCTGTGTTGGCTGTCGGTGTTTGACGAGGGGTTTTTAGATTTATATATTTGTACAGATTATTTCAGGTGATTAGACTGCGAAATTTAGACCAAATTAGCAAATGCAATACCACTTTCTAAGAGTAACTGCACTCTGAGACTGTTATACAGAGCTATTACAAGACTGACTATTGCCTTCCAATTCCGACCTTGAGACTACTTACCAACTCCCGCTTAGTAAGATAAAACAAAGAATAGAGAAAACGACTTGAGAGGGAGTTGTGGAGACAAGCAGACATCCGCCACGATGAGTAGAGATCCGACGGAAGCGCGGATAAGCGCGCGGGCTTGTCGGAAGCAAGAACGGAGCGCGCTCGGCCCCGCGTATCTGATGAGCAAGCCGCAGGCAGGTATAAGTGATGGTTAATCGGTAAAGATAATATATAAAGAAAACTTGGAATAAGAATAATAAGAATAATAAGAATCAGAATTTAAAGTGCAGAAACCAGGCACAGCTGTTCTGATATGACGTAAGGGTAACCTGACCTTTAAACATGTGATTTTCCTGGATAGTGAAGAATAGCCACAAGTTGGATGTTTATAGCGCGAATGAGCAGTAACAAATTACAGAAAATAATAACAAACTGCTAAAAAGCCGTGATACTGAAAGTTAAGAGGAAGGATATATCAAAGCAAGTGAAGCGGGGCTCGTCATCAGCTTTCCTTCTTCAGGCACCCGACGCGTGATCTTTTCAACCCACCCCGCTCTAAACCGATGCATCTTCTAATATTCCTTTTTATACCCCTTCTCCTCTCCTTTCTGCATCTTCTCTTTCTTATCACTCTTCTCTTCTACTTCTATACCTCCTACTGCACTCTACTATATTCTACTACTCTCTACTCCCCATGACCAAGCAACAACCAACAGTGCACCGCGTCTCCCTCGAAGAGTTTCAGCAACGCTGCGCGGCCCGCCCATCGTCTGACCTCGACGATGAGTCCCTCTTTAACTCGTCTTCTCTCTTCTCAATCCCCTCTTTCTCATCTACTCCTTCCCCTTCAGCACTCTCGCCCACACCATCTCTGCGTCTTCGCATAGAACAGCAAAAGATCCAAGTCGCAAACGCACTTATTGAGCGCTACGAGAAGCTCTTCTTCTCTGACAACGTTGACCCTCGATCAACACCCATCCAGCGCTTCTTCCCGGCCCCCCTTTTTGACCCCGCCGCCCACGGCGCCGCGCCTACCCCCGTCTTTGAAAATGCGCCCGCTTCAAGCCCACTCGCCGCCGTCGGCGCCTGGTTCCGCGAACTCCGCCGCTCGATGTTCCTCGAAAACCAGGCCGCACGCACAAAAGTTTGGGACCACTACAGCCAGGAACCGGCCCGCAAGATCGACCAGCTCTACGACCGTCTTGCGTCGAGCAGCGGCGCCTTCAGCAACGCATTCGCCCTGGCCTCAGATCCCGCACATGACCAAAACCCTTCGCCCACCTCCGTTCCCCCACAAACTCCCACCGCGGCTGCCGACACTTGCCTTTCCGCTCCCACCACTACGATCTCCGCCACCATGTCTCCTTCTACATCAGACCAGCCGATGCTGCCACCACTCAACTTTGCTGATCGCGCATACCCGGCTCCTGACGACCGGCAACTCAAGCGATGCATTGAACTAGCCGGCAAGGGCGTCTGGGACAGCTTTGGGGTCTGGCGCTGTCTTCTACCTGATTCCAACGGCTCCTTTGCCGATATCCATTCCCCAGGGCGAACCCGTCTTTTTGACAAATTCGACGATTACTTGTCATGGCGTATGCAGCGTAACCAGAACCTGCAAAAATCTTTGCCTGCCGAAGTTAACCACGTTGACTCTATTTTTGACGATCTCTTAGCCGACACTACTAGTATTGTTGAATCACCAGTTTCTTCACTTTTCTCGTCGATTTTTTCACTTAAAGATGCCGCTGAACCTGCAAATCTTCGAAAAGTTGACAAACCGGCTCCAGGAGCAAAGATTGTTAGCCAATCCGAGAGTGTGTCGCAGGTATTTGACGGGTCGACGGGAAAGACTTCGACTGTGAGGAAAACGCAGCGAGTGTATGATGATCAGTCTGTTGTCGAAGAAATTGTACGTGATGAAAAGTGATGTAATTATACTCCGCTCTTTTTTTTTTTGAAGTCATTTAAAAAAAGAAAAGAAATAGCGAATGGATAAGAAAATGATTTTGGGGTTTGGTGCTTATATATTTCTATTTTTGTACATAGATTTGGTGTTTTGTTTAATTCATATAAGATTTTTTCTTAGGTTCTCTCGTTCGGGCTCGTTCATGAGCTTATTGTTTGTGCATTTTGAATATTTTCTACACTAATCAAAGTCTTGTTAAATTATACTGTGTTTCCTAACCTCCTTCCAATTGCGCATATAGCCAGCTCTTATCCACGATCTTCACTTCTCGTCCACCTACTTCCTCCGCGATATTTACTACTGCTTTTTCAACGCCTTCATTTTCGTCAAATACACATACGTAATCCCATTTCTGTCGACGTCGATTGATTGTAGTACTTGTGGTGGCAGTGAAGGCAGTGGTGGCGCCAGTGGTAGTAGTAGTAGTAGTAGTAGAAGTTGTCGTGCGTGGCAAGTACCATACCTGTTTGTGATTGTCGAGTACTGCTGTGTCGTCCGGAGATGGGTTTGCTATGCTATATGCTGTCGAGATGGCTGGTGTCGGTGTGTCTAGAAGAGATCGTAGAGAGTGCAAGTCCGAAATGCATGACAGTCTATCTGGGCCCATGAATGTAAACACATGCATCACGCTATCCTATGCTCATACTAAGTCAGCACCTTCATCAACAATCTCTCAAGAAGGCAAAAAGACAAAACACAACAGGAGTAAGAGACGTACAAGATATGACCGATCATATTTAGTAACCATGACTACCGCAACACTTTTCCCCACCAAAGCTCCTCTCCGTCGTCTATATATCTCAAGCATATCCCGTCCCCAACACCACTCAACCTGAAACGCCTCCATCGCACTCGCGCTCCCAAACAAGGCCATAGGTCTCCACGCGCACATTCGTCCTTTGACTACACTTTTCTCAATAAATGTAGCTGGCAGACATGGCCATCCTAGTGCCCGCGCTTGCGTTACTTTCATAGCTCGTGCAGAGACAGCCGTGGTATGCGCTATTATTGCAACGAATTCAAGTGTCTCAAGAAGATCTTTGCGAGGCAGAATTCGAAATCCAAATGGTAGTCCCGAATTGGTGATTGCTGACGTGCAAAATAAATCTGATAAACCATGGTCGAGGTATATTCCTCCGTTACTGACAATCATATTCTTTATGACGCGATCATCAACAAATCCGGTACTAGCGAACGCGCATCCGGCAAAGATCTTTGTTACTGGTTTTGCACTTGTTGAGACTGAAGCACTCTCTCGATTTTCATAGTACTCTAGTAATTGAGCAATCAAAGTAGGTGCGATCTCCTGCTGCTGCTGTAAATTCCTTCGTGTCGGTGTTAATTTTGCGGCTGTAGAAGGCGTCGATCGTAAATCAATCGTGGTCGAAAAATCAATTTGATCTCGAGATTGGAATACCAAACTGTTGATACTGCTTAAACTGCTACTCTCATTCGTGCTACTACTGCTTGCCATTGCATCTGCTCGTGGAGGTAGAATCATGAATCGTTCGACTGATATATCTGGACGATTGAGGATTCGCGATACTGATGATGGTATACAGCGTGCTTTATACGGTGCAAATCTATCGCGTGATATATATAAATTCGCAAGATTTAGAATTGTAGTTTGCTGATTTTTTTCTAGAGGTTGCTGCTGCTGCGACATAATCCGTTTCTGAGAAACTTTGCGGACAGTGAATGATCGATTTCCGCGGATACAAGTACTGCTTGAATCATCACTAGCAGTAGAATTCTCTTGCGGTTCACTATGAAGTTCAGTAATTTCAAGTAAACCTTTCCAATTTCGACCGACTTCATAGCCCCGTACTATATCTCCGATACGTAAATCCAGACTGCAGATATCTTGAACTGCGACATCAGTTATCGAGCCATCGTCAAAGCGAACAGATAAGTATTTTGCATCTACTACATGTGATGAGTCAATAATTGTTGCCGGGAAGTACCCTGCCGGAATACCCTTCCAAAACGCGAATACACGCTCAGGATCAGTTATAGGTGTAGATTTCTCTTTTTGTGGTGTTGATATTGGCAAGTCGGTGTCAATGTGACTACTTGTTGTGCGTGTTCGTTTGCGTGCGTGTCTTATCTGCGACATAGTTTCGTTGGCATGATACTCTCCTTCGTCATCGGCATCGTTCATAACTGCGTCGTCATTACTCGAGCTGCTATGTTGACGTTCCTTGTCAACGTCCATTATCGTGATTCTTTCATCATTATCATCAGCTACTTCAGAGGCTGAAGCGCGTGTTGAGTCCCCATCCCGAATATTGGAAACTTTGCCATTTCTGGAGATCGTCCGACTCCGCTTCTTTCTTCGTGTATTTGTCACACTCTCCAGCCTCTCTCCAGCACACTCTCCGTGGCCTCCAATGAAAGACGTATCTAATTGTAAAGAAATCAACTCTCCTGTTAAAGACTTTCCTCGTCTATGAGTTGATACCGAGTTCTTTGATGGCGTGGATAGTCTAATCGGCGAAGAGTGTTGCTGCTGCTGTTGCTGTTGCTGTTGCTGACTTTCTTGACTATCAATGAAATCGTAAATATTACCATTCGTCGCGGGTGCAGATATCGGCGCCGCAATCTTTGTATTTCCAACTATCCGGGAAGGCTCTATATCATTTGATTTAGATTTTTTGGAAACTTCGACATCTGATTCTTGAGACTGTGTTTTCTTAGCCCGAATTTTGAATGTTCGTTCTCTGATCGTGGGCGGGGGCTCTGAATTTTGTTCGCGCATGGTATACCGTGCCGGAGATACGTTTTGCAAATACGGTAATCCTTCAGCTGTTGCTCGTCTTGATCGCATCCGCTGTGATGCCTCAATTTGCTGTGGCGACTCGCGAATACGGCGAGGTGGTGTGCTGGTTACTAATATGGGAGACACTTGTGTGTGAATAGGAATCGTACTATCGGTTTCCTCATTCTCATTCAAGGCAGTTTGACTTTCGACAATTTTCTGGGTCTTGGCATCGTTGTTATTCATCTCATCATCTGATTCATCTCCATCGTCATTTTCATCATCCTCTTCGTAGTTCCGAAATTTTAGATAACGATCTGCATCAATCTGGCTTATACGCTGCGTATTGACCTGCGCGATACGGGATTCTAAATCAGCTACTGGCTGCGTATCTGCTAGTATCAACTGCGTATCCTGCTGTGGTTCACTAGAATACTCATCTTCGTGGAATCCTCGTTCTTCGTCGTCGTCATCTCCGTCGTATTCTTCCATTGATCTGCCTTCTTGAGATGTAGCGGGCATTCCATCTGAATCAGAGACGTGCGACAAATCTTCTGCAGAAGTAGTCGGCGCCGAGTGCGTTAGTCGGGCACCGGTCGGAGTAGGCGGAATCACATCAATATCTTCATCCTCCGATGCATCCGTAGCTCTTTCAGCGCCATGGTTTTTTTTTGCTTCATTAATTTTAGCCTGACTCACGACGCCGCCACCATCACCAAGTTTGGCAGAACGCAATCCTTCCAACGCCATTCTGGACGCTCGGGCACCACGATTACTTTCGATCGGTCCAGGCACGAACTCTTCGTCAAAACCTTCGTCAGAAAATTTTCGTGGTGGCGGTGGTGGTGGTGGTGGTTGTGGTGGAGTTCGTGGCATGTTGTCTTGTAAATTCAGTAGGCGACGTCGTAAATCGGCAGATCCTTTGCGCACGTACAGCGGTGAAGCGTCAGTTGCTGGTGTGGTGACGGGATTTAGCGCCGGAGTTATTCTTGAGTCTATTGCATTTACTGCAATATTGATATTCTCACGCGTGGGTGTAGATTCAACCAAGTTAAAAGCCATGCGTCGTGTATGAATCGGAGTCTCTTCAAACGAAAGTGCCTCAATATCAGCTTCAATGATCGGTCGTGTAGGTTTCTTTGTAGAATCTTCAAATAACGGCGATGAATAATTCACATATCCTAATTCAGCAAGACTACTTGCCATATTCACCGGACTCGCAGGTGTCTCTCGTTGAGCATGCAGTTGCACTTCTGCGCCGCCACTGGCTGCCGTGCTGGATGTACCGTTCGATTGCGTGACGACGAAATTGTGAGATGAGACAGTATTGCCTTGATCTTCTGAATCAGGTATTTCGGGGCGTTCATCAAGTTGTGTTTGAGACAAACGTAAATCATGAACTACTCCACGAGCTGGACTTGATGAGTCCAGTGAAATTGGATTATCGGCGCGGTTCACGGATATACCGCGTAGCGGAACCGAAGTTATTGGCTGCGAGACATCTTGACTCTCTTCTTCGCTGACCTGGTCAAGTAATTATAATTAGGAAAAGAACTAATGCTTATTAATTAAATAAAAAAGAGAGTAGTACTTCTCCAGGATTCAAGTATCCGCGCTTCAATTTGGCAATCTCCAGTGAATCGGGCATATCAGACGACCCCACAGACGCCATAGCTCTCAAGTTAGAACCCAAAAGTCAACAACTATCCAGCTGTCATATAGATCTCATGTCATGCATACAGCTAATGTGAGTAATGCACAAGTTTGGCTAAACTCAAGTTGAATATTGGAAAACTCCGACAGGAGTGATTTGCATGCGATATACAACTTGTTCCCTGACGCGAGCTTATTGCTGATTAGGGTTTACGCGACTGTGGACTTACACTTTCATTTATAAATAATTGTACTGAGATATCATGGCAACAACAATCAAACCAAACTCCTTGAATGCATATTTGCACTTACGATTACACAATACAAAAACTGAATGATGATGCTGAATCAGCATTGACCAAAAAAAACAGTTAAGACATTAAGAACAAGATACGCAAATCAAATCATTAGCCAACAAAGTAAAAAAAAATGAAGGAACCCGAAACAAAACAATGAGCGAAATTCTCTCTTGTTAGATTTAAATAGCATCGAGAATAGAAGAGCTTTCAGTTAATAATCAACAGCCCATCCATTCTCCTCCAAGAATTGCTATTCCATCGTTAGCCACTGAACTTTTAAACTTTCAGCTTCAAACAAAAGAATACAGAAAAACTTACCTCACAAGCAGCTTTCAAACCAAGATTAGGTCTCAAATCTGCTTCAGTCAGATTCTCTCTTGTGAACGGATCAAAGGAATGATTCTTTAAATGCTCCAAAAGCACAGAGCGCTCGAAGGATTGTCCGGATTTACTCATTACTGGATCATAGAAGATATTAAACGAGATCGGATCAATCAGCCAATCAGGCACCTCCCGTTTCTGATACCTTGCATCCGATCGCTCGAATGTCTTTTTCAAAAACTTCATCTTTTCATCTCGTTCGTATTCCAGAATTTCTTTGTTTTCTTGCTTCTCATGCTCGACTGCAAAGTCCTCATTCAACGCGGCTTCAATTTTCCTGGCATAATTTGATTCCAATATATCGAGCATTTCATTTAATAGAGCCGACTCACGCTCGAGTCGTCGCTCCTCTTGAACTTCCCATCTTCGCTTCTTTGCATTTAAAACTGTTTGGGCAATAGCTTGCGATGAAGGAGATCGTGTCTGGAGAGCAAGTTCGTAGGCAATCTTGCTCGACCGCAGAGCCTCGTTTGGGCGGTCGAGTGCTAGCAGTGCCTGCGCTCTCTGTAACAATATAGAATTAGTTTAGTGTATGCGACACGTTTATATCGGCTGTCTTACAAGGAAATTTGCTTTCACTATAGTCGATAAGTTAGTACACATTAAGACATCAGAAAACAAGAAAACCCACTATTGTCTTTTGAAAGCTCAAGAGCCTTGTCACAATCATCCAGAGCTTCTTCGTTTTTGTGAATTCGTAGTCGACATAATGCACGCTGTAATTCATTCAGGCAGTGTCAGCATCTCCGTCAGAATATGCCGCAATTCCGAAAAAAAAAGGGCAGCTCTCACGTTTGTAAAATACACCGGGTTTGATGAATCTTTAATTATTCTAAGGCTTTGTCAGTCGCATATCATAAAATCAAATTTGGATGAGTCGTACGCTTTGGTGTATTCCTTGATCGCACCTTCATAGTCTTCATGACTAAAGAGAACGTTGCCAGCCTAACCGCGAACAGCATTAATCACAATTAATTCATATCTAAAAGCAAAGAGAAAGCATACCTCTTTATGCAGCTCAGACTCGGAGGGATGCATTGATGCAGTTGGGAAGGCTCTTTGAGCGGGCTTCGAGCCGGATGTTGATAGCTGAAAGCTGTAGTTGTAGACAAATAATAGCAATAATGCAACAATGGCAAGTGCTCCAACAACTGATGGGAGGAACGGAAGAACAAAGGTTACGAAAGAGAGGAGCACGAGGCGGTATACTAGCGGACTAGGGAACGGCAAAACGTCGGTTGCAGGAGCGGCAGTTGAGCGGTACCCTGGCAGAGTGGGCTGCTGATCAGCAATGAGATAAGAGAGAGAGAGAGAAAGCTCATATACCTTTTGGTATCGTCAGATGCCAGAAATTATGTCGCGAAACAAGTATGAGAGTATTCAGGGTAGAAGACTATAGAAGAAGCATCGAAGAGTGGGAAGTAGCCCGGATTTCAGGAATCAGTTATGAGCGAGTACCACAATTTGATCTTTTGTCTTCCGTAAAATAATATCAAATAAAGAACTTAACTGAAAAATAGTAGTACTAAATAAGAATTAATAAACAAACAAAGCAGGATCTAAGTCGGGGAAAATCCAACTTCTGTTTCACGAAGTGTGTAGTGTTCGCAGCAACGTCCTGGATCCTTCCGCGGCTTTCGAAGTTTGGTACTGTGTTTTAGGCTTTGAATCAAGGGTACCTGCTTTAGTACAAACCCCAAAATTGTGCCACTTTCCTAAAAAATGGCCGCCTTTGCTGGCTTCAGATTATCAGCTTCTACAAACAATAATGTACATATGGTGCGAGCAGTATTCAGCTGATTTTAGCTTATATACTTGTGATCCGAGTGCTGATGTGTAGTACATGATAAAACTGGAATCCAAATAAACTTCTAATTCAGGTTCAATCTAAAATCATACATCGGATTAGGGTAAATAAAAGCTTAATTGATACAAGTTTGAGCATTTTATCTTGCATTTTTGTCCAAGAAAATACCATGAAAATAAAGTAGAAACTGGTTTTGATTGAAACTATATCCAATTCGAAAATCTTGGAAGAAAACCGAAAACCATTGGAGAAGACTGGAAAACGGACAATTCAAACGTAGAGGATACCATTGATATTTTCCTCACAGACATGCAAAGACAAACGAAAAATAACCTTGACAACTCCCATCTCATACGAATCTAATCCCTTGTACTGACGAATACATAAGAAGCCGCCACTTTTTGAACTACACTCACTCGACCAACCGCAGATCAATATTGTCAAATCCTTTGCCGGTGTAATCTTTGACATAATCACTCTTGTACGTATCCCACAGCCGTTGGAGCTCCTTCACATAAAGACCATGGTATACCGCAATCTCTGACTCGGTCGGATGCGCCACATATGGCACCGCAATCGGCTTGCCAACAACTAAAGTGATTGGCCGGCGGTACGGCATCAAACCCCAGTCGTAATTAAACACACCTCGCGCATGCAAAAGCGGCAGCGTAAATCCAGCAACTTTCTTGATCATCGTCTGTATCTTGTACAACAATGACGATTGGTCACCGCGGACTTGCTCATAAACCTCGTTCTCACCAAAACTTAAAATCGGGACTAGACAAGTTGGCGGAGCGTCGGGCGCCGGAAGGGCCTGCATAGCTAAGCGAACAAATCCTCGGCGTTTCTTAAGAATCAGATCAAGACGACCGGGTTCAGCATATAGTGATTCACCGGCGCCGCCGACTACAATACATATAGACTGATTATGCTTCAGCAAGTTATCGCACGAGCGCCGCGAAACAGAGGAGATACCTAACGAGAGTAGATACTCTCTATAAAACTTTTGTTCGACGATGTCAGCAGATTCTTTTAATTTAATCACCATCTGAGATACATACAGGTAGTCGAAAATTTGATTCCAAGGTGAGTAGAGAGACTGGAATTCCAGGGAATAAAGTTTCCCAGCCAGCGCCTTCTGTGCCAATCGCCCCAAAAGCACCAAGACTCACAATCCCGTGAGGATGGTAGCCAAAAACATATCGCGGCCCGATTTCAAATCCAAGCTCACCGTCCGACCCTATCTCTTTCTCAAATCCATTTTTTTCGGTACTTTCAGCTGGGCTCGGTGTTTGATTATCGGAATCATTAGCAGGTTCGACAACTGAGGTATTTGCTCCAAAGAGCTTGCCGATCCATCGTTCTAGAGTACCGCTTGGTTCGCGAAGCCGATTAGGAAATGTCGGTTGGAGCTCAACTTCTCTGTGAATAGAAATTGGGAAATAGTCACAGTATAATCTGCCGAATGGTAGTCGACGAAGAAAAGGAGAGCGTCGGGTTTGTATCTCGCCATTTTCGGCACATTTGTCGAATGAGAAGACCCAGATCAAGTACGCGATGACAAAGGGCCAGAAAGGCGGGAAGGCGACGACGAGGAAGAACAGGCCGAGGCAGTAGGGAATAGAGATTGTATGACTATAAATATGCTGTCGATTAGTATTTAGGTGAGTTTAAATCAATAAAACTATCCAAGCTCTTACAATAGGACCGCGAGGGTCTGCAATCGTCGTTCAAGCGGAATATTAAGAGGAGCAAAGTGAATTTTGCGAGGCGACGACCTTAAATCGATTCATTATGTTAGTATGCTATCGATCTTTCAGACATGTATAGATCCAACCTTTCAGATTTCTTGGTAGACGGGCTCTTTCCTCCGGATCCGTTGGAATGACCTTCGTGATCCGACATAATCTTATGCTGGGTTTGAAGACTCGGGAAGCAGAAGTGCTGATACTAGAGGAGACAATGCGCTAGCTAATCTCAAATGCTCAATTACTGACAGCAGTTTCCGCCAAATAACTATACAAAATTACAGGGCCGCAGTAAGTGGAGATAAGATTAATGTGTGGGTGGGACGAGTGATGATCTTGCATTTTAGTGCGGCGCTCTTTTCCCAAACAGAGACAATAAATTCTGGATGTCTTCGAAGTTTATAATTTATTGACGCACTCTTACTTTTGTTTAAATCGTATGTTTATATCATATAGCGTAAATTAGATTCCATCTTTGCAGTAAATATTCGTGTAAAGTCACTTAAACTAGTCGAACAGCTTATAACAGGAAAGATAGTATATATTGGGGTTGGGGTTAAACTATGCCTCGTACCAGCCAAGCAGTTTGCAACAGACTCGCTCAATCTCTCTATCTCTACGTATTACTGCTATAATACTAACCAGTAGTTACAATTTGCTATTGAATTTTATTTGAAATATTTGAAATCCGTGACGCTTTTGTATCAAACATTAAAATGAGCAGCGCAGCCTCCCCAGGATCTCCGTCTCCAGAGGCACCAAGCAATAACCCCTCTGCTTTTCTTTCTCAAATAACTGGTGCCAAAGTATCCGTCAAGCTGAATTCGGGCGTTGAATATAGAGGTTTGTGACATGCTTGTTTTATTTATTGTTAATAGACCGCAACTGGGCGCTGGTAGAATGTGCAAGTCTTCATCACCTAGACTCGCGATGAAATATTCATGATGCTGGTGATTTCTACCAACTTCAGGACGCACCATCTTCAAGATGTTTAATTCTAACGTTTTATTGGATTTAGGTGATCTCCAGTGCGTAGATGGATACATGAACATTGCACTGGAACAAACTGAAGAATATGTCGAGGGCGAATTAAAAAATAAATACGGAGACGTTTTTGTCAGAGGAAACAATGGTACGTTTGGCAATGCGAGATTTGTCGTGCCCATGACTGACTCTTTTCTTTAGTTCTGTACATTGGTGTTGAGTGATGTGAAGGTCTTGATACGTTGCAGATAGTACTCATCTCTATTCTTGTTAATTAGAATAATGTATAATAAGCCGATGTATCGAGGGTTCTTAGTTCAGAGTCAATGTATGATAGTTATGTCACGTTACAGCAGAACGAAAATTTAAACACAGAATTATTCTCTACAGATTTACTATGGATCAGAGTCTTACAGATATGAAATGAGCTAGTAATTGGAAGTATATCGGCTGTTATCTTGTCTTGGTCCGGAAGCTTGCGACAAGTCGAACAGTGAATCTTTTCGAATAAGAGAGAGCAGCAATTTCGTAGTAATTTTGAAAGTACTGAATCTCCTTTCTGCGCCGTATTGTTCACGAGCTGTAGTATGATGTTAAGACTCTTAATCGACCATACTCAAAGTCAGCAATTAAAGTTCAGGGCGTAGGTAGACAACCCAAACGATTGCTGCAATCTCCAGCAACCAGTAGCTCTCCACTATCCGGCAGATTCGGGCCCCCATACAGCATGGCTATGCATATCTTATTTCGGGATCAGCCTCGGACACTGCTCTTGGTGACAGATGACCATGCACTGACATTTTCGTATGCCGGTGATGCAGATCCCGAACGCAATCAGTCACACGTCTCTGAAAAGAGCCAGAGTCACGACAATGGCTCGTCTTCTAGTCGTGATTCAAGGATTTTGGTTGATTTCAGCTCAAGAAATGACATAGATCTAACACAGTACCGAGCGCTATCTTCCTTATCTTGTCACGGTTGCTTGGGTCTGATCTCAATTGATAATGATGTTTTTCTAGCCGTCATTACCGGTGCATCCAAGGTTGCAGAGCCTATCTCACAAACCGAGACTGTCTACCGAATTCATGCCTTGGAATTTTACTGCGTTTCAAGAGCCGATTGGGATTTTACTGCTTTAGATCCCTCGGGCAATCCTCTCGACTCGGCCGGCTTGTACTCGGGTGACAACTATGATCTCGCAACAACTTCCGGCGGCGGCGCAGTCGTGAATCCCAATGCGGGAATGATTGAGCATCCCTGTCTGTCGCTAAAAAAGCTGTTGACTGATGGAAGTTTTTATTACTCGAATGATTTTGATTTGACGAGCCGATTGCAGGCGCGTTCTGCTGAGCCTACCTTCGATATCGAAGGGTTTGACGAAACGTTTATGTGGAATTCGTTTATGATTTCCGAACTTATCAAGTATCGCTCGCATTTACAGCTTGATGAAAAGGAAGCACTCGACCACTCACGGTTCTTCACGTCGGTGATCCGTGGCTTCGCTGAGACTGTGCCGACGAGAATTGATGGAATCCCTGCGTCCTTGACGATAATCTCGCGTCAGGGCTGCAGGAGAGCCGGAACGCGATACAATGCTCGGGGTGTTGATGACGAGGGAAACGTAGCCAATTTTGTTGAGACCGAAACGATTCTTTATACCCAGGACTTTTGTTTCTCATATACGCAGATTCGTGGAAGTGTACCAAGTAAGTCCAAATTCCTCTTTATTTCTTCTTTTTCAGATTATGCTTTCTAACAATTATTTAGTATTTTGGGAGCAAGACGTTCAGCTACTAAGTGCTAAAGTCAACATTACTCGAGCATTTGAAGCTACTCAACCCGCATTTATGGCTCATTTCGAGCCTCTTGTTAGCAAATACGGTCCCGTACATATTGTCAATTTGCTATCTGCCAAACCCGGTGAGCAAGAGCTTACGCACCGATATCGTCAACATATCAAGTATGCTACCGAAGGTGCCCTTTCAGATCAATTGCGAGAAACTCGGTTCGATTTTCATGTTGAGACTGCTAAAGCTGGGTATAATGCCGCCAACCGGATTCTGCGCTTTTTAGAGGATGACGCAGATGAATTTGGGTTTTTCTTGTACGATAATGAAGCCAAAGCTGCTGTTGTTGAGCAAACTGGTGTGTTTAGAACAAATTGTTTGGACTGTTTAGATCGCACGAATTTGATTCAACAAATCATTTCGAAACTTGCATTGGAGTTGGTGGTACGACAAAAGGAGATCATGCGACCAGGAGAAGAACTCTGGAGACGACATTCAGTTCTATGGGCGGATAATGGCGATCAGTTGTCAAAGATCTACGCTGGTACCGGTGCGCTAAAAACTAGCTATACACGATCAGGAAAGATGAGTATTGCAGGTGCTATCGCAGACGCGACAAAGTCTGTGAGTAGAATGTACATCAACAATTTTGTTGATAAAGGGAAACAAAATACGATGGATTTGCTTTTAGGCAGAATGGAAGGACAAATGAGAGTACTACTGCACGACCCGATAAACGATTATGTTCTTGCAGAGTTGAATAAACGGAAAGAGGAATTCACGTCGTCGAGAGAGATTTCTATTTTTGCAGGCACTTTCAATCTTAATGGATGCTTGTACGACGGAGATCTTTCTTCGTGGCTATTTCCTAAAGATTCAGGATTTGATAGTCCGGATCTGGTAGTTATTGCATTTCAAGAGATTGTCGAATTGACTGCCGGACAGATTCTCAGCGCGGATCCGGCAAAACGGCAATTTTGGGAACATCAAGTATCGAGACATTTGAATGCTCGAGATAACTATGTACTGCTTCGTTCGGGCCAGCTGGTTGGAACTGCACTTTTATTATACGTCAAAGCCTCGGAAGTGGCTAATGTGCGAAATATTAATGGTGCGGTGAAAAAGACTGGAATGGGAGGTATGGCTGGAAATAAGGGAGGCGTTGCATTTAGTTGTGACTATGCATCTACAAAATTATGTTTTATCACCTCTCATCTGGCGGCTGGCTTGTCGAACGTTGAAGATCGAAATCACGATTTCCGTACGATTAAAAGCGGTATACGATTTCCGCGCGGGAAGATGCTAAGCGATCATGATATGGTGATTTGGTTGGGGGATTTCAATTATCGAATTGATATGCCAAATGAAGAAGTTCGTAAAAGGATCAAAGACAGCGATTTGAATATTCTATATGATCATGATCAACTGAATCAGCAGATGACTGCCGGAAAAGCGTTTCCTTACTACAATGAGGCGCCAATAACTTTCAATCCCACCTATAAATTTGACAATAACAGCGACGACTATGATACATCAGACAAGGCGAGAACGCCTGCTTGGACTGATAGAATTTTGACTAGGGGATCGAATATCAAACAGATTATTTATAACAGTGCTGGCTTGAGATTTTCGGATCATAGACCAGTTTATGCGTCGTTTTTAGCGACCGTATTTACTATTGACAGGCAGAAGAAGGAGAAGTTAAGCCAAGAATTGTATGCAAAAAGGAGAGGATATGTTGGTCAGCTGCTTGATTTGGGTGGAGATGACAGTTCTGGACCATGTAAGTTTTATCTTTATTTTTTCAGCTTTTTTTTTTTTTTAGACAAAAAAAGCTGTTTACTAATTGTGATATGTACAGTACCGCCTCCTAGTACAGATCGCCAGAAATGGTGGCTAGAAGGAGGCAAGTCTGCCAAAGCAAATATCATACCCCCTCAGCAGAGTATGATTCTGAATCCTAGTCGGCCGGCTAACCCATTCTCGACTACAACCGAGCCGGATTTCATTTCATCCGCCCAGCTCGGATCGCAACCTCATGGCTCTACTGGTACAAGCCCGCTTGCATATGGAGACAATCATCGTAAACCTCTTGTTCCTCACAAGCCGACGTCAATGTCGAGTTCAAGCATTCATTCATTGCATACATTGCCTTCCCAGTCGCCTATAAGCGAAATTCCACCAGCTTTGCCTCCGCGCCGGACAAATACACTGTCATCTAGCATGAGAGGTAGCGGATTGCTTGGAGACGACCAAGATACTCCCTTACAAACATTCACAGGTAGTCACAATGGAAGCGGGTTCTCTTTGACTGGGAACGGAGCGAGAAGTCGTGCGGATAGTACAGGCAGTATGGGTAGTAATGGGAGTTCTACATTTCAACAGCCGTCCAGCGCTCGACGAGGGGATTTTCCTAGCCCATCACTGTCAAAGGTTCATCGACCACACACTGGTGCCTCTGCGATACCTCCACCGATGCCGCCTCGGCCCGGTAGCTCTGCATCTTCTACAAGTTCGACTACGCCTTTAACTACTAGCCGTAGCTCACCGCAGCCCGGATTCGGAGCAGAAGCAGACATGCACGCGAGAGGATTTGAGCACCTTCGTCACGCTGGAACCATGCCACCCGCATTACCTGCCCGGCCTAGGTATCAGCCAGATGCGACGTTTGGTGGGACCGGAGCTACGGGCAAGCCGATTCAATCACCTGTACCGACAGCGGGGTCACAGACAGCGCTGCTCGATGACGACGATTTAGATGACGAGACATTAAATTCAAAGTGGAAGGCACTTGCATAGTGAGTGGAGAAAGGGGCATTTATTGTAAGCTAGGAACAGTAAATAAGAATCTGATAGAGAGTTTGCGTAGCCACGCCCTCGTGCTGGCAAAGTCCGGTGTAATTGGCCGCTGGGAGTGGTTGGTGGATGTACAAGCCCCACAGATGCTTACTTGAGCGGCTCATCGCGGTGCGGCGATCACGGGCGGGATGGGCGCGAGCGAGGACGAGTCGTAAGCCAGCAGCAAAGGTCTGCTAGTAGCCTGTACTGAGTTCGAAACGCGTGTGTGGTGCTCAGACTAGTCCATTGCCGTCGTATTTGCTGTTTGATTACTCACCAATTTGCTTCGTCGCCGCTCATTCTCTGCTCTTCCTTCCTCACGACCGAGCCCGGCCTTCACAGCCGCAGATATCGCCAATCAACCAGCCAGCCAGCCCTCGTGTGCGCTCAATTGGCATCCACCGCCTGTCGGGTCTGTGCGTGGACTGCTAGGTTCTCCGTCACGAGCTCGTGCAGCTTTGCGTGACCTCTTCATTGTCATCTGTCTTCTGGTTTTATTCAGCTGCTGCTACTCTGTCGCCGACTTGCTACCTGCTGCTGTTTAACTGGTCATGTACGTGTTTTCTTTCACTCCAATGTCGCTTGCGAATATTCTTCTGATCCCGATCCTATTAGGAAATTTGGCAAGTACTTGGCCAAGCGGCAGCTTGAGCTACCGGAGTATTCTAGCTACTTCATCAATTACAAAGGTCTCAAGAAGGTATGCTTTTTTTAATCGCGATAATGATGCTCTATATCCTTTCTAACAGTTTTCCTTTACTCGTTTTCAGTTGATCAAATCGTTGGGCTACGATCGTCAGAATCCAAATGCTCGACCCCGAAATACTGAACCTACTTTGCAAACTCATAAAGTCACCTTCTTTTTCCGATTGGTGTGCTTTCCTTTGCATTCTCTGTCTAACCGTTCTGTCAGCTAATATATATTTTTTGGTTTAGGAACGAGAACTTGAAAAAGTCAATGCTTTCTATCTACAAAAAGAAGCAGAGGTACCACAAACTTATTTAGTCGAAAATCTATAACTTTATCTAATAATAATTTTATAGCTGAAACTGCGTCTTGCTGCTCTACTGGAAAAGAAAAAGACTGCAAAATCAAAAATTGGTGCGGTAGTCAAAACATCTGCTATATTCATTGCATTGTATGAAGGTTTTGCCCGATTTCGTCGCGACCTCGATAGACTGGAGGTAAGTTTTTGTAAACTCTCTTTTCTCTCCGTGGTCGTATAATTCTAATCCTTGTGATATTTTTAGCAATTCGTTGAGCTTAATGCTACAGGGTTTTCCAAAGTACTCAAGAAATGGGACAAGAGATCAAAATCTCAGACTAAAGAGCTCTATCTGTCAACCGCAGTCGAAGTACAGCCTGTATTTCACCGCGAAGAAATTGCCGAACTTTCTGATCTAGCAACCACTAGTTTGCTTGAGTTGGAAGCATGGGCTGAAGGTGAAGATGTCAGTTTCGATCATAAACTGTCGGACGTGTCACAGATTGAGCGTACGAATGAGGAATTAGACGTCGAGTTTCTAAGAAATGTCTCGAGAGAATCAGATGCTGCTATCGGTGAATGGATCGCAAAATTACAACAGGCGCCCGACGCGCATGAACGGATCACAAAAATTTTTCTGCAAAGTATATCTGCTGATGCTTCGGATGATACATTACGATCTCTCTATCGGACCGGAGCCGTTGATCTGTCTGTGAAGGACGATGTTAATGACCGAACAATTCTTCATGAAGCTGCAATTGTTGATCGGAGTATTATCTTGGAGCTTCTTTTTTCACAGCCAGATAAGATTGCAGTAGATGCTTCAGCTGTGGATATATATGGTCGTACTCCTCTGCACTATGCATGTTCTCACGGCCGTGAGCAAATGATAAAACCATTTTTATCGGCAGGGGCCCCCGTTGATGCATTAGATCAGGACAACTTTACGGCTCTTCTTTTTGCAATCTCACAAAATCATAAGGATTGTGTCGCGAGACTTTTGGAATGCGGTGCAAGAGTTGATCCCGCAAGCGAGCAGGATTACATTCCTCTTAGTGTCGCTTGCCAGCGTGGTCTCTATGCGATTTCTGAAATGCTTCTGCAGCATCATGCTTCGATTGTCGCTGACGCTGAAGGGTTGTATCCGCAGCATCTGATAGCTCAAGCTGGTCATTACAAGCTGATTCCTCTTCTAAAAGAATACGGTGCAGATATCAACACTGTCGATAAGCTGAACGATTGGATTGCATTATTTTATGCTGCCGGCGAGGGACATGTGGAGACTGTGAGGGCTCTTATAGATGCTGGGGCCGATCTAACATTTTATGACAAAAAGAATCTCTCGCCGGTGTACTATGCTGCTTGGGAGGGTCATCTCGATTGCATGGAGCTTCTAATAAATGCTCAAAAGGCACAGGGAATTTCTCAGAGTCCCCTAAATGTGTCTCATATGCAGGATGCAACAATTGCTACTACAGCTCATCTAGACGCAATAGCCGAAACTCCCATGGATATGGACATAGACATGGATATATCAGATGTTGATGCTATTCCTGACTTGTCGTTGCCGCCACCTATTCTACCATTACGACGATATGGTCACAATTTCTTGGACAAAAAGACATTTATTGAAATCGTTTTCGATGTACCAAACGGCTTGAAGTCGTCTTCTTCAGAAACCACCACCTCTCAAACACACAGGGTATCGAAGACAGAGTACACCTCATCGCACAATATTACTCCTATTATTCAGCAAAACTCAACAGCCCCTCCTCCTGTAAGATTTTATTCTAACATTCCGGCTTCGAAATTGACTGTTTCTTCAAAATTGCTTGATGTTATTCCTCGCAGTTTACTTTTACCTTTGGCGGATGATAGTCGTACATTATCATTCCAGGTAGAAAATCTTGATGAATTTACTATTGACTTTGAGATTTTCCCTACATTCGGGTCGCGAATTATTGCCAAGACTACGGCATTATCTCATTTGTTTAATATCCCTTCTGGTACTGGCTCATGTACACTGCCTCTGTTTGACTTGAGACTACAGGTTGTGGGCGACATTTCTTTCAAATTTAGCGTGATCAAGCCCTATCAAGGGACTCCCTTGGAAATCACCAATTATGACGTGTATTGGAAATCTACTAGTCAAAT
This sequence comes from Kockiozyma suomiensis, assembly GCF_038497685.1. Classification (NCBI taxonomy): domain Eukaryota; kingdom Fungi; phylum Ascomycota; class Lipomycetes; order Lipomycetales; family Lipomycetaceae; genus Kockiozyma; species Kockiozyma suomiensis. The sequence continues at coordinate 338,482 of NW_027117674.1, forward strand.
TGACTCCCCTTCAGCTCCTTCGTCACTTGCATCAATTATCGGCAGTAGTACAGGAGCGGTCGCTAGTGGATTATTGAGTAGTTCTCACGCTTCATCATTGTCTATGGCTTCAAATGGTCCTATATCTTCCAGTTCGGGATTTAATGCGCATCATTTGCAGCATGCGCAAGTCCATTCCTTTGTGACTGCTTCATCCTTGTCTGGATGTTATGCGCGTGTATTTGTTCAACTTACCAAAGATCGGATACCGGTTATATATCCGTTCTGGACAGTCGATGTCGAGCAGTACACGATACCTTTGTGTCAGCTTACATTTGAACAGTTTGAGGCTCTGGGACTCAGAGATCCTCAAACGTTAAAGAATCGAGCATCGATTGGTTCGATACATAAGCCTGCTGAAGCTTGTGAGCTTCTTTACCTCTCTTACTTGTCACTCGCAGACACTCTTGCTATGCTCCCGTTAAATGTCAATCTTGATTTGAGTATTCTTTATCCTACAGAAGTCGAAAAGGATTATCTCAATGTCACGTCGGCGATGCTAGACTTGAACTGCCAAGTGAATTCGATTCTGAATATTGTATTTGATCATGCCCGTGAAGCTCGCCGGCATACTGCTCCTGAAGCCGCAGCGGCGGCCGCAGCCGGTCTATCTTCGTCGAATATCTTACGCAACCGGTCACTTGTTTTCAGTTCATACCATCCTAATGTTTGCACGGTTTTGAACTGGAAGCAGCCTAATTACCCAGTGTTGTTCTGCGTGGATGTTTCGGCGACCGAGAATTTGACGAAATGTGTTAGTGCTCATGGGTTACCTGTGCGAGAACCAGAAGATCGGCGGTGCGGGTCAATGAGAGAAGCCACTACTTTTGCCAGCAGTAATAACTTATTGGGATTAATTTGCGATTCTAGGTTATTGGTTAGTTTATAATTCCTCTTTGGTTTATTGCTAGGTTGCTGACAGTTTTTCTTTAGAACATGGTCCCGGCTTTAATTGAGAGTATAAGGGTGTCCGGTTTAGTTCTCGTTGCTCAAAAGAGTGGGTCCAGTAAATATAACGGTGGATCTGGAATTGATGGCATAAGAGATGAGAAAGTGCTTGAGTTTAACGAAACCATTGATATGTGAACATGGGTGTAGCAGAAAAGTTTTTTTTATTTTATTTTATTTTATTTTCTTTTTTTTTTTTTTTTTTTTTTTTTTTCATGTTTAATTTCGATCATTCTGATATTAGAAGCTGTCTGAGTGGCCGCCGGTAGAGATTATACCATTTCCTTGACATACAATTTCTTTGAGTCCGAGGCCAGTACTTCGCATAACTAGAGGCTAGTTTCCTGATATGATGAGAAAGCCTACTCTTTTCTTTTCCGTTTCTTGTAAATATCTCTGCACAGTATGAGCTCTCGTTCGTACATTATGCTCTGTACAATAACGTAATGATATATTAAAACCTGTGAACGCAAAGCTGCCTTTATCCAAATTCAGTCTATACCACCTGTATTTCCACTCGCTTAATCTCTCTAAAAGTTGTCAACAATTTCCTCTTCGACACTCTCGTCTGCATCCTTTGCTGGTACATTGGCGGTCAAATGCTCAGCATTATTAAATTCGACAATTTCGCCTGCAATCACGTTCTTACTACTACCAAGGGTAATATTAACTATTGTGATGGAAGTATTAAGAAGGCCAGAGATATGCTTTGTCGGTATTGAATCAGAAAATGTGAAGCCGCGCTGATTTATGAGGGCGTGGACTAATGAGGAGATGGAGCCTGATTGATAAATGTTAGATGTGCCTGATAAATGCAAAATTGTAGCGATACACACCTCCGTGAGAAACGATTGCCGTACGCTCGAATCCAGCATGTCGTGCTTCTTCGACCATCGAATCCCAAGACTTCATCAGTTTCCGCCTGAAGTCATGCTGATCTTCACCAGCGGATTCAAAGGTAAGCTTCCGCTGCTTCAGAATATTAAACGCAATACTGGCTTGGAACCCTTCGAGGTCGCCAAAGGCTCGCTCACGAAGTAATGGCGTGACGTGGTTGTACTCGGAACGGATGATGTGGTGTCTGAAGGCGGCGTCGCGGGTTTGCAGACAGCGTTTCAGGTCGCTACACCATATGGCGTCGAACGCAATTGATTTCAGAACCCGGTCTCCGCATGATGTGGCTTGTTTGATACCTGCCTCATTAAGAACCGTGTCTTTACATCATTAGTGTTAGTATATGACTAGTGGAGCGAACAATTTCAAATCAAGAATTACCTAAGTGCCCTTGAATGATATGTCTCTCATTCTCATTCGTTCGACCGTGTCTGATGATGAAGACCTGCAAAATCGATCGATTATTGTCTGCTTCTTCTACTAGTTCAGGAATGCTTGGTTTAGGAGGTGATGGTTGAGTCTCTTTCCTTGTAAACATGACACCAGTGTCTGTCGAGATTCTCCAGGAGCAATGCGTGAAAATGCTACTAGTTATGACGTATTTAAGATTTGGCTATCGATAAGAAAACGTTTGACAATCTGTTTTCAGCATTCAAACAAGAAATCGGCACAATACAAATGCAAATTTTATTTTTGGCATATAGAGATATATAAAGAGAGTCTACGGTAAACATACATAGTTTTGCAAAGTAAACAATTTCAAAGCAAACAGAAAGATATAGTACTTTCAATAAAGCACTAATGTGGGCTAGGGCTATTGTAAAAAGAAAACAGCTTTGCGTAGTCAAGCACTCACTACAGGCCAAAATTTTGTTGATCTTTGTATCCATTGTAATTGAGCAAAGTCAAAATATCGGGCTTCGTGATCGAGCCCATTAAATTGGTATCGCAATCTCTATATATAATAACTTGCAAAGTGATGCATCTTACTGACAAATGCTGCTTTCAGCTTTGCGTCTCTGAATCAGCCTGGTTTATCTACCCTTCTACACAAAATTCTTATATTCAACTCTACATTTCGCTTCTAATCATATAGTGTTTTCGAAATATGGCTCCCACGGCAATTCCAGTACCTGGATCACCATACTCATCCGATGCCGAAGATACTACTGATCAGCGCGTTGTCCCCGGCGATCAGATTGCCGCAGATGAAGATCTACTTGACCAGTTACCGGACGATGCCGATGCTATTGAGCTTGTCCAATTGCGAATCAGTTCTATTATTGCGTTAAAACTAGATCGGTTCACTAATCTTCAGAATTTATGTCTACGCGAGAATTTGATTGAGTCCATCGAGGGTTTAGACAAAGTGGGGCCTAGTCTGGTTGAGCTTGATCTTTACGACAATGCCATTACTCGAATTAACAACCTTGGGCCAGAGGATGAGAATGAAGACGGAAGATGGTTGAATTTAGAAAACCTTGATCTCAGCTTTAATCAGATTAGAAAGATCAAGCATGTCTCGCATCTGAAAAACCTCAAAAACCTTTATTTCGTGCAGAATAAAATCACAAAGATAGAGAATCTGCAAGGGTTAGACAATTTGGTAAATTTGGAACTCGGAGGAAATAGATTGCGTGAATTAGAAAATTTGGATAGCGTACCCTCACTAACTCAGCTTTGGGTGGGAAAGAACAAGATTACAAAACTGGCCAATCTATCTCCACTAAAGCACTTGAAGATCCTGTCAATCCAGGCTAATCGGATAACAAAGATTGAAGGTCTAGAAGATTTAGAAACGCTTGAAGAGCTTTATATTTCTCATAATGGTTTAACAAGAATCGAAGGCTTGGAGCGAAATTTAAATCTCCACATTTTGGACGTCACAAGCAATGCTATTGAGCATATCGAAAATCTTTCTCATCTCGAGAATTTGGAGGAGTTATGGGCATCGAGCAACAAATTATCGTCATTTGACGAGATTGAAGCTGAGTTGAAGGGTATCGAGTCATTGGAGACAGTATATTTCGAGGGAAATCCGATTCAGATCCAAAACAGGTCTACATACAGAAACAAGGTTAGGCTGGCTTTAGGACCTGGCTTGAAGCAAATTGATGCTTCGTTTATTACAGATTCGCAGGCTAATATTCGATAAGCTGCGTTATGATTATGTCAATTGAGAATAGTACAATTGTAATACACTAGTTTAAATTTTGAGATAGCCCTGTTTGAGTCTGGCAGTTTGCTGTCTGGCAGTTTGCTGCCGAGTCAATACACTTGTGACGAGTAACTATTACGCATTATATCCCCTAGAATCTCCTAATGCGTGTTATTGTGTGGTCTTGCTTTCTAGAGTTAAAAATGATCATATTCAAATTTATGAAAAATAATGCGGAAGCTTCGCTCGTGCGGCTCTGCTCTTACGCCCCTCATCGAGCCCCACAATCATTGTTCAAACCAATTTGCATTCCTTATATATAACACTTCGCAAACCTTTATATTTCTGATTTTCATGTTTGAGTAAGTGCATAATGTGGACTCGCCGTTTGAGCCGTTGCGCTATTTCGTACCAGTTTGCGTCGAGGGCCAAACTGCGTCCGCTAAATACTCATGATATCCGTTATAGCAGCAAGAGTACGTCGTCACCCTCAGAGGTGGCTCGAGTAGGGTCACAGAAAATCACGGAAGAAGAAATAATTCCAAGCAAAACCCTTTTTGACAACGTGTTTTTACGAGATGCCTGTTCGTGTTCTTCTTGCGTTGATCCATCTACAAAGCAAAAAACATTTTCTACTGCTCAACTGCCTACTGACACCTATATCAAATCCCGAAAATCAATACCTGGAAAGGTAAGTGACCCAGAGGATCGTATAGAGATAGTATGGGGGGCGAAAGATGAAGCAGACCATGTCAGTGAGTACAAAGTCAAGCAGTTGGAGATGTACGGGTCTCCTTTGCTGCGATATAACAATCGGTGGAAGTTTGCCCGCGAACAAATTCATTGGAATCAGAAATTCTTGGAAAAACATTTAGTGACTAGAGAGTATGAAGACTATATGAAGAACGAGGAGGCATTTAATGATGTGCTTTTGGGTTTGTATAGCACCGGTTTGGCAATGGTGAGAGGAGCACCGGCTGCGGAGAAAGACACCGACGGTCAGATTTTGGTGGAGAAAATCGCAAAAAAGATAGGATATATCAAAGAAACATTCTACGGGACTTCATGGGATGTCAGGGCTATCGCGAACGCCAGAAATATTGCGTATGTTGTATAAAACGAACATTTTTAGATTTCTGCAACTAACTAATCTTCTTGATAGCTACACATCTTCGAACTTACCTCTTCACATGGATCTACTTTATTACGAATCACCGCCCGGGGTTCAACTACTACACTGTATCACAAATACTGCTGAAGGTGGTGAGTCTGTTTACGCAGATTCATTTCGAGCCGCTTACCTTGTACGAGAACGAGATCCGGTGGCATTCGCTGCTCTTGCGACATTTCCTCTGACATTTCACTACCAAAATGATGGATATAATTACATGCATAGTCGTCCTTTAATTGAGCTTGATCCATATTACAGACAGCCTCATCCATTGTTGCCAGACGTCAAGATTAAGTGCGTTAACTACTCGCCTCCATTTCAGGCCCCTTTTGAGCATATGATATCTCGCTCGTCACTGGAGGAAACAGACTTGACACAGCACGGTGCCTTCAGAGAGTTTTTACGCGCGTATAGGATATTTGAAGATCTAATTAACGACAAGACAGAGCAGTACGAAGAGAGGTTCACTCCTGGAACTGTTGCGCTGTTTATGAATAGAAGAGTTCTTCATAGTCGTCGGGAGTTCAAGCTTCCTGATGCCTCGGAAGAGCATACTCGGGAATTTGGAAGATGGCTTAAGGGAACTTATTTGGATATCGATAGTTTTTACTCGAAACTCCGAGTAATATCTGGGCAGTGAGTACTGAGGGAGTCTATGTATTGGAATTGGTATAACTGCGGAATAATGTCGATAATGAATCTTGTCAGAGTTGTCAACTGGGAGAACTGGCATGCAAATTTCGTACCTATTTCTTTGATTTGCTCTATAAAGAATATTGATATAAAATACAGTGAGTGAATACACGAGAAATTTCCCCACGCAAGCTTTCCTTTCAATGGAGACCCTAAACCGCAGCAAATTTCAAGGGACAGTTATTAGTCAATCTATATATTTAATGAAATAAATTGAATGGATTTACTGTCGAAACTAAAATCCCAGTATTGTAGATTCCAATTCATTTATTGAAACAGAGGATGACTAAACTGGATAGAAAATTCGTTTGCTCCTGCTTAAATGCGTCTCTAAAGTAAACAATCATTGCTAAAATCACTTTACTCTGCTGCCAAAATCTGTGCGTGATTAAGATACCCTATTAAAAAACTCGTGACTCACTCAAATTTCAAACTTTCTACTCACTTGGAAATTTATACATCTCTATTTCTACAGCTCCAACTTCTTACAAAATTTGTTGGATTGTACACAATTGAGTTGTGTGATCCTTGCTGTACAAATATGACTGTAAAAATAGTCCACGTCCTCGATCTCGAGAGTGGAAACTTGCGGTCGCTGTATAACGCCGTTACGAAACTTGGATATGAGGTGAAATGGATTAAGACTCCTGAAGAAGGTCTAGATGAAGCCGAGGTTCGAGCAATGTTTAGTGATTATCCAGTCAAGTGGATGCTAATTCTAGTATCAGATTTTACTTTTCCCTGGAGTTGGAAATTTTGGACATGTTGTGAGCAACCTTCGCGACCGTGGATTTGTGGAGCCTTTAAAAGCATACATTGCCTCTGGACGCCGAATAATGGGAATATGTGTCGGCCTTCAAGCACTATTCAGAGGTTCTACTGAGTCTCCCGGTGTTGAAGGTCTTGGAATTATTCCTGCTGATCTTGAGAAATTTGATGATACTAGCAAGTCTGTTCCTCACATTGGCTGGAATAGCGCCGCGGTCGTTGGCGAGAAGCAAGGATTATATGGTTTAAGGCCTAGTAGTAAGTACTATTACGTTCATTCATACCGTGCAGGTGTCGATTCGGTCATCAAATCGGGATGGACTGTTGCTACAGGAAACTACAACGGCGAGGAATTTGTCGGGGCCGTGTGCAAAGATAACGTTTTCGCGACACAATTCCACCCAGAGAAGAGCGGAGTTGCTGGACTGCGAGTTTTGCGTGCGTTTCTAGATGGTGATGTTATTTCAGAAGCTGCAATTTTCGCGTCTGCGAACGCGAAATTCACTCCTGGTTTAACTAAACGTGTTATTGCTTGTCTCGACGTGCGAACAAATGACGACGGTGATCTGGTTGTTACTAAGGGTGATCAATATGATGTTCGGGAGAAGAGTGCAACGGCAGAGACCGGTGGCAAGGTTCGGAATCTCGGAAAGCCAGTTGAAATGGCGGAACGATATTATTTGGATGGAGCGGATGAGGTCACATTCTTAAACATTACATCATTTAGGAATTGCCCATTAGTCGATACTCCTATGCTTGAGATTCTTCGGAAAACCAGTGAGACTGTGTTTGTGCCGTTAACCATTGGCGGTGGTATCCGCGATATTGTCGATCCTGACGGAACCAAGATCAGCGCTTTGGAAGTGGCCTCCACGTATTTTCGATCTGGAGCTGATAAGGTTTCGATTGGAAGTGATGCTGTACTCGCCGCGGAGGAGTTTTATGCCTCTGGCGAAAAATTGACTGGCCAGACTGCAATAGAGACCATTTCGAGGGCTTACGGTGCGCAAGCTGTTGTCATTTCGGTTGATCCGAAACGAGTTTACGTATCATCTCCGTCAGCTACAACTCATCACACCGTCAAAACCGCGACACCCGGTCCAAATAGAGAGGAATACGCCTGGTATCAGTGTACCATCAAAGGAGGTCGCGAGACTCGCGATATGGATGTTGTTCAGTTGGTTACTGCCATGGAGAAGATGGGAGCCGGCGAAATCTTACTCAATTGCATTGACAAAGACGGATCAAACTCCGGTTTTGATTTGGAGCTAATTCATGATGTCAAACATTCGATATCTATTCCAGTAATTGCTTCTTCGGGCGCAGGAAACCCTGGCCATTTCTTGGAGGTTTTCGAGAAGACTACGACTGATGCCGCTTTGGGTGCAGGAATGTTTCATCGTGGCGAGTATAAAGTCTCTGATGTTAAAGATTTTTTGAATGATCATGGATTGTTGATTAGAAATGAGTCCGAGCTGATTTTGTAATAGGCTAGAATGCTTTTATGAAGCTTGTAATTTAAGGGTGTAGTATAGAAATGCATTAACTATACTTAATTGTATACATATATCTATCTTCCGCTTTAGAAAATCTGATCAGAAATCACTTGCAGAATTTTTTCTTGGAAATAGTACAATTTTATATCTTATTCGCCAAATGCAGGCTGATTGTGTGAATAGAAGAGCTCAGTAGTTGAATGTCGGCATATATTAGTATGCAACGAGCTCGCGGTAACTATATCGGATAACAACGATTTACGGCATAAACGTGAAATTGTATTATGTACAAGTCCTTGATGCTTGTGAGGCTCAACCTTCATCCTGGTTCGTTTCTGATAATACTATTTTCCGTGTATCAAGTGATTATAAGCAAATATGCACTATTGAATCTAATTCGGATAGATACGCTTTTGTGCTCAGATCAAAGTGAACTGGTGCAAGTCAATCTTTTTACTTAGAATCTCAATACTGTTCGTGAAAGGATAATCGAACATCATTCCTTCGTTCTCTCCCAATATCCCACAACTACATATCTTTGCAATTTATTCATATTATCCTTTACAATCTTCACGCTCTTTGCGAATCATAGCAATTATTCAATAGTTTCCGATACCATTAGAATTTGCGAAATGCTGGCACAGCCAGTCTCGCGGACTCCGTCAATATCAAATATGGCACCAACAATGAGCGCGCAATCTTCAGCTCGCGCATCGCCACAGCCAAACTCGAAAAGAAGCAACGGAATTCAGCATTATGCGTCGATAAGTAACAGTGGAGCATCGGCGACGCCAACGAGTGGTCCCGCAAATACCACACCGTCGAAACCCCAGCGACCGGCACGCCGCATTGAAGTAGAGGCACTAATGAATGATTTTCGACGCGTTTTGGGCGACAAATGGGCGCGATATCGGGAAGTTATCACTAATTTTTTGACCGGGAAGTTGACAAGGACTGAATTAGAGGAGGACTTATCGCAAATTCTGGAGAAAAGTATGGTGCGAATGCATAATCAGTTTTTGCTTGCGAATCTTGCAAACTCACTTCGTGATCCACCACCTTCTACTAACGGGCTTCCGGCTTGGAATACTCGGAGAAAAGACGCGCCATTGAGGTCTCGTTTGTCTGGTGATCCGGTGTTGGCCAGGCTTAAATCGGAAATTATGGGATTTACACCTAGAGAGCGGAGGAGAATAAAAGCCATCACTAGAGTAGGTTGTCGAATTAGCAGCTGCAAAATTATTCCGATATTAACAGCAGTATAACCTTTAGGAATCTGGAAAGAAAGGTCCCATTCCTTCTACAATCATACTTACGCGGCAAGCGAGAATGCCTACTGTTCCTGTCATAAATGATAAGGACAAATCAAAGACAAGTAAGTTTACTAGCATTCGTAAGTAAAATAACAATTTTTTTTTAACTCGGGATACAATACAGGTATATCGCAAGATATCATTCAGAACTACCATTTGCCGTTGTCCTCAGAGACCTTTGAGTTGCCAGATGCAGATATATTACGCACTCGACTTCTTGGTATCGCTTACGAACACGGACTTCTGGACGGAATATCGGATGAAGTGCCCGACATTATTTTGGCAGGATTGGAGTACCATTTGCGTGATTTCCTGCAGCAAATCTTTGACCGGGTTCGTCCAACGAAGCATAAGAAAATGTCTGACGTGCCCTTTGTTTCACTGATACCACCCCAGCAAAGTGCTCAACTAGCCGGTCCTCAACAGCTAGCTATCGCTTCTGGAGCCAATGAACCCAATGGTGTTGTATCACAAGTCAAAGATGATAAAGAGGCAGAACCCGTTACGAATGGAGTAACAGGCAAGAAAAGGAAACGCCAACGATTTGAGGACGAGAATATCATCACCGCCGAAGATATGGCCCTTGTTCTAGAATTAGTGCCGCATAGTGTTGTAGAACCCAGCGGGCCCATGTACAGACTCTTTGATGTTATGCTACAGGATGAGATAGACGACGAACGGCCGGAGCCGATTACCGAGTAGGCAAAATATTGGTCATTAGTATCAATAAAATCACTTGTATTGCTCTTTTTGTGGCGGTGTCCCCCAAAGCAGGAATTCGCAGGCGAGGTTTTTTTTTTGGGATTGGATCGGTGTCTTTATGGAAGTGTGTCGTGTACATTAGATTTTATTTTTTAAGTTGGTTATCCTACATTTGTAATCATACAGTACTTTAAATCATCTATCTACCTGTATTTAGTATGTCTTATGTTACATAGCATATCGGCTTTCCTGTTCTATAGTCTTTAACTATATCACTTTGTCATGGGAGGAATAGACAGCGGATAACCACGATTCTTCATCCGGAAAATGAACATCAGCACACTGAACAGACACCATATAATTGTCACCCAGGTTCCGACTGATATTAACTGTTTTGTGCTGTCATTAATTCTCGGTGCCTTAATAGCCAACGAAATAGCTCCGAATGCCAAAAAAGCGTAGAGGACGGCAACAATTTGTGTCTCGAATCCGTATTGCTGCTGAAATCCTGGTGCGATGTAGCTGACTCCGCCTTCTCTGTTTCCGGCAACATACGGGGTGTGACGAATGTTGTTGAACATGTGTCCAGAAGTGAACATGAGAATGGCAACAAGAGAGAGACCTGCCCAAATTGTGCGAGATTCAATGAGAGGTTTGACAAATGGGTACACGTAGCGAAAGCTACCAGCTATAATAATCAAGCCGCTAGCTAGCATGCCAATCAGGCTGTAATCTTTGGGTTTGTGAATCGTAATTTTGATGCCGGGAAGATGCGATTCAATATACCGAGAAATAGAACCAGGCATATCAGGACTATGAAATGAGAAAGTTAGCCATTATAGTGCATCGTGTAGATGATTGAAAACTTACACTCCTTGAATCTCAAAGACATAAGGGTTAGCAGGACCGGCATTTTCTCCTTCGGTAGGACCATACACCCATAGGTTTGGTGCTGTCTTCAAACCCAAACTCTGAAATGTACGCTGACCATCTTTGAAATCTAAAACAGTAAAATAAAGGCCATCTCCGCTCTTAGGATGCTCCTTGTTCCAAGATTGTGCAACAAGATGATAATCTGGAGCAAATTGTCGGCAAAGCTGGCATCCCATTGAAGGCGCCTCTGCCGTCAGTAAAACCACAACAGCATAATCTCTCGGAGCAGAAATCACATCGTTGAAATTTCGGTCGTTGAGTCGGATCAACCCTGGCTTAATCGAGCTCGACTTTAGCAATTGATTCATAAACGTGGAGTCTTTGGCTGCTACCGCCGCATAAGCGCATCCGACAAATACAAGCAGCAGACTCAAAAAGGGCTGGAAAATCCTCATTTTGAGCTGTTTCTAAAATGGTTCCTCCGCAATTGATTGTCGCAAGTTACGAGGTGTTAAACAATCAGTGCAATATGAACACGTACCTGCGCGTATCCATCCAAAGCTAAATCCTATCACGTGATTAAAGTATAGCTCTCTGGGTTAAGGGTTATTTTTCTTGGTTGACCTGACGACGCCGAAGTTACCCGGACCTATTTTGAGCAAAACAAAAACAAATAGAGCATGCGTGGAGTTATACTGCTGTATTAATACTCGGCATAATCCATAACACCAGAGCCACTTTTGAGTATACGGCATACGAAGCTTACGATGGATTTGGCTGAACTAAGTAATGTATGTGAGCTCCATATTGCAATGCACTTACGTTTCCGATTTGATACTGACAGCTACGAAGGACTGCCTGAGACGCTATATAGAGCATGCCGACTCTGTGAATACCACCTTACTGCGTGATTCAGAAAGTAAGCTCAGGAATAGAGAGATACAAGCCTTATGTCTCCAGCAAGGCAAAGTCTCTGCGGAGGATGCGAATGTGATGTTGAAGCTCCAGATCAGAAATATCAAGAAAGAGCTCCAGTCAACGACATCAAAGATGCAGCAGACTATTTCGCAAATTTCACAGGATCTCCAAGAATCCAAAACTGAGGCCCGGAATCTGACATTGCGTAATACTGAGACATTTGTGAGATTAGAGCAGACGGAGAAGAAATTATTGGCGGCTACTCAACGAGCGCAAGACTTATCTAACAAACTTCTTGAAGATTCAAATGAAATAGAGATGGGAATGGAAAAAGCTCAAGAAACTCAGAATGTTTTGCTTGAGCAGAAATATAAATATAAGGAACTGCTTGAAGAGAAGCTGAGAATTGAGAGCGAGTTCAACAAGTATAAGTATGAAATGAAGAATACGAACGAGACAGCAAATGCCAAAGAAAAATCAAAATCCACTAAAGACAAGGCTGCTTTAGGGGAAAAGCTGCATCAGGTGATGGCCACTGCTAAGTCAACAGAAGATAATTTGAACGAGCGGAATTCGGAGTTGAGGTCTCGGATTAGAGAACTGGAATCTAAATGTAGGAACCTTGAAATGCAGCAGCAAATGACTAAGAAAGACTCTGCTCGTAATGTCGGCGCTGATGTGGCAGATAATAGCGAGCTTGGGAAAATTGAGAAGAAGCATAAGGAAGAAATGGACGTGTTCAAAGTTCAACTGGCCGTTCAAAAATCGGTTGCAGAGAAAGCAGAAAAGGAAACGGAAAAATTAAGGACCCAACTTTCCGCCACTCAAAAGAAATTGGACGCTCTACAGAATAAAATCAAAACAAACTCGACTACAGCGGCAAAGAGAGGTAGCAAGGCAGTGACAGTTGAAGCTCGCCCGGCCACTGCATTGTTATTTACACCAGAACCTGAACGTGTTGCTCAACAAAAGCGTGGAAATCAAGCCAACGCACGCGGGAAGGCTGTCGAAAAGTCTACATTCTCAATGACACCTTTTTTGGCGAGACAGGCTTCTACTGCTCCTCTCAGTCCTCTTGATGTTAACTCCGCAAGTCCCAATCTGACTAAGGGCCGACAGGAAGCGGACAAAAAGGTTAAACGACGAGTTATAGGCGCCAAAATTCTCAAGCCAACGAATGAGGGCCAAGAGAAATCTTCTGAGGTTGCAGTAAGTGCTAGTGACAAGCTGCCCGATACTGGAATAGTTGTTGAATCAACTAAGGCTAGTGATTCGACTGTGGCAGATAAGCAGACTGAACGAGCGACAACCGCCAGTCTGGCAGCTCTGGTAGCTGAAGAGCTGAGTAACCCAAGCATTGCAGCACAGAAGAAAAAGAAGCGGAAATTAGGAAGCACTAGGCCAACTACGCTTTTTGACGAGTCTCAGGAGGAAGCCGAGACAGCTACTCAGAAACGAACCAAGGTGATTAGCGGTGGCATGTCGAAAGTTACTGCTCTTACGTCACAACGGCTGACAGCTGGGAAGACAATAAGCCCGCTCAAGAAGAGAAATGAGAACCTGAGAGATATGTTCAAGCTATGAAGAATGCGATTGTGTGTATTTGAAGGAGTTTGGCAAAATTTCTAGCTGCGTTTAATATATAATTTATGATGAATAGAGTGTAGACCACGAGGATAGCAACTGCTTGATTAATCCCTTGTAGGGTTGCGTAGCGGACTATACTGCAAATGCTAAGGCCTAAATCCGATATGATTAGCCCTAGGGTTTTAAGGCAGACCAAGACCTCTAATTCAAACGTTCAAGTCCGCTCCGAAGCATAACAGCAGCAAAACGATAGCGCCGAGACTAACTGCCTTAGAAAGCGGATCTGGATGGTGTCGTAGTTGAGGTTGACGAGCTGGGCGAGTGCGGTGTATTTGCGATTTCGCGGACTTAAGAAACGGCAGCGGCTCAAGTGACGAAGGTGGAGGGTTCAGGCGAGCAAGTCCGTCCCATTCTTATATCCCATAGTGTCAACCATGTACTCCCCGCCACCCACTTGCTCTGGTTTGCTTGCGATCTTAGCAGCATTAATTTATAGTACCAGAGATATTGCAGGCGTATCATGACATCCAGCCAGACATATCACGTTGACCGTGACTTGGAGGCCAATCCAGGCTCCTCGCATGAGCAAGCAGAAGACGATAAGAGTACTGAAATAACCTCGCCTACTCAAGAATATGAAGGGAAACAAGAGAAGCATAATGAGCAGCCAAAAGGAGGAGGCCCACCTCCTGTTTTAATGGATCTTGAAAAGGGCCATGTTGGCTGGGAAAGTCTTGACGATCCGCAAAATCCGAAGAATTGGACTACCCGGCGCAAGTGGAACGTGATGACGCTGATAATTATATCCTGCTTTATGCTGCCTATGACTTCCACTATTCTTGCTCCCGGTATAGCTGATGTTATTCAACAATTTCACGAAACCGACTCCGTTCGGCAGACCCTTTTCATCTCGATCTACATCTTTGGCTTCGGATGGGGTCCAATGATGCTTCACGCGCCTCTCAGCGAGTTGTATGGCCGCAAAGTCGTCTTAGTAGGTTCAAATTTTCTCTTCAGCTTGTTTAATCTTGGATGCTCCTTGAGTCAGAATAGCAATGCTTTATTGGCATGTCGATTTCTGGGAGGATTCTTTGGATCGGCTGGTATGGTTGTTGGTGGAGGATCTATTTCTGATATGTTTCAGAAGGAAAAGATTGGCCGTACGTATCAAATTTTCCTTGATGGCAAAGCGAATATAATACTAAAATTGGTATAATTATTAGGAGTCTCATCATTATTTGCCCTCGGTCCTCTGATGGGGCCAAATCTTGGTCCGATTATCGGCGGATTTATGTCTGAAAAGGTTGGATGGCGGTGGTCTTTCCGGCTACTGTTAATATTGGGAATCGTTGTAACTGTTTTATTTGTTTTATTTGCCGAGGAAACAAATGCAGCTGTTCTTTTGCATAAGAAGGCAAAGAGATTACGGAAAGAAATGGATCGACCAGACTTAATTTCGAAATTAGACGTCGACAATAAGCGTACTCCCAGGCAAGTTTTCTGGATTGGAATTTCTAGACCATTATTGTTACTCGCTACTTGTCCTAGCGTTACATTTCTTGGGCTGTATACAGCGATTGCCTTTTCATTTCTATACATCTTTCTGACTTCCATTCCTACGGTGTATAGCGAGATCTACGGTTTCAGTCCCGGAATCACCGGTCTTTGCTATCTGGGTATGGGAGTTGGGCAGCTACTCGGAATTTTAACAGTAGGAAACACAAACGACAGGTTAGCAGACTATCTTACCAAAAAGAACAATGGTAAACGCGAACCTGAGTTTCGTCTGCGTCCACTTTTGCTTTCTTGTATCTTAATCCCTGCATCTATGTTTTGGTACGGCTGGGCCGTTGAGTATCACATATTCTGGTTCGCCGTCGTCGCTTCAATGATTCCTCTTGGTTTTGGTATGGTAGCTAGCATGATTCCTGTACAGACATATTTCATTGAATCATACGGACCATTTGGACTAGCAGCAAGTGCTACAGCGGCTGGCAACTGCTTCAGAATGACTGCTGGTGCATTTTTCCCGCTTGTAGCTCCTGTTCTATTTGATAATTTAGGACATGGTTGGGGATGTTCATTGCTGGGTTTTTTGGCTTTGTTTTTGTGCACCGTTATGGCGATTGGATTCATTTATTGCGGAAAAACTTTGAGAGAACGGTTCCCGCCTCGAGTGTAAAATATAGTGTATGGACAGCTGTAAAATATTCTGACCGTAATTTCAATTTCTATAATACATCATCAAAACCTTATCACTATACATGTCCACTCATAAATAACTTCTTTGACATAAATTCAACCAGTCGACTAAGCAGGTTCAATTTTATTCTCCTGGTCAATTGATTCTAACATCTCGCTGCAATAATCACGCACAGGAGGCCTCAGCTTTCCCAAGTACCTATGAAAGACGTCGTTAAATTAGACCTCACAAAAATAAAAAAGCAACATACTGCAGAGCAAAACGTCCTAATTTCTGACGATCAGGATCGCTTAGCAGAATCCGTAACTTGTAAAGCATATTGTTTGTAAGTTCAGGCAGATCAGAGAGAAATCTTAAAAACACTTTATCTTTAACATCCAGAAAAGGAATGACGCTGTCAATGATTTTTGATGTCCATGTCATGTATGCTGATCCTTCTGTGACCGATTGATGCCCTTCTGTATTTGGCTCGCTCTCCAAAGCTTTCCGCGCCTTCATTTTTTCATTATACCATTCTTCACTCAACCACATGATTGCAACCTCTACTCGCTCGCGAAAATTGGCAGTAACATAGGCAAATAGTTTCTCTCTTATAAATTGTGCCATTGTCTCGCTAACCTGTTGAATTTGGCTTTCAGTCATGTTGCTCGTCTGTAGAGCGGTTATACCTCTTGTGCTCAATCGTGCCAATAGTACTACCCAGACATCTCCTCGAAGCCCAACACTATTCAGTTCTTGTATATCTTTTGCACCTTTTGCCAATCCATCAATTTCAAATATCGATCTCTCAATGTCCTCGCCTGCGACAAACAGACGTTCAATGCATTCTTGAAATGTCGCCAGTCGCTCTTCATCAGTCATTGGTTCTCGAGTCGCAAGGGCCAAGGCGTCCGCCTCGGGTGAGTAGTCGCGAAATTCATTCAGATATTCGTCATCTTGCTGTGTGTTGGCTGACTTGTTGGCCAACACTGGTTGAAATTGATCAATCAGCGCTTCGGGGTTATAATCGTCATCATCTTCGTCTTCTTGTGCCTCGTATTTCATAGACGTATGCGTGGTTGGTGTAGGCTGAGATGGCGGATTAGGCGAGAATGGTGGAGACCTGACAACATCTGGTGGCTCATAATCGTCTGGCTCATAATTGTCATCGTCATCGTCAGCATACGGAGAATCGATCACCGGTAGCGTGGCAGGCTTCGGGGGCACAAATAGTTTCTCAAGGGTACCGTCATCCTCAATCTTAATGATATCGGGCGCTGGATAAAGTTTACTGTATCGAGTTTGGACTGCTCGCGAGGCTAACTCAATAGTTTGCGGACTATTTTTCGCCATTCCAGTAAGTGCAATCTCAGTCACGACATCAAGCGGAAGTGATTTCACATCAAAATTTCGCAGAGGTATCTTTGTATCGACTAGAGCGTACAAACTAGCGTAAGAGATAACACCGTTTTCTGTAGAAGAGGTGGGCGAGTCTGTTCGTTGCCGTTTGGAAGAGCTAGATTCGTGTGAAAGTTTACGAGATATCTCCTCTGAAGATATATCCCTGACTTGAGTTAATTGATCAAGATACGAATGTATTGCAGGACCGTATTGACCGGCAATGGAGGGCACCCTAATATAATTAATGAGATAATTTCGCACACAGAAAACTTCAATTTACTCACTTTGAAGCATTTCCTAATAGAATTCTCAAATTTTTCTCTATACATCTCAGTTCGAGCTTCAGTCTGGTGGGGTTCGTGGTGGAGAATTTGGCGGCCAATGGATCAAATGATAAAATAAGAGCCAGAATTTTGTTCACTGTAGTAGACCGGGTCTTGAGAATAATTCCCAGAGCATATAAGGTAGCACTAAAAATTGACTCGTTTCTAATGTCTCTGTTAGAATAGCTGTTCGCGAAAAACTAAGTAGATGGACTAACATATCATCAGAGTAGAAAACGTCTAGAAGGCGGTCTAAATAGGCGTGAGCTTCGGCTTCTAGCTTGCTTATCGATAGCCGAGGATGATTAAGCGGTACTGAAGTAAGAGAGACGTCTACAGCATCAATCATCTGCAAGAGCAATAGTTAGAAAAAAAAGCCAAACCAAACAAGTTGGATCAAACGTACACGAGGATCCTTCGTCCCCGGGGTTTGTGCAGCCACAAGGCGTTGGACAAATTTGATGCAAGCTAATTGCAGACCTATTTGTCCTGTATCCCATAACTCAATTACTCGACTTTTGATCGTCAGCATTTTCTGCCATATCTCATTGGCAGTTTTATTGGCGCACCTGTAATTTGTGCCATTGTCAGCCAAGTTTGTAGATCATATGGACGACCGTAAACAATTCAACATACACGTAGTTAAAAATTAATGGATAGACTAAGGCTGCACATGGGATCGATTGCTTCTGGACTTGAAGATTGTCATCTGTAACCAGTAGTTGAATTGTGTCCAGACAAGAGATTGCCAGCTGCTCTTTCTCCGTCTGACTTACTGCATCAGAAGAAAACCCATCAGCTAGAAAGGCAGAACTCCATAATCGCAAAGAAGTCTCGGGCTTTTGCGCTATAGGAAGTATTCCTTTAATGATTTGGGGATAAAATGAGGCATCCTGGGATACTAGTTTCTTGGCTTCATTGAGCTGGTCGATCTGTTGCTCGACAGTTAGCTCAGCCATTGTATATCAGAATACCTAAAGACCCAGTGTCTGTCAGAGCTGTAGCTAACACCAACAGCCAGTACAAGTGGTCTTTATACGTAATACAATGTAAACACAACAATGTATGCATGTTCATCATGAAAACTGACACTGCTTCAAAATCCAACTGTTCCAATACCCTAACCTTCGTGAGGCTGAATCACTCAAAAGAATTCGAACGATCACGGAGCCCAGCTCTAGGATTTTACCCCGACTAGCGCGCTAAATTTTGACTATACTTAAAAGACCGGCTGTTGTTTCGCAGGTTCTCTTTTTTTTTATGAATAATAGGATAGAAACGATACTTATTCTTTTCGTCTGCTGCAGTTCACGTCTTTGCTAATCCGAGTCTGGCGCCTCGGCAAGGCGTTGTGTGCCGTATTCCACGATGAGTGTGAGTGGCCTTAACGCAGGTGATGCCAGCAGTCAACAAATTGTTCAGCAGAAAGCTGTTTTACTGCAGCCGCCGTCAATACCGCATATTACTGAGAATTTTATACCGTTGTCGGTCGTAGTAACAAAGCTGGTGGAGAGCACTTTCACGGATCTGGTGAATCTCCTCGAGACTTTGCCGGCGTCAAATGACTTGACTAAGAAGCGCAAATTATTCACTTTTTTAATTCATTCGAGGCAGCAATACATAAAACTACTAGTACTTGGGCAGTGGGCAAAAAACGCAAAAGATATTTCGACAGTTATTGATGTGGTAGCATGGTTGAATGGACAGGCTAATTGCTTCAGTAATGTGGTGATGCAACTGCAGATGGTGAAGCAGGGTCTGGGAGGGGCTAGGTAAGCTGGCGATCTGATTGATTTAGTAGCATATTGCGATATGAATCGGAGAGCTAACGCTAATCTGAAACTGCAGGTTGCGAAATCCAGATATACCAACAGCACTTGAAGTTTACGTGCTCGGCAAACCCCGATTATCATCAGTATGAACGATCGTTAAACTATATGCCTATCACAAGTCTGGGCTGCTAACTGTCATCAAATAGTTTAACTTCATCCCTCCCAAACCCTTGACGCCACGACAAATTCTAGATGCACTTCATGATCTCAACGTACTATTGTCTTTACGATTATCATTTAGCGATGAGATACCTGCTCAGTTTCGAAAATACAAAATTGCGAATGGTCGAGCGACATTCACAGTAGAGGGCGAATTTGAAGTAGATCTCGGTATTGCTAGCGACGAACCCAACGCGAGATTTTTCTTGATTGACTTCAGATATATATTCAAGCCTGAGTCCACGGTGACTCCTGCAATTCGAGTCACTTTGGAAAGAGTTGGAAATGATATTTTGGCCACTAAGGGCTTGAAAGGGCTTTATGATTATTTGCGTACGGTTGAATTTTATCATAAAACTTTCCTATCATTGTTCGAAATGCTGACGGATATCAATCTAGATAATTTGACGCTGTCTTACAAGCTTTTGATATTGAATAATCAATTTGGAAAATTAGCCAATGGAATTTGGGCGGGTACACTTTCAATAAATCATTTTCCAGAAAGACAAGCTATCGCTATAAGTTACTGGGCGGAACCACCAGGCCGAAAATCCGTTGCTGAGTTTGGCATTTTACAATCGCGACTTCTTGGTGTACGATGGCTCCCTCGCGACTTTCCTCACGAAACTTTTTCTATTGATCAAAACGATATATCAGCTCAAACTGCTTTATCTCAGATCTTAATTTATCACATTCAGCAGCTTTTGTCGACAATCTATATTGAATATACAGCCTCACAGATCTATTCCTCTCTTCCCACTTTAATTACTCCTGTCGATGATCTAAAACTTCGCATTGAATTGACTCCTAGTCTTACAACTTTTCTGACTGTTGAGCATCTAACTGGAAGGATGATTTTGCAAGGCTCAACCGGGTTGATTCAGTCTGCCGAAAAGACGCTAAATGCACAAACAGACTTAAATCTTGCTCCTCAGATTTTATGCAACTTGCGACATCTCTCCGTTCAACGAGAGATTGAAGACTTTGCACGATCATTAGATTGGGAAATCATTAAAGTTTCAAATATAAGAGCTGAGGATATTCGACAACAGTATGGAACTGGAATACGACAACTAAGCACGATTCGACAGCGAGACTGGATGCCTGCTTGGTTCGTGGCTGTCACTGTATCAGATAGCGCTATAAAGCTTTGGTTGACACAACTGCAACCTGCTGACAATGGATGGCGGATTGCATTTAGTGAAGCAATTGATAAAAATGCATTGGATATATTATACTCGCGTCAGAAAATGACGGCGTTAGCGTCATTAGCGTCAGCAAAAATCACGTTTCGTGTCATTGCTTGGTGTCTTGAAGAGCGAGGGATCACCTACGAACTGGTACATCCTTCGTCGTCGCAGCTGTCTGAATTCGAGTTTCCCTCTCTAAAATTTGATTTCAAGTCTGTGGCGAACCTGTTGTGGGTAAAGTCCTCTGTCAAGCTAGACTTTATAGCAGGGACGTCTCCGTCTGAAAAGAGTACCGTGATTGTCACTGGAACTATGGAGCAGGCGGCTGCCTTGAAGTCTGTATCGATGAATACATCCGATGTGGAGGTTGATGTTCCGAACGGGACGTTCAGTCTAAAGTTTAGTGTTCCTCCAGCTTCCGAAGTACTAAATCAGATGCTTGACCGCCTAGGCCGTATCGAGGGTGCGATCAACTTCATCAAAACACTGCAGTCGTATTCTATTGAGGTACAAGAAGTGTCGCTTAGTCGTGCAAGTTTCGTGTATGCTCCAGGATTGACAATGGTTATTTCGATTATTGGCGATGCTCAAATGAAGCTAAGTCTAGAGAAAAGCAGTCCCCATCGCCGGATTCAGTACTTTTTACAAGATGTGCTAGATAATGATGGACTAAAGCCTTTAATTATTCTGCTAGATGCGACGTTACCCATTTTAAAGGCCGCGAGTATCATTGACTCTGATGAAGTATTCTTCCTTCCTAGGAGCGCTAAACATTTTCGAATTATGTACCAACAGCAACAACACGCAATCGACATTGAATTGCGAGACAAAGATCGACGGAAAATGGTGTATATCAGTGATGCATACGCGGAAAATCCTGAACTTGTGAAAGCGGAGAAATGCGTGAGTATATGGAATACGAGCGCCCCTGGTGTTGTTGGGCTTGAAGTTGGCGTGGCTTGTGAGGTGAGCGGCGCAGATGAGCTACTGCTGCGAATACACAATGCTATTACTTCATGAGAATAGCCTATTTATGTTTTTTGGGAAAAGTCTTTGATGATAAGAATTTATAAGTTTATTCGTGTATGAAAATTGTTCTGTTTTAACAGTTCGTTCGCTTTTTTGGTGGGTTAGATAAGGATCATGTTTGGTGATGTACTATAGTAAAGTTATGTCTTTCTTTGTTCTTTGTATGTGCGTATAGAGTGAGCGAGACCTGCGCCTAATTAATTCACTAAAAAAATATTTTGCTCTGAGTACGCGTTGGCAACTGAAAATAGTACCGTAATAAGTGACTTGTAAACAAATGAAAATTAAATGTAAAGTAAATAGTGCGCTTATGCTGTATATGTAGCGGCGAGCCTCAGTTGTGTCAAAAAAGTAAACAAACCTTTCCCAGCCGTTAAAAGAGGTTATCAAAGAGCAGACTCCCCAGCGTGAGCCAGGCAAGTCGATAGAAATTCATTAATACCTAGTAAACTTAAATGTCACAAAAATCAATGCTGGTTTGTATATAAGTCAAATAGAGAGTATAATACAAATGTGATACAGATATCATCCCTTCGTTTGTGAGCCAAGGGATTGGGATTGTACCGGACAGTCTCGGGCAAAGTATACTAATCTACCCAAAGCCGCAGCCGCATTCACTTTGCTCTTCTTCCTACTCTTTCCCCTTTAACTACTTGTGCGTTAGCCACTATAAATCATAACCATTTTCTTTTTTTCTGTGTTAGAAAGGAATAAGGAATGCAGGCGTCGGCTACATCGACGGATCTGCGAAAGGCTCTCAAGAGCGATGACAGGGCAGAGAAAGTACGAATTCAGATCCTAAGGAGTGAAATCGGTGCGTGGCAACATTATCGCTGCTGTTTTGACTGTGTACTAATTTGATCCTCTCAGCGCAACGGAGTATGGAGTTAATGAGTCTAGAGTCAATAGCAAAACAACTGCCAAAGGCGGCAGCAGGCATGACTCTGCCGTTCAACAATCATTCACCTTCAGCAGATTCGCTGGCCGAATCGCCGGTCAGTAGCACTTCTGCATCACCGAGCCTGCTTAGCTCTCCAGAATTAAATGATCATGAGAGCGGCAGTCGGTTGTCTTATCAGTTCAGTCCTGAAGAGTATCGATATTATTATGAGCAAGCTATGAACGGAGGAGTAGTGCCGCAACCAAATAACAGTACGACACGAATGATTGAGCAACTGCAGACCACGATTGACACTCTTCGCCGAGACTTGAATTTGCAGACTGAAAAGGCAAAAGAAGAACGTCGCGCCCGCGAAGCAGTTGCGAGAAAATTTGAGGCAAATTCAGAGCAGACGCAGGTTATACGACATCAGAATGATATGTTTAATAAGATTTTAGAACGCAAAGATAGGAAGATTCAGGAATTGGAGAAGAAGGCTGAGACGGAGAGCAAACTGCGGCTGGAGAATGAAAAGGAGATGAAGTTATTGAGTCAACGGCTTGTGCTATTAGAGCGCGAGGCAGCTAAAGATAAAGAGATGAGATTACAAAGCGAGAATAGTTATGAGACTCTTGTTACAAGTACAAAGCATGCTAATATTCGACTGCGCGATGAAGTTAATAGTCTGAAGAGCGATATCAAAAGTGTGGTAGCAATCAGAGAAGGGGATTTACAGAGCTTTAAAGAACTTGAGAGCCGATTTTCAGATCTATCTGGAGAGAAGCAGAATCTTGAAAATATACAGAAATCTATCAAGACCGCTGGCAACGAGCAGATCCAAGTCTTGAGAGATTTATTGTGTGAAATGCAAGGAAAAGTGGATAAGAGTATTTCAACCGATGGAGAGCTTCTGGACAAAGTCAATTCCGAGCTACAAAAAGCGCAATGGATGAATAGAAATGCAAGTAGCTAAGATCCGTTTAACATAGTCTTTGTCTTGGTTCACAAATACTGCTGGGCTTGAAGAAAATAAGATGTTACAGAAGCCGCACATATAATAGATAATAATCCGTACCTCATTCATATTTACTTTATTTTTTTTTCGATAGATTTTATTTCAACAATTGCTTCGTTTTCGACCTTTTTTTTTTTTTTTTCCTTTTCTTCCTTTTAGTTGTTATCCTTATTTAAAATATGAGTTTTAGCAGGAACTGGAATAAATTTTCGGTAAAAATAATAAAACGTGGAAATTAAGCATTTGAGGTTGGGAGATCATACTGTTCTTATCGCTCGCGGCTCATGACGTATGATACCTTACCACTGTTCAGAAATCTTTCGTCGAGCTCATACATGTGCTGAAACTATTTAAATATTTTCTCAAATACGACAAATAGTGAGGAATCAGGAGCGAATGCTTTGAGTTCTGCATTCTCGCGGATAGCGAATTACATACGATAAATGGCGACTACCCTGGTGGCATCAATTGCACTCGGCCGACTGACTGCAACTCGACTAACATGTCAGAAAAGCGGCCTCGGTGAGGCACGAATACGGTTACAAAAATATCGAATCTATATTGATAACGGAGGAGGAGGTATTGGGCGGACTAATTTCTACGGTCCGCTGGTGCAACGGATGCGGTTGGTAGGATTCTGTCGATATTGAATTTATAGCGAAAGTGCGTTGAGCTGATTTTGAGGTAGGCTACGATCAGTCAATCTATTTTAGACTCAATGGTCAAACACAAAGTGATTCCTGATGGTGGGGTTAAATTTATTGAGTATGTGTTTGGAAATTACATGCTAATACAGTTGAATCTTAGTGGTTGACGATTTCGTTCCGTCATCGTAAGTCAGAATTTACTTTTTTGTCAAAACGATCTCAAATTGCAAAAGTCTAAAAAAAGCGCACGCAGATTGTTGTCAGTAGATTATGAAGACGGACACCATGCAGCTCTAGGCAATACTTTGAAATACAGCGAAACAAAGACTTGTCCAAAATTCACAATAACTCCGATCGATGATTCTGACACTCGACAAAGTCCTTCGGCTTTTTCTTCTCCTATTAAATTCACAATTGTGATGACTGATCCAGATGCCGTTCTTGCTTCTGCATCGGCTGATCAGCATCCCGTTTCTGGACAATTTGCCCATCTGATAATATCGGGTTTGCAATTGCCATCAGTTGATTATATTCCGACCCCCACAGAAGTCGATAGTCAAGCCGGACAAATTCTATTAGACTACGAGCGACCGGGTCCGCCTACTACTGTAGCCAGAGCATCCACAACTTCCTCGCAACGGTCCGCTGACGGCAATACCAGCACCACAAATTCAACAATTGCTGCTAAGCGGCCGATTGTTAAACGTCGGCACCGGTACGTCTTTTTGCTGTTCCGCGAAGATATGCGACAGACTCCATTGCCGCCTAAAACAAGAATGCATTGGGGGATGGAGGTTGATGAGCAAGAGCATGTGGTCGCCGGCGCTAGGGAGTGGGCCAGGCTGTATGGGCTAACTCTTATTGGTATGTGACATTTGCTGAGAGTGGCAGAAGATAATATTACATACTGACCATATTGATTGATTTAGGAGCCAATTTTTTTTACCTGGAGTAGAAGAGGCGGCGTAATTACCTGTAAATAGTCTATCATAATGTATTGAGTTACTGCATATAGAAGATAAAAGATGCTCTTCTGGATAAAGCGAATGCATAATCAATTCTCACTTCAAAACGAATTTATGATACTACATTAAAAGGACATCACAAAAAATTACTACGACAAATTAAGAAACTAAAATGATCGACAATGCCATGTGAATCTTCAATACGAAAAGAAGTGGCAATAACAGTCCAATATGAATAACATATCAATTGATACCTGGGCAACTCGATTGCTCGCAATATAATGTTCTTTATTTATATATGAATACTTTTCTTACAAATAAACAATCAAAGAACGCGTTCAGCAGTTTTAGGATATAAATAGCGTTTAGGGTTCATTTCTGCTCGGCTTGTTGTGATTTTCGCCAGAACTTTAAAAGCTGCTTCGCAACGCGACTTTTAACCTCCCGACATCCTCAACCTTCTTTTTCACAAAGAAACAGCTCATTCATATCATTATCACTGCTGTAATTGTGATTTGTCAACAATGTCGTCGACATTTGAGGATCTAATACCGGTCGTTAATAAGCTGCAGGATCTGGTGTTTAACACTATCGGCAGTGACACGATCGATCTTCCGCAGGTTATCGTTGTCGGAAGTCAGTCTTGTGGCAAGAGCTCGGTGCTTGAGAATCTGGGTATGTTCATTTCTGTTTGTAATTCTAGCTGCTTTTGTGTATAGAGGATTTGTGGTGAGTTGTGGGATGTTTGTTGGGTAGGGTACCTGTGTCTGAGAATACTCTATACCGAGCGATCCTCATAACTGTCCTGACTTTGATTGCCACTATCTATTCAGCTATCATTCGAATCACTATTGATCTACTTCATACCTTTTGCTGCTTGAAAGAAGCATCTTCTAACAATTTTGTGTAGTCGGTAAGGACTTCCTTCCGCGCGGCACTGGTATCGTCACGCGCCGACCGCTTATTCTTCAACTAATCAATATTCCCTATACTCGTTCTCCATCGCCTCCCATTCCTACACCATTTGATAGCGAAGTCGGAGCGGCCGCGAATACTTCACGCGCGACTGCTGTCCGACAAGAAGAGTGGGCCGAGTTTTTACACGTTCCTGGACGCAAGTATTACGATTTCACCGAAGTTAGACGGGAGATTGAAAATGATACGGTGCGGATTGCGGGAAACAATAAGGGAATTAATAAGACGCCTATTAATTTGAAGATTTTTTCTCCTCATGTGCTTAATTTGACTTTGGTTGATTTACCAGGTTTGACAAAGGTGGGCTACGTTCAGTTTATAGTTATAAATGAATAGCTAACTGATGAAAACAGATTCCGATTGGTGACCAGCCTACCGATATCGAAAAGCAAACAAGAGGGTTGATTGCGGAATACATCATGAAGCCCAACAGTATCATTCTTGCTGTATCGCCGGCAAATGTAGATCTCGTGAACTCTGAATCTCTTAAACTTGCGCGCCAGGTAGATCCGCAAGGCCGGAGAACGATTGGCGTGCTTACCAAGCTTGATTTAATGGATCATGGAACGAATGCGATTGACATTTTGTCTGGTCGCGTATATCCGTTAAAGCTGGGATTTATTGGGGTAGTCAATCGATCACAGCAAGATATCCAAGTTAATAAGAGCTTGCAAGAGTCTTTACAAGCAGAGCAAGATTTTTTTAGAAGTCATCCTGCGTATCGGAATATCTCTTATCGATGCGGAACGCAGTATTTGGCCAAGAGCTTGAATAATACTTTGATGACGCATATTCGGGAGAAGTTACCGGATATCAAGGCGAGACTGAATACGTTGATGGGACAGACTCAGCAAGAATTGGCATCGTATGGTGAACCTCAGGTTACTGGTTCGGGACATAACGTGAGTTTTGTAATTTTGCTGTACTATGCGGAAAAGGGTAATTGCTGACTTGAGATATGACTCTAGGGCGTGTTGATTCTTCAGTTGATGACAAAGTTTGCGACAAGCTTTATTGCATCCATTGATGGTACTTCGTCCGAGGTGTCGTTAAAAGAACTATGCGGAGGTGCGCGGATTTATTATATTTACAGCGACGTGTTTGGTACGCAGTTGAGTCAAATCGACCCGACAGCGAACTTGTCTGTGCTTGACATCCGGACTGCGATCCGAAATTCTACCGGTCCGCGCCCTTCACTTTTTGTGCCTGAGCTGGCGTTTGATTTGCTTGTGAAGCCGCAGATTAGACTTTTAGATCCGCCATCGCAACGCTGCGTTGAGCTAGTATACGAGGAATTGATGAAGATTTGCCATACGTGCGGCGGACATGAGTTGAGTCGTTATCCTAGATTGCAGTCCAAGATAATTGAAGTTGTGAGTGATTTATTGCGCGAACGATTAGGACCGACATCGAAATACGTTGAGAGTTTGATTGCGATTCAGCGGGCGTATATCAATACGAAGCACCCTAATTTCTTGGGAGCAGCAGCTGCGATGTCTAGTATTTTGGCGGGACGACAGGAGAAGGAGAAGAAAGCAAGGGATGCACAGCGAAAGCTAGAGAGGTTGGAAGTGAAAAAGGCTGTCTTGAACGGCGAGAATGCAGATGGTAAGAGTTTCCCTGTTGAGACGGCGGCGACGGTGGCGGCGACGGTGACGGCGACGACCACGGCAAATATCCAACCGCATCATCATCATCATAATCATCATCATGCACAACATGGGTCGGACTCGCGGTCGCGGGCCGCGTCTAATGCTAGTGAAGCATCAAATGGGGTCGTAAATGGAGGAGGAGGAGGTGGTGGTGGTCGAGACACGCATTCGCTGATGAGTTTTTTCTTTTCAAAAGAGAATACAAGTCATGTGAATAGCACTGGTAATGGAGGTAATAATGATAATGATGATGATGATGACGGAGTGGAGAGTGGGGTAGCCAGAATAGCAAGCTCACATAGTCGTTTGGATTTAGGTTCGTCTGAGCAAGGATCGACACATTCGCAACAGTCGCAATCGCAGCCGCCGCCGCCGGTGCGTCAACATCAGCACTCGAATCGACAGTCTGATGATTTGACACGAGAGTTTGAGCAGATGAGTATGTCTAACTCGACACAAGCCGCAAAAAGCAGCAACAGCAGCATTAGCGGCAGTGGGTTTTCAGCAACGAATAATGGACTGTTAGGCACCATGGGCTCTATTAATGGCGAAGAAGGCGGTGTATTGTCAGAGCGCGAGCAGCTAGAGACGGAGTTGATTCGACGACTGATTAGCTCTTACTTTTCGATAGTGCGGGAGACTATCCAAGACCAAGTGCCTAAGGCTGTTATGCATTTGCTGGTCAATTACAGTAAAGAGAGTATACAGAACCGGCTTGTGTCTGAGTTATATAAGGAGGTGATGTTCGATGAGCTGTTGCAGGAGGACTCAGCGATTGCGCAAGAGAGACAAAAGTGTGAAAAGATGCTGCGGACGTATACTGAAGCTGCCAGGATTATCAATGAGGTCGTATAGTTGAGAAGCAGTCGTGTTTATGATTTCCCTCTTCATTTTTTTGTCTATATACATATACATATATTACATGTTTTTACTTATTGGTTGCCTAAAAAAGGTTGTAGAGGAAGAAAGTGCGATGAGGACAAGTGCCCTAACCCGAAGTCTAAGAAAGATAAAAGACTAGAGATTGTTAGTAGTTAAAAAGTTGTATAGCAGGTAGCAGTTGAATATGTTAAAAAACAATTGAAGATTTAAAGAAAAAGAAGAAGAAAATATAAAAAGTGAACTAATACAATCATAAAAAAAGAAATGAAAAGAACTGACAAACGATCAGAGCGTGACGAGCTTATATAAGAGCCAATCACGGGCTTATGCAGGATATATCTAAGCAATTCTGTCTGCACCATTTTGCTTATTATCAGTACTGTAGTATCAACTTACAGTAATTATTTGGCAACGACTTCACCATAAAAAATACTAAAAGCACGATATCAAAGCAGATAAAAGCAGAAAGATAGATGCTCATCTCTTCTGCGCGATGAGCAGCCACACTGCGCCGCACGAGACGGCGCTAGACCCAGTATGAAGTGGCAGTGCGCACAAACCCTTGCCCGAAGAAGGGTTTGTTTCTTGGTTGTGTGTATTGAATTGCGGTTTTTTTTATTCTATAGTAATAAGAAATGACTAAATAAATAATAGTAATATTGCTAAAGACTACTCGGCCTCCTAGCAGCAACAGCACAGGGAGCGGGTACCAGCAGGAGTGGTGCCTCCGCAAACATTTCCCCAGAATAAAGCCAGCGCGAGTTTGCTGCCGCTCATTGCTTCTTTCTCTCGTCCTTTTTCCTCCTCCTCTTCCCGTGTCTTCGTGTCTTCTTCTTCTTCTTCGCATCCTATCTCTTACCTTATCTCATCTTATTTATATTAAAAAGCAAATGTCTGGCCCTGGCACGCCTCAAAACGACCTCCGTTTGCCACCGCCACTGAGAATGCTCTCCGACGCTCAGTTCGCGCCCGTCTTCCATCCCGGTCGTCAGCTGCCGCCGCTGCACTCGCTTTATCCGCAGCAGCAGCAACAACAGCAACAGCAGCAACAACAACAACAACAACAACAACAACAACAGCAGCAGCAGCAGCAGCAGCAGCAACAGCAGCAGCATCTGCATCCACCAACATCCAACCCACAGCTTATTCCTGAGCAGATGCACGTGCGGGCAACTTCCACTTCTGCCATCTCCTGCTCTCCCGCCTCCTCCGTCGCCTCTTCTACCGCAAAGCGGCGTCCGGCTAGAACGTATGTTATATCCCTTTTAATCTTGCACTTTATATGTCATGTCCTCTGTCGAATAGGGCATTTCTCATCACACCACTGCCAATTCTTCCTAAGCAGTCCTCCAGACTAGTTTATGACCTCTCTCATCCCTCTCCCCCACAATCAGACAACGTTCTAACTCTCATCCCATCAGACGAACTTCATCAACCGGTTCAAACGCTTCCGTTACATCTTCCACCTCGATTTCCTCAGTTTCGGCTCCTGACCTTGACGCTCTCGGCCGAAAAAAGCCAAAGATCCCTCGTAATCCCACCTCCTGGGACCCGCACGATGACTTGCTGTTGCGCCATCTCAAGGAGCAGCAAAAGTTGGGCTGGAAGGACATTGCCAATCACTGTATGTTATATTCTCTTTCTTGCTCTTTTATTCTCGTTTGTCTTTCTGGTGTTCTTATGCGATTCTGTGACTCTGTGACGCGGGCGACTGCGTTTGGCTCGCTGAAAAGCGCATGCTATGCGTAGTCCTCTTAGCTCACTAGCGTCCTTGACGGGAAGATGATTGCATTGTATTTCAATGTGCTTTTCTACATTGGATTATCCAATCGCAGTCGTATTTAGCCAACTTTTTGTCACCGAAGTGACTGTTTTCTATCGCGACGGAACTGCCCTTACCCTAGATTATTTTCTCGGTGACGATGAGCTGACGCACGATATGGTTGTTTGGCAGCGCAGTACGAGAACACCAGATAGGCAGTCTAAACGAGCTAGATTTGATGTCTATAAAATGTAGTTGCTAATCTGTATTCAATAGTTCCCGGACGTACGCCGAACGCGTGTCAATTTAGATGGAGACGGTTGATGAGCGGTTCGCTTCGAGCAAGTGGCGGAGGCAATAATAGCCCTGTAGCTGCTACCGAGACTGGTGGACTGCAATGGGCGGCAGCGGCAGGCAGAGATGAAATTGCGATGTCGACGCCGCCGCCGCCGCCACCTCCGCCTGGATGGCCGCAGCAGAGTAATCAGGCAATACCCTTCCAGTTTCCTCTGACGGCAAGTCAGCAGCCACCATTGCAACCGCAATCTCAACCACAGCCCCCAGTTGCTCGACCAGTGATGCATGGCGGTGAATTTGATATGGAGAAAGAGCGAGCGCAGGGGTATCAGCGACCGCAGACTGAGCAAGCGTACATGTATCATCATCAGCAACAGCTGCAGCAGCCTGTTCTAGTGCAACCAATGAACGGCACGACACTGCCTCCTTTACAGCAACTCCCGTCGCCTTCTGGAGCGAGTAACTCGCAGATTTCGTCACCGTCAGGTGGCGCATCGCCTAAGAGTGCACCGATGAAGCAGGAGCAGCAGCAGCCATCTCCATCGCCTGACGACGCGAGAGATACCAGTAGAAATATAAAAAATACGACAACTACAACATCAATATCGACATCTACAACAACAGCTGCATCTACAAACACTAACACGGCTTCCACAAGCCGATCGTCGCCACTGTCTACGAGCGACAGTGGCGAGACAAAGAAGCAGTGGACTGCGGAAGAAGACGAGTTGATTACGAGGCGCGATCTGCGGTTCGAAGAACTCTCGGTCTTGCTACCTTCACGTACAGAGCGAGAGATCTGGGATCGAATTTCATGGTTGCAAAAGAATGGCGGTGTTCCTGTTCGTGTATTTTGATGATGGCAAAAGAAAGAAAAGAAGATGAAGACGATGAAAAAATAGGCGGTGTATAAATATTATTGATTGAGAGGGCAAATTGATAGCGAAAAAGGAAAAAAAATTTATATACGAAGCAAATATGAGTTGAAGTTTATACTTTTTTCTTCTTTACATTGAATTGCCGAGTGCTTGTATGTGTGTCTTCATGATATCAGTAAGTAATTTTTTCATTTTTATAAATAAAATAAGGATAGATTCGAAGAGATGCTGGAAAAGGGGACCAGATGACAAGGCGATGGGGTAAGCTTCGGGTTAGGGTACATGAAAGTAGAAATCGAGTTCAGAGCATGAGCCAGTCAATAAGATTGGGATAAGAATTGTGATAGGGCAAAGTAGTGAATCATAGTATTGATGTCTCTTTGAGTAAGAAGATTTATCTAATTAAGATGACAGCGCAGGGCAATTGAGTGACCGAACAGGAAGCGGGAGAATGTGAAGACTGATGACGTACGGCTGTACCCACGATTACAAAGATGTGGCTCTTGCGGGTTAGGGTATGTGTGGCGGTGCAGGGGCAATTGTAGAGAGCCCACTTGAGATTTGCTTGTATAATAATCGTTTGAATTAGACTATACTGTATTTGATGAACAGAAGAGAAGGGAATGCTGTGCAACGCCTACTGTGGACGAGAAGAGGACGAAATATTGTTCAGCAGTTGATTGATATTCAGGATGCGCTGATTGGGTGGACAGAAGAGTAAGCACAAGCACGGCTTGCCCTACGTCATTTCTCACGAAGTTCTTCTGTCACTAAGAACCGCAACAGCTACAGTAACGACGTGTACAAGAAGACATTAGAGATAAATGCCAGGTACTCATGTCTCTCATGGAGATAGACATAGAGACCGCAGTCATAATACGTTCGAGTCTTTGGGTTTGCCGGAAGATGATCTAACTCCTCTGCCTCCATCACCAATCCAGTCTCCGATCGTCGACCCAATTATCGACCGTAAGGACGAAGAAGCAGAGAACGAGCAAGCTCCTGCAAAGAAATACGCACCTGGATTATGGCGCCGCTATCTTTATCGGGTTCACCAATACTCGACCTATTCTTTCTCTGCCTTCCTGGTGCTTCACTTCTCGACTGCCGTCGTTGTGCCTACTCTCACATCCTCCCTCAACGCCGGCGATAAATCTATTATCCTTGCTCGGGTCGTCTATCAGTCTCAGGTTTTTGAACCTCTTATATTGGGCTCTCTTGCAGCGCACGTGCTCTCTGGTATCACGCTTCGTCTGCATCGTATCCTACGCGACAAAAAATGGTACTCCAAGCGCAGCCGTTTGTCGCGAGTGTCGTTCACAGGCGTGCTTCTTACCCCGCTAGCTCTCGCGCATATCCTAGTGTGTCGCGTAGCACCGGTAGCCGTCGACGGAGATAACGCAATCATTTCTCTTCGCTACATATCCCGCGGCGCCGATCGTCTTCCGCAAGGCACATTACTAGCCTTCTACACCTCTTTTATCGCCTTATCCGCGTACCATGTAAGTTATGGCTGGGCCAAATGGCTCCGCGTGCGGAAATCGCGTATGAAATACGTGCGAGGCATTGCCGCCGTGGCATGCATTACCGGTGTTCTTGCCTTACGCGTGATTTGGAAGGACGCGGACCAGGTACCGATTTTCGTGGCGGCAAAGTATGATGAGATGTATGATTTCGTTGAATCGCTATTTCTTTCTAGACAGTCTTTGTTATGATTTGTGGTTTTCTAACTACGTGTCGGTTGCGCACTCGAATTCCGGTTGAAAGATGAGTTGGCAATGTGGATGGGGACGCGGGTGCTATAATTTAGTATATAGTTTACATATCTGACTCTATACCACTCCCATAAATTTCGGATCTACCACCACATGCCCTTGAGTTATACAAACTCTTATGCTTAATTCATACTCTTTTCCTACTCAGCCAATACAGTCTCCAAGTATTTACTGAATCCAGCGTTAGCTCTCTCTTCTCATTTCTCAATTCAAATAAACAAAAACATACGCATAATCAAAGTTGGGATCCGACAAATCAAGAACAGCACCAGTAGTAGCAGGCTTGGGGTGCAATTTCGCGTACTCGGCCTTGGCCTGCGCAATCAATGCCTCCTTGTGCGCCCAATCGTCAGCGGCATGCTTGGCTTTGCGAGCTGATGCTAGAGAAAAACTGTGGACTGCGCCGTAAACGACACCGGCTCCGAGAGCGGTCCAACGGAAGACCTGTAATTTTCGATGTCAATCCTGATCTTTTTTTTATTTTAGTCTTAGTTCGCTTGTGCGTGCGTGTGTATGTTGAGGATAAAGATTTTGTAAGACGAGTAAATGTTTTGATGTGTAATCGCAGGAAATAATTCACTATATCTCGCTTTTGAATCATAATAGAGGAAACTCATTAGATACTTTCCAAAGCATCTTGCTTAACTATCACAGTTTTGATTTCAATCTCTTGTAAATTGGTTCATCAGCAATAGCATGCGCTAGTAACTCTCACATTGATGAACTTCCGGATATCTGTTCTTCATTCTTTCATACTGCGTCGGCATCAATTCCATCTCAATTGAACCAATTACTTACTCTTCTTTTAACAAAATCCACAAATCACTAAACATTCTTCCGATTGAATCACACAACACGCACGCGAATAGGTACTCAACGAGACTAAACCAAGATAAAACTACTTACATTAAGAGCAGACATCCTGTATACTTTTTGTATTTTTTCTTCGTCCTTTTAGTTATAGACTCAAAAAAGATAAAAATATTCCAATACAGTGAAATTCACTTGAATAATTGAACGAAATTATAGACACAAACAAAATGCGAGTTTGTTCAAAAGCCGGCGCTGTTCTTACAAAAAAGAACTAGTTTGGCTGCCCTCGGGATTGCGCGACGAAAATTCACTTGTTTAATGCAATGCTTTTGACTTTATGGCATATATGTGCAAATGTAATGTATTGATTTATTATGTAACTTAAAGCTTTTTCTTAGTAATTGATTGATACAGTACATGAGTTTATATGGTTTATTTAGAATAAAAATTTTTAAGAAGTAGAGCCTATTTATGAAGCCTAATCTCATTTACAAATCCATACTGTTGAGGCTTTACCATTAAAGTAAAAGACAAACCAATACATTGAAGTCAGTAGTCTATACATATACGCCAATGATCTTACACTTCTCAATTCTTCATTTATCTCCGCCGCCTTCCGCTACCACCGGTAGCCGGACTCTGCGTATGCGACACCGTGACATCTGCTGACGCATCCGGCGGCAAGCTTCCCACTGTGCTTTTCGCCAAAGTTGGAATCCATCTCGACACCGAGTCACCTAACAGATACGGCGGTACTTGACTGACTAGTTCCGAAAGCGCATACTGGACTTTCCGCACGAGTTCGTGTTCTTCATCGGAAATCGGTGCACCTTCTATAAAGTACTGCTGCTGCTGAGCTTGCTGCAATTGCATTTGTACCATTTGTTGAGGATTTTGGTACGCATTGGCTGGAATCACTAGAGGCGCAGACGGCGGTGCCTGAGCAAAGCGCGCAGATTGTAACTCTTGTAATCGCTCTAGCCAGGACGCTACTGCTGTGAATGTCACGACGTCGTATTGCTTGCTTTCTTCTGACGCAAGCCAATCCGCGATTAACGCGGGGTCCACAACTGATTCATTTTCTTCTTCGGTCTTTTCTTCAGGCTGTTCTTCATTTTTATCACTGTTCTCCTTTTCAGTCTCACCCTCAGCTTCTCTGACATCTTCGCTACTCTCGTCATTTTTTTCCTCACTCTCCTCATCGCCATTATCATCAGCTACTGCATCATTGACCGCTCCCGCTTCTCTTTCTAACTGCAACGCCTGCCGCCTTCGCCTTCGTTCATACCATACCATCGCAGCAGTATGACCACTAATTATAGTCTGCGTCTGATCTGTTGTCGGCGCAAAGCTCGAGTACGCATCATACTTTAACCATTTTGCCGTCGGCAATTTTTCATTTACTGGATGCGTAAAATCCGAAAGCAGTGGTCGTAGTCGTGCCGCTACTCCAGGCGCACTTCCAACAACAGCATGATACGGTGACGGTGACAACATTCCCAATCTGCGAGCCGTGGTGGTAGTCGGCCGCAAGGGTACAATCTTTGTTGTGTTGAAAAATGATGGAACTTCAAATTCTCGCGGATCGATTCGCGACTTACGAGACAATGACGAAAATAATGGACCATGTTGACTAACCATATACAAAACTTCTTTATCTTCACCCCGCTCGTGGATAGCGTATGGATCAGCTTCGTCTTGCGCTACGGTTTGTGCGTCTGTCTGCGTGGCTAGTTCCGCACTTCCCGACGGGATACATCGCGCGAAAAGCGACTCTGCGTAAAAAAAAAACTTGTCAATACGCGAATACATCTCAGAGGAAGGAGAGAGCGTCGCGATAACACGTTGAGCTGCAAGTTTAAGATCGCCGCGTAGATTCTGGAGTACTTCAGAATCGTCAAATTGTGTTTCGTCACCACTGGTTTGAGTTCTTGACGATTTGTAACCTTCTAATCGTAATTTTTCAAGAATAGAAACTGTTTCAGTCGTTGGCTTTTCTTCTATAAATTCGGTTGGCGCCGTTTGGGCAGCGGCAGCTGCTTCAGCTGCACGCGTGCGTTTCGGGAATTGACGATGCGTAGCAGCTGTGTGCGGTCGTGGCAAGATCTTGGCGGTAAGAATCATGCCGTCGGGATCTTCACTGTTGATATGTGTTGTGTTAAATCAGAGCAAACAATCAATTGTTACGAACAAGAAGAAGGAACATACGCTTCTAAAATTGTGATGAACTGTTGGAGAAGGCTGCCGCCTTTTACTGGCGTATCGTAGAAAACATATTTCCGTTTTAAAGGACCTTGTTTATAGTTCATTAGCATATAGTATCATGATAAACACAGTTGAAAAGACGTACCGGTTGTGCTAGTGTCTGCCATTATTTTGATCTCGGGCAGAAAAGGGACGCAGAAATACTTTGTAAAGCTCCAGCAAGTCACAAGCCAAACTAACGAAAAAGGCAAAAAAAGGCAAAAAAAGACAAAAAAGTACGGCAGACGGTTATGCTACTACAACCTTGTTACACGTAGCGCTAAGCTGGATATATGCGTGCACTACGTAGGATTGTAATGGGATTGAGAGTGTAGCGAGGGTTGTTTGTCGTCCTGGATTGTATGCTGTCTGTTACTACCACCGTAAGTATATGGGATTTGTACCCATAATTTGATTACATTTCCAACCTGTTTAAGAATCATTATTTTCACAATTTATTTATGGCCTGAGTTTCAGTAAATATTCGAAAGAGCCGTTGTAGAGCTAAAATCAATTTCTCACGATTTGACATCCTCCTCACACATGAGCAAATACTCTCTACTGGACTGCCCAAAACAAAGCATATCCTTAACTTTTAGCTCCACATACTCTCGTCCAGTGATTTTCTCTCCGTTAACTGTCGTTCCATTTGCTGATTGCAAATCATACACAAAAGGCGCGACTCGATCTGTAGTCTCGCCAAGGAACCCTTCCTCCAGCACAAGCCTAAACTGAATAGCCGCATGCTGCTTCGAGCAGCTCGGGTGATCTAGTGGGATATCGACAATCGTACGGTCGCGACCAAGGACATAGACTGATTGTTGATCTAATCTAATCGTGTCGATGATTTCGCCCGCTTTAAATACATATAACCTGTACGACTTATCCGGTTTACGGGCGTCTGCAGGCTCGGCATATTGTAGTGATACTCCTTTATATAACTTGTCACCTTGTAAAGCTCCAGATGTCTGGTAATTCGGCAATTCGCGCTCTTCGAGCCCTTCTTCTTGTCGGAATTTCTGCTCTTGAGAATTCAACCTCTCATGTTTTATTCGTTCATTTATAACTTCATATGTCATAGGTTGCAATTCACCGTCATTTCTATCTTCGCGACGTGACGAACTGCCTTGGTCCCGTCGCGTTCGATCGTCTCGTCGTCGTCGCTGTCGTCGCCCTTCATTGTCGTCATCCTCGCGATGTCTCGATCTATGTGAGCTTGACCGCCGATCTACCATCTCGTCATGTCGTCGATAAGGAGTCTGTTCAGCTTGGCTTTCGTGCCGCGAGCTACCACCATTTTGATGTCGTCGATGATGATGATGTTGATGATGTCGCTGGTCGTCCTCATTTTTTCGATGATCCTCTCGTTTTCTTCTTTCATCGCTGTTATGCTCTCGCCGTCTATGATGATGATGCGCGTGAGACCGTTCTTCAGACCGATGTTCACTCATATTATCTTAATACAGGATGCTGGTAGAGGTATGGAGCTTATTTCTGTGAAAAAGAGTAGCGTTTAGTGAAATTTAATATTTAAAGTTTATGGAAGTAAACTTTATGCATAATACTCGATTACTGTGGACGAATTGATGATATTTACTATGTTGCAGATTGCCTCACTTTTCTAATGAGTAATCGACTGTATGTATTAATACCTAATACCATAAACTGGTATAATAAGGTAATTCTTCGTCTAGAAATGTAATGCTGTTGAAGTAGTGTCTGTTTGTCAACCCTGAATTATAAACCTGCCGAAAATCCCACATAGACGTCGTCAAATGATACTGTCTGCCTGATAATTCATTTCTCTTGAAAATACTCATTCTATTGCTGACTATAGGCAAATGGTCAGACGCTTAGTTATTGCCTAGATGCTATAGAAAGTTGACCTGTCAAACACTTCACCAAGCGCTGACCGGTGCCTTGAAACGCACAGTGCATCGAACTGGCAATTCCAATCGATTTCGTGATTTGGATTGATCAAAATCAATCTGATTCGCCGATTATGAATGCTGAAATCTTTCATGTCGCTGGCGGCGCGCGCGTATCAGCGAGTGCTAATAACTGATGCAGACTATGACCAGCCAAAGCCGAAATATGAGCCTCATTGACGCGCATTTTCTCGAAAGAAATTATCAGACGAGCCAACAAATTAACAACATAGCTAGCATGTGGCTTTTCTTCTTCCGAAGCCAGAATCCCCATCACTAGCGCGCCAAGGAGTTTCTTATATCGAACTTTGGTCAGCTCCGAACAGAGTTTTTGATGCGCGTAATATCTTCGTATGTATGGCGAAGGGGAAATGTTTGAATCATTCGAAATGCTTATCAATCTTTCACGTCGTGCTTCTAGCTGTTGGTGGATGTAAAGAGGTCTGCGTGATGCGAGAAGCTGAATTATATCTTGTTTATAATCGGAGAAAATTGATGCCGATCTCACGTCGTTCGCAGAAATCAAGTTCATTACCTCGAATATGTCTTCGCTTGGTAACTATAGAGAATTAGAGACTATTAGAGAGATTGTCAATTATGTTATCCATAAGAAATTCACACTTACGTAGCGGGTGGAATAAGCCCCCGCATTTTGCTCTAGCCATTCTTTCCGTTCTGTAACATTTGCTGAATAAAAACTCTTTCCTGCGTGAACGTCCGCGTATTGCTTCACGATTCTAAAAAGAAGTCCTCAATCAGCGATCATTTGACCAAACGACGACGAAGAAAAATAAACTGGAGATACGCGTACTTATATCCTCTATTTAGACAATACAGTCTATATAGAGCAGCCTTACGCGACCTGAAAGTCTGCGTGCGCTCATTGAATGCGTCCAATGCATTATCCCTAAATACTCCTCCGGTACTTAATCTATGCACGGTGGCATACAAGAGTAGCATGATGTCATCAAATGCTTCCCATTTCGGCGTAGTCTTCATACGCAAATATCCTTGCGTATCCGCCCCAGTATTGGCTTTCACGGCTGGTTGTAAGGCAGTTTTGCGATCTGTCATGATCTGGCAGCGCAGGAGACGAGTGGAGGTTGTTGATGCCAAAGGACAGGCTCTACCTGTTCTCGACGATGCACGTGATTTGCTTCGCATTACTTTTGATTACCTTCAATTTTGTATAATTTTTGGCCGATCACTATATTATTTAGATTATTGAATTTTGCTGGATGTCCGCAGTTGCAGAGAAAGAGTCTTATGGAATAGCAGTTTTGTCAATTACTTATGCGTACCTGATAGAAGGTATATCAGGATTCAAGGTACCTCTGTAGATTTAGATGGAGTCAGAAATTCGAGACGATTTTGCGGCATTAGATCTTATATTATACCACATTATCCAATTAGACATTATTTTGCTGCCACAGCAATTAGTTTAAAGCTCCTTCCATAACACGCTGAAAATTCTCCCACAGCTTGTCTCCATTACCACTCCCAATAATACTATCAGCCGTAACCAACGTTATCGATAATTTTCCACCCTTAACCGACGACACATTTATAGTGACAGGCAAATTGGTTACTCCGTAGCACTGAGCAAATCCAAAAGCGGTCACAGAATCTGGAAAGTGGACCGCGCCAACGTTTGACACCTCGATGTCGCCATTCGGCACCTTGCCAATTTTACCACGAAGCCATTCTTGTATTTTTCCATTCAGATATTTAATCATAGAAGACTCATACAATGCAGAAAGATTGACCCCGTTCTTGAGATCCTTACCGATTTCGGCGGCCTCCGTCCACGAGAACTCGGTGGTGCGCTTAATAAGAGATTGATGTCGTCCGACATACGGGCCTATCAACTTAGAAGGGTCTGAAAACACTGCAGACTCGGGTATGAATCTCCGCGCGTCAAAAACTATGTCAAGCGTTACATCCATAGCGTCATCGAAAGTCTGGCCGAAAGCCACGCAGAGCGCCTCGGCGAGCAATGCGGTGACAGTGACCTCATTCTCGCGAGATTTTTCAAGAAAGCCGCGCGATTCTTCGACTGAAAAGGCACGAATGTGGTGTTTACCATCTGGAGTGCTGATAGCGACAGGATTGTAGAGCACTATGTTGCGAGTAGACTTGGGGCGTAGCCACACTGGAATGAGTTCTCCGAGAACAGCTTTGAGTACGTAGAACATTGGCGGATCTATTTTTACTAGCTTCTCAAAGACTGGCGGGGGACACATGCCGGAGGGAATATCGATGTGTTCGGGGAAAGTAGCATTCTCGGGATGCGCGGTGATGCC
The DNA here is from genome assembly GCF_038497685.1 of Kockiozyma suomiensis. Taxonomy (NCBI): domain Eukaryota; kingdom Fungi; phylum Ascomycota; class Lipomycetes; order Lipomycetales; family Lipomycetaceae; genus Kockiozyma; species Kockiozyma suomiensis. Next base: position 379,174 of record NW_027117674.1, read on the forward strand.
GACCGCCAGCTGAGAGAGAAAAATGCGTGCCGACACACCATCAAAAATCGAATGATCAAGGACGAAAAACAAAAATCGACTATTATATACAACAAGTTTCCAAAGAGGAGCGTCATCTTTGTCATACTCGAACCTCACATTGACTAATGACTGCGAAAGCTCCGACAGCGATTCCTCGCCATTCTGAAAAACTACCACGTCATTCAAGGTAAGCTTGCGGAGAACAGATACGGCAGTCGGCCTATTGTCTCTCGATACCGTAATATTGCAACATAGAGCTGGGTGTTCAGGTATAAGTTGCGCAAGAGCAGCTGAGATACTGTTTTTGCTTACAGCACTTTCGTACTCTGTCCAAAGTGTCACGCATCGTGCATAGTCTATCAGGGAGCGATTGGCAAAGTACTGCTCCATAAAGCCCGTATAAAGTTAGTCATGAGTAAACTGAAATCCTGAAAGGGCCAAGAAATACTAAATTCTCGGGACGACATTTTGCTACCGTCGCAAGAACGAAAATACAAGGACGCGATTATTTTACTATTCGTCCCAGAGTATAGAAACTGAGAGTAAGAGGGCGAATACTGAGTTTATAAATTCACGGTGATGAGTCATGAACATACTTTTGCAGTATCAGATTCGTGTTCCTGAGCCGCGTTCACGCCGGCTGACTTGAACTGCGTCAGCATCCATGAAAGTAGTTCTTTGCGATATTGTGGAAACCGGTGATTTTGTGTATTTAGTGTTAAATAACCTGGGAAGAAGGTGCTTTGTCGATGTTTCGTTGAAGAGAGCATAATTTTTTCGTCTCGATAACTATTGAGAAAGGGGCTTCTAAAGACGACTAGACTGCAGAAGCAGAAGCCGATACCAATGCAAAGCCGACAGCACTCGAAATCCCACAGTTTCAGCTGATAATGGCATCGACCCGCAATGAGAATACTTTTATAAATGTTTTCCTCGAACGGAGCAAAGATAAGGAGGCGTAATCGTTTGACAAATACTAAAAGCTCTCCTCTGTAAAGCTCATACTTTACAGAAATTGTAGCCGTAAATTATCTCAGAATAAGTCTCAGACGAGTGAATCACTAAATATTCAGCGAGAATACAGACACTAGATATTTGCAGCCTCAGCGGCAATTCGGCTTTTGCAAGCTAATTTGATATCGCGTAAAAGGTTATTTCGGCAAACAGTTTCAATTCCAGACTAAAACAGGACTATGAAAGTCATTTACTGAGATTAATTGATAACGGATTAATCGATAACACTATCTTTGCTTCGGGCTCATCAAATAAAATTACAATTTAGATTAGGCGCTTGTTCACAGAGGAAGCCATAATTATGCAGGCCGAAAATAGCGACATGACTGACAGCCGAATTTCTCCGCCAAAAAAAGCCACGATACCAGTCAGACACTTGATAGTGAAATAAAAATTGACGGGAAGCAATGGTAGTAGAAGACCACTCCATCCAATAACGGGCTCGAAAAAGTAAATTTTTAGTGTATATTAGTCACGAACACGATATCAGACATCTGTGCGTTCTTGGTCTGTGGTCGAGCGTTGGGTAGGAAATTCAGCGCAGCAAAGACCTCCCGTCCAGAACTGTGCGAAGGCATTGTAGCAAAAAAAAATGCCTGCAGTATTTTTCTTTTACAAAGGATAATTTTTTGGGCTTTTAAAAGAAAGAGGAGGCGAGGCTAAGTCAGATGAAGTTGTTAGTGAGTCACCTCCACCGAAGACACTTCTGAATTCTAGTTTAATTTTTGACGGCAAGCCTACGCGTAGATGCCAAGCAGAAAGAAGTATCGGGATTGGTGCATTCGCAAAGATGTGCCGGCTCATGATAACACATAAGCATAGGCCTTAAAGAGGAGGAGATGATAAAAGTAGAGTAGGCTCGAGTAGCGTCAGTGCTAGCGTCAGTGCTGCTCACAGCATGAATAAGTAAAGTCTTTAATCTCTGATAACCGAATGCAACATCAATACGGAGATGTCTTGGGACTCTTTTAGTTGAACAAAGGATAAACCAGAAGCAGAGGCCGGATATTACAGCAATGGTTTCTAGATGACGTTTGGCGGGGATTAAAATTGTTTGACGAAGGCAGTGATGAGTCACGGTGATTCAACGCGTGGCGTTCGTCGTAAAGACAAAACTGGCTCAGCCAAAGCTTTAATAAGCAATGTGCAAAAGGAGTCAGTCTGATATATCTCTGCCCACCTCCTGCATCCAATCACACGGAGAGAACTAACCAAAAGCACTAGATACTCTTCTCCATCCTTCACAGTTAATCAATTATCTTGTACGGGTAACATGGCGGGGCACCTCGGCCGATGCTTTGCGCACGGTAACTGGTCGCAGTGGATCTTGAGGTCCGAGTCTATCTGTTTATCGTGCACACCTGGTGCTGTGTCTGCGTACCCTTTGCAACGGGTCAGGCTCGCATCTTGCGCACTCACCCACTAATTGAAAATACTAGTCTCTGCCAACAGCAGGGAAGCAGTTTGTGAGACAGCACTTTCTGATATTCTGACAGAAAACTTGGTTCGATTGTGTGTACTTGCTGAAACATATACACATACAGAACCGGTATACTACTGCAGACTACATGTAATATACAGCATGCGAAGAAGGGCAATGGCGTCTCAGCGACGTGCATAAGGACTTTTTCCGTCCTACGTCGATTAATTAATTATGCTACAAGCCAAACGAGATGGAGCAAACGAGCGACGATAAATTGCAGACATGACCCGCATTTGACCGGCTTCTGACATGTTACTAGTAATCTTCGGCGCCACGTGTCGCTTAGTCAAAGCAGCATCTCGCGCTTTCTGCAGACATTAATTGTAATACTATATCCCTTGGCAACGATATATTCGTACGTGAAGTCTAAATTCTGTAGTGGGCATGATAGTGACAGGAAGACTGTGATAGTGATGACGGTCGGTGGGAGTAAAATGTTGACACAGAAGAGCAACCACGAAGAGCACAGAGCCACTGAGATGAAGAGCGAGTAAGGGCTTCCTTCTTTCGGGGCGGTTTATATACAGACGCCGGTCATAGATATCGCCAGATACCAAGTCCATTATATTCTTTCTGCTCTCTTATCGTGTGCCTCCTTCTTAACCAAGAGCGATCGATCGAGATTTGCAAGTCACTCATCACCAGCGGCTCTTGAGCGCAGGGGGTTCTTGTTCCCTTACGAAAAGGCAAAGAGCTGCCCAAACAGGCGACCGCTTTATTGCGCTGCGATGGCGTAGGCCGCCGAGGGCTCGGCGCCGCAACCTAACGCCATATGCATTTCACCTGCACCATAACCTGTCTTGAATCCATGAGCGAGCCTCTGTTCTCAAGAGAAGATATTGAAAAAGTGCTTTTCAATCCATACTAGCGAAGTATCGGCGTCTGCTTATGTGTTCTTATTTGCCCTGGTACCTGGTCTCTTCATTTGGATCCGCTACCAAAGATATACCTCGCCGCATGCCAACTTGGAGCCGCAGTAGTCTTGATACAGAACCCTTTACCCTCGAGAGCCCTCCCATTATCTATAGTCGTCTCGGCATCACACTCTTGGACAAGAACGCTGCGATGCTTCCTAAAGTGCCAAATATATAATGTAGTCAAAATTTGTTTTACGGAAGCATTTCAAGAAAATAATTTCAAGAGAGCGAGAAGTGAGGAGCACGAAAAGCAGGCAGGCGATAAGCCATTCCCATCGCGTTATCTCTATACCCTAATCAGTACCGACCCGTATCTTTAACTGACCCGCACTCCCGAGGTACCTCGATATTCAAACTAACTCGCCTGCTCGACACGAGCGCACCCACTTAGTAGACTCCAAACCAATCTGCTGTGGCCCGTCCGTATCGTAAAACTTTGGCGCGGGCTGCCAGCCGATCGGCTGGAAGACGTGCAGATATAAATATAAACCCTGGGACGATATAACTGCTGATTTGATGTCCCTGCCTCGGTCAATACCTTGAGTTCTCAACATGACAAAAGAACAAGTTGCTGTTGATGCCTATGGCGTCGCTCCTGAATACCAGGGCGGCGAGCCTGGGATTTTTTCTCGTATCCTCAAGCGTCTCGAAGTCAGCACTTATGAGAAGGGCATGCAGTCCAATGCTGACCTTGACCCCGTCCCGCCAGAAAAGCGGACATGGAACTACTGGCATTGTATGACTTTTTCAATTGTGTGGTATTGATAAGCGTATAATATTCTGATGTGTGTCTTTAGTCATTTCCTACTGGATTTCCGATAACTTCACCCCTTCCGGATGGCGTAAGGCTTCCTCACTCATGTCTATGGGTATGTCGTGGAAAATCGCCCTCGTCAACGTCGCAGTTGCCGAGTGCCTCATCGCAATGGTCATCACTGTAAATGGTTATCTTGGAGCCAAGTATCATCTTTCCTTCACTGTCCTCTCGCGTGCTTCTTTCGGTTATTACTTTTCGCTCCTCATGATTTTCATGCGTATGGTGGTCGGTACCTTCTGGTACGGTATCTCTGCCTACTCTGGAGCCGAGTGTGTTCGTTCAATGATCTACGCCATCTGGCCGTCTTTCCGCAATGTGCACAATGGTCTCCCGGCGTCGGCTCACATTGACACACAGCTCATGACTTCGTATGTCATTTACTTCTTGCTCTGCTTGCCATTGCATTACGTACCCATTCATAGAATTCGTTTCCTTTTCACAGTAAAGGCTATTACTACACCCATTATCGGCTTCGGCATCATGGGATGGACTATCAAGCAGACCAAAGGAGATATTTGGAAGACCGGTAACAAAGTTCACGGATCTGAGCTCGCATGGGTCTTCATGTCGGGTATCTACTCTAACATGGCTGGATGGGCTACACTTGCTGTTAACGCTCCTGACTTCACAAGATATGCTATCAGCCCTAACCATTCGTATACCATGGCTATTGCCTTGCCTGCGACCGCCACTCTCATTGCTTTCTTCGGCGTTGTTGGTGCCGCTGGTTCGTTGCTCATGTGGGGTGAGCAGAAGTGGGATCCTCTAGTTTTTGTCGACATGTGGACTTCCAGAGGTGGTCGCGCGGCCGCTTTTTTTTGCGCTGCAGGCTTCTTCCTTGCTCAAGCTCTTGCCAACATCTCTGCAAACTCCATCTCGGCTGCTAATGACCTTAACTGCTTGTTCCCTCGCTTTGTCAATATCCGTCGTGGACAGTACATCGTTGCTGTAATCGGTGCTTGGGCTTTCGTTCCCTGGGATATTCTTACCTCTGCCACTGCTTTCCTGTCGTTCATGAATGGATACGGTATCTGGCTTGCTCCTATTTGCGGTATCATGATTTCTGATTTCTTCATCATCCGCAAGCGCAAGCTTGATACTTGGGCTCTCTACGACAAGCATGGTATATATCGTTACAACAAGTATGGTACCAACTGGCGTGCTGCGTTTGCCTGGTGCTGCGGTTGGGTCCCTCTTTTCCCCGGTTTCTTGCCCACTGTCAACAAAAGTATCACCACAATCTCCGGCATGTCTAAGCTCTACAAGCTCGGATACTTTTATGGCTTCTCTGCCGCTTTTGTGTCCTACCTCGCAGTCTCGTGGATCTGGCCTCCTCATGAAAACTTGATTGAGCACGCCGTCTACTCTGATGATGAGGAGGTCATCGTGGCTCGGGATGAGGAGGATGCTATTGAGTCGGGTGCTGAATCTTTTGAGAAGAAAGGCTCGCATTAGATGAATTAAGTTTGCCGACAGATTGTAATTGTGTCCTGGTATATTTCGGAGTTGTTTTTTTGTGCAGTAATTATTTTTGTTATTTTTGCATCGTAGTGCTCATTTTTATTGTATTTACAATATTTGGAGGGATTATTGAGTGAGTGTGACGTTCGGATTTTGTTTTACCTTTTTTAAGAAATGAAATGAATTCTGTAATTTATATATAGAATGCAGTCACGTTTAGAGAATAATACTGTAAAGAACGATAATGTATAGGCAAGAAAATGGAGAGAGGTAAAGATGCTCGAGCTCGAAGCTGTACGGGAGTAGATGGATAGATGGACTCTATGACATAGACCCGACGTAAGTCTCGGATGCTTACTTTCTGCAAACAGTCAGCTTTGGTTTCATTCGAAAAACAAATATTTGCAATAAAATGCAAATCTTCAGCTAAATGACACTAAACTTGAAACAAGATGTCCGGGGACAGCCATTTGAGATTGCCGTAGTTTGTAATATATTCAATATATATAAAATTTTGTAATTTTTTTTTTCTCGTACACTAGCGCCGCCTGGTTATGCGCACCATGTTTTGGGCATTTCTGTCTCCACTCTCGCGCAGTCTATTCCCGCCCTTCACTCAAGCATACCCTTTTGACGACATTTGTCTGTTTATTCTATATTGATTTTTGTATAAGCTGTTTGCGTTTGACTATCTGTTCGAATTGGCGCAGATTACTCCATAATAACGGAACAATCGTGGTTTTCCAGAGAGTCTTTGAGACCACCTGCCATGCTCATCCGGCGACGAGGCGAGACGATACCGACAGGCCCTGTTCACAATGCACAGCAATCACCTCATCAAGTTAAGCAGGAGTCATCTGGTCAAGGAAAAAAGCAGTTGGGTAATTTTCTAGATACGCTTTGCGATGCAATTGAGAGCGTCACGCGCAGCGAGCGGGGGCTAGTAACGAGCGGCGGGAACGCGATTACGGATAAAGAGGCGAAAATTGATGATGCTAGTGAGGATAGCGAAGACAAATATGACTTAATTGATGAGAAAGAGGAAGAGAAAGGGGAAGAGGAAGAGGAAGAAGAAGCAGAAGAAGAAGAGGTAGAAGAAGAGGAAGAAGAGGAAGAAGAGGAAGAAGAGGAAGAAGAGGAGTACGATACTGAAGAAGGCGAAGAAGTAGAGGAGAGAGATAGTGACCGGCGAACAAAGCGTCGAAAGGTGTTTCGAGAAGCTCAAGATGTCACTGGTAGACCAAAACTCTACGTATGCAGCTTTCCATACTGTGGCAAGACTTTTATTCAAAAAGGTCAACTGGCAAGACACCATCGCAGTCACACAGGCGATTCTCCATATGTATGCTCGCATCCCGACTGCGAGATATCGTTTACTCGCAAGGGAGAGCTAGCTGTACACGAGCGCACTCACGTTACAGATTTCAAGTTTGTCTGCAAAGTCCTTGGCTGTGGTCGGTCATTTGCTGAAAAAGGACACTTGACACGACATAATCGAGCACATACTACCAAACCTCTTTTTGTTTGCGAGTTTGAGCAATGCCCTCGCACATTTGCGCGCAAAGACGAGCTCGTGATTCACACCCGTACACACACAGGAGAGCAACCCTTTGCATGCCACTATCCCTCCTGCGGCAAGTCATTTGGTCGCAAAGATATGCTGACGGTACATACGCGTACGCATACGGGTGATAGGCCTTTTGCATGTGGGTTTAAGGGATGTACAAAGACATATGCAGATAGAAGTAATCTGAACGTGCATATCCGCACACATACAGGCGACCGACCGTTCGCGTGCTCACATCCAGACTGCGGCAAGACGTTTGCTCAGAAGGGAAGTCTTAATTCGCATAGTCGTCTACACACAGGTGAACAGCCATTTGCGTGTCCGTATCAAGGTTGCGGTAAGAGTTTTACAGTCAAAGTGACACTTACAAGACATATTCGCACGCACACGGGTGAGCGACCGTTTGCGTGTAGCGTTAGTGGCTGTGAGAAGCGGTTTGTTAAGAGCTCAAATTTGAAGGCACATCTACTGATTCATGAGCGCAAGAAGTGAGTAGGTTTGCGCTTGGCGTAATGAGTGGTATAACGAGGTATGGGGGATGGTTTGGATAGTGAACAATATATATATATATATAGTGGTAAAAATATACATGGAAATTTTTTGGTTATTACTTAAGGAGTTTGCTATTGATTGTTACTTGTTTTTCTGTATAATTCCGGGGATGATTGAATACGCGTCAAATAGATAGTGCCGAGCAATAGAAACGTAATTATGATATATATTCTTCTGCTGCTAATTAAAACTGCCTAAAAGCTGTTATATTCGGCATCGGATTAGGGCTGGAGCAAAGAACCTAACCCGCAGAGATCTCGCAGAGCCTCGCAGCACAGAGTCCGGGGATGAGCCCGATCGGCACTGGAGCCGGCGAGAGTGGCAGAGTGGTCACGGCCTCGCCTGATCAGGAAATACCGGGCAGGACTCCCGTCGCCGGAGACAGATGCGATCTCGTATGAAGCCCTTTTATAAGCCCGGTCTTGCTTCTTTCATATTCAGCAGTGGTTTTGTATATACGCTCTATTCGCAATGTCGACAAAACACTTCTTCGCAGATGCTCCGTCGCTTGTCATTCAGCATCTCACCGCCTTGGTTGAGCAAAATCCTGCTCTTCGTCTAATTGCCGACGATCGTGTCGTGTATGATCCTGCTCATGATCCATCAACTTTATCAATCGTCTCGGGTGGTGGCTCAGGACACGAGCCCGCGTGGTCGGGACTCGTAGGCAAAGGCCTTCTCGCCGCTGCCGTCAATGGCCCCATTTTTGGCTCACCTAGTGCGAAGCAGGTTGTTACTGGCATTGACAGTGTTCCTAGTGACAAAGGCACAATCCTTGTCATTACCAATTACACAGGAGACAGATTGCATTTTGGACTTGCGCTCGAGAAAGCAAGAGTCAAGTATCCAGGAAAGCGATTCGCGATCCTGGCAGCTACAGACGATGTTGCGCTGGGGCGCAAGCGGACCGGTGCCGTTGGTCGTCGTGGACTTGCTGGAAATATTCTTGGTTAGAGTTATATTTTGTTTGTAATTTCTGTTTCTAGCTATTAACAACTCCCGCATAGTTTTGAAGGTGCTTGGAGGAGCAGCTGCCGCAGGCGCATCGTTTGACAAAGCAATCTCTGTCGGCACAGCCATCAACGCAAACACCGTCACCATCGGCTCTTCACTAGACCACTGCCATGTTCCAGGGCGACAGAACCATGAGACTCTACCTGAAGACGTGCTTATTCTTGGTATGGGAATTCACAATGAGCCCGGCTTGCGTAAGCTGTCGCCGTTACCCACAATCCAGGAATTGCTTAGCGAGATGGTAAAGTACCTTGTTGACCCCAACGATGAAGAACGCGCGTACGTCAAATTTGACCAGGGAGATGAGATTGTTTTGCTGGTTAATAATTTTGGTGGTCTGTCTGCACTCGAGACTGGCGCAATCACTTACCAGACCCTAGACGTGCTCAAGAAGGAGTGGGATATTGCTCCAATTCGCGTATTCTCAGATTCTTTCGAGTCGTCTTTGAATGGTCCTGGATTCTCGGCCACCCTGCTAAATCTGACAAAGGCAGCTGCTCAGCTCGACATCCCGACTTCTGAGCTTATCGGTTACTTGGATGCGCCCACTACCGCTCCTTCGTTTCCTAAACCCTACCGCAGAGCGACAGGTGAGACGAGCGCTACCGAAGAAGTTGAGAGGCAGGTCGATGTCGTGGATGTTAATCGTCCAGACTTCTCCGCTGATCCAAAGTTAATCGAAACGATGCTGCGTACGGCTTGCAATCGCGCAATTGCAAGCGAACCCTCTCTTACAAAATGGGACATGATTATGGGCGACGGCGACTGCGGAGACGGAGTCAAGGCGGTCTCAACCGCAATTTTAAAACTGCTTGACGAAGGTACGGCTTCAGAGAGTATCATGGACGCTCTTGACCTTGTTGGAAAGGCAGTCGATGATATGGGCGGTACGCTTGGTGCCATTTTCGGCATTCTGGTAGCTGCGCTTGCAACGGCCGTCTCCCGTCGTGCTTCTGCTTCCAAGCCAGAGATTACAGTCGATGTATGGGGTGATTGTGCGTATGAGGCGCTGGAATCGCTAAAGACGCACACCGCGGCTCGCGAAGGCGACCGTACTGTCATGGACGTACTAATTCCGTTCTGCGATGCGCTCTACAAGTCCAAAGATCTGACAACCGCTGTTTCTGCTGCCAAGAAAGCTGCCGAAGGAACGTGGGATATGAAGCCAAAGTTTGGAAGAGCTACATATGTTAGTGGTGGCGACGATGATGGAAGAATTCCGCCTGATCCGGGTGCGTGGGCTGTGTATGAGATGGTGGTGGGGCTTTTGGAGGGTTCTGCATAGTGCAACTTAATTCTAATTTTACTTTATCTATTTTGTGGTGGTAGTTTTATTCGTGTTGCATATTTTTAGTGTATATTTCCAAAATATTATAGGTGGACAGAATCTCTTGACGCATGAAAAATAGGAAAAAAAGGAATTTCGAGGAGAATTAAGGCAATTAGACTAATAGTAAAAAAGGATAACTAGGTAAAATGCATTGATTCAAGAAGATACAATTTGATGATCACAAATTCAAATCCATAGCTCTGCCCGCAAAGCTACTAAAGCAGAAACTAAAGGCTGATACTGCTTAGACAGCAACATCTTAGGCAGTAACAGCCTTCTTTGACTTTTCGTAATCAGTAATAACATCAACCTTGGCCGCCGAAGCCGATTTTGGGTCAAAAGTATAAGTCAACCACTCCTTTGCGAGTCGTCGCATGAGCTCCTTTCCGATTACACGCTCTCCCATGCAGAGAATTTGGCAGTTATTGCTGAGAATTGAGCGCTCGACAGAGAACGAATCGTGTGCGGTCACGGCTCTGATTCCGGGGACTTTGTTTGCCGAGATGGCGACGCCGAGACCAGTGCCGCAGATGAGGATACCACGATCTGCCTCTCCGGCTGCGATAAGCTCACCAGCTTCAATGGCAACGGATCCGTAAGATTTATTCTCGTTACTGACTTCAATAACCTTGGAGACTAGCGGGTTAGCCTCGAGGTCGGCCTTGAGCAAAGCTCGGTATCCTTCACCAGCGTCGTCTGAGCCAATTACTACTCGGTATCCAGTCATTTTGCGAGGATGTATGTGTGAAGACAAATATAGCAGGGTTGAGCAGAAAAATACCTGGAGAAGATTTCCCCATAGCCGGATTCTCTTTTTATTTAAGCAGACCGACGTTGAACGGACTTGTCTGCGGGGTCTGCCCGAGAAAGGGAATTTGTAGCCCTAACCTTCGGACGGTGACCGCGCATAGTCGGCGTTGCGTCCGGAGCGCACGTGTTCGGATGTGTGCTTCTCAAAAGCTTCCAAACTGGCCTTTGCTCTATATTCTGTCGTCTCGTCTCTTTTTTAGCGAGCTGGTGCTGCTTATTTCGGCTTTTTCCTGCTTATTCACTAGGCAGATGCATTACGTAAGAAATTACTAAAGTGACGTAGACGTGCGGCGCGCGTTATGCTTTACATCTCGGCATAATTCATCGCAAGCTCGACAGCTTTGTTCACATAACTTGACTCTGTCGAGGTGGATTTGCTGCTGTTTCGTTAGCTATGTGGTGTCTTGGTTTTTTTAAAATCTTGGAACACTAGATTACTTGAAATCTCTGGAAAAGAGTACACTGATTTTGTAGTTCAAACGGTCGTACTCCTCATCAACATGATCTTTGTCTTACTGATGGATTCAAGGCTCAACAAAGTCGAATGAGGATCTTACCATCTACTAGTCACTGTGATCCTGTTATTATGATAAAAATGAATAGCGAGTGTATGTAGTAGTGGAAGAGTAACAATGGCCAAAAGTGACTGTAGCTACTCGCTATCGAGTGAGGCTCTCGGTTACCAAGCCCTCGTGCACATGCTTACTTTTCCACTATTCAGCTATCTCATTATCTCCTGTATCTACTATTATTCTGAGAATTTCTGATCATATCTCCAAATGCTCTGAGCCAACTGCCTGGTGGCGTTGCTATTGCTAATTTTCATTGTCTAAGCTCTTTGGGCAGACCTAGCAGTCACTGCAGGGAGTAACAGTGGAATATTATTATGAAATAAATATAAAAAAATAAATATAAAATTAAGAGGAAAGATTATAATGTATTACCAATAATCTAATATCTTTGCGCAGTAGTAGCTCTGGTAAGTTATACCCCTCATTAAAACAGGAGAGAAAATCATCTATTTTTATTTTTGGATAGTTATTTATAATTGAATTTACTAATCTTATTTGCTATAAAATGAATATAGTGTATTTGATATGTAGTCTATTACTTACAGCTATTCTCGCTACTGGGTTAGGCACAAATGCAGCGGTGTTTCTGGCTTAAGATGTCCCACTAGGACATCTAAATCGAAACCACCAACAAATACCGCATTCTCATGCGACAGCCGCTTCTCATTTCTTCTACTCTAGGCTTCTCATCCATATCATCTTCGACGCGAGTGCTCCTCATTGAACCCAGAAATCTTTAGAGCTTTCAATATGCAGGAAATTCAGAAGCCAGAGCCTTTGGCGCAGAGGATCCGTTCTGCTGCGCTTGACTGGTTACCGCTACTGATATTATTACCTTATATTATCAATTTCTTGATATTTCGTGATTTTGATATGATGATATGCGGCCTATCTGTACCCATATATGCCGCCTTTTATAATTCAGTCTATTTCCGTTATTTTTCAAAGATGAAAGCGATCCCTTCGCCCAAAACATCTCCCTCGCCTCTAACCGGTCACTTCAATGCAGTATTCACCATCATGCATGGAATAAGGACTTTAAAATATAGCAAAGAGCGGCCAGAGGCAAGCATTTTGCGTGTGGCGAATGGAGATGGGCAGTCTATTATCGCTTTATCACCCAAAGCGATTACCGAAGTGCTTGTGGCCCACGATGACCTTTTTGTCAAGATAAACCCGCTTTCGTTCTTTATTGGGAGACTTGCAAGAGGCATTTTATACGCGAAAGATCACGAGCAGCATGCGCAAATGAGGGGCGCTTTACTGCCAGCGTTTACTACCGAGAATGTTCATGCACTTGTCCCCGGCTTCCTTTCAGAAGCTGGACGACTGGCTTCTGTTGTGCGACACGAAGCTGTTACTGAGCCGTCTGCCAAAAAATTGAACACCAGCCGCATTCTCATGAGATCAGCTACTGACACCATGTTCCTCTCACTTATCGGTAAGCATTTTAATGCTCTTGAAAATGCTTCAAGTTTTTTGAACTCTACATGGGAGCGCGTCTACTCTCAAGACAATGGTCTCTCTGCGACGTTTTACGAAATATTTTCCTTTATCAAGTGGAAAAACCTGGACACGATAGATCAGTATGTTAGCGAAGCATTTCTGCAAAAGCTTTCTAGAAATGATTTTGCAGAGTCGGCCGCGGAAAAACAAACTTCTTCCGATATTGCAAGTTTTCTCATCAATCACGATGCCCAAGCTTGGACTTCAAAGGAATTTGTAAACCAGGTTCATTCACGTGAGTTTGACTCTTCTTTAACTATATCCAAGAAAGTTGCTAATCGTATAATTTAGTACTAAAAATGCGCAAACATAATTCCCAGGGCGTAGCACATACTCTTGTGTTTCTCTCCAAATATCCAGAGACTCAAACTCGTCTGCGCCATGAAATTCGCGAATCATTCCCGGATGGTTTCCATTCCATCAATACAGTCCGTGATATTGAATCTCTTTCCCTTCTTGATGGTATCTTGCGAGAAGTTCTTCGTCTCGCACCGCCGAGAACATTGATCACCCCGCGCGCACCGAAAGAGGACCTTTACATTGACGGATATTGCATCCAAAAGAAGACGCCGGTATATGTCGATTCATATGTTACAAACAGGTCGGAACTTTCTTGGGGCCCTGATGCATCAGAGTTTAAGCCTGAACGATGGGAGAATTCTGAAACTCGTCAAAATAAAAGTATGATGACATTTTACAAAGGACCTCGAGGATGTATTGGCGAGAAATTTGCAATGTTCGAGATGAAGGCAAAACTGATTGCATTGATTGGTAATTTTGAATTCAAGTTGCCTGACAAGGCTAATGTCGATGAGAATGCGTTGTATAACAATTCTCTGTCTGGCTCGTTATCGATTCCATTTGTCGTTACTGCTGTGAAAGGATGGTAGACCGATAGTTATGCTTAGTTGATTTTGACAGGCTAGGAGATTTTGCCTTTTTTTTTTATAAACCAGATAGTAGGAGTTGTGGCAGGGCGTTTCTTGGGTAGATAGGTACAAATATATAACATCAACGGTGTGACTTTTTAGTATGTAGTAGTAAGTATGATTGTTAAATGAAAAATAGAGTACAGCAAGAATTAATGCACAACTCTAAGCAAACTCCATCCATCCTGAATCGCCACGAAATATATCCATTCGTCTAACCAATGCCTTCAGCTTATCTTTTTCTCCTTCCCCAAAGTCATCTACCAATGACAAAAGTAGCGACTTCAAATCGGCATCATCCCACAATTTGAGTTTCAATTCGGTTGGTGATGTGAAGTACGGATCTTCCGGATTACTTTCGTTTTGCATTTGTTGTAACGCGAGGTCGGCAGTGCGCGACGACGAATCGCTTATCCGTAGCTTCTGCAAATATTGATAAGTCTGATGACGCTCATCTATGAATTCCAAAGGGATTCTTGATTGCTCTTTGAGTTTCGCTTGCTTATAGTGGGATGTTGTAACTCCCTTATAAGAAGTAATTAAATGCTCCTTTGCAGCATTTTGTCTGTTTTTATGCGGCGAGTTATTTGCTCGTCCGTCTTTTCTCTGCTTCTTTGGAGGGCAAATGACATCCTCTTCACTTTCAGATTCAATGACGAGTGGTTGCAGCTCGGGATCTGTGACAAAAAATGATCGCTGTTTAGGTACTGTTGCTAATCTAGCGTTTGGGCGTGGTGGAAGACGATCAACGTGAACGTGAACTACCCGTCTAGGCCGTTGCTCGTGGTCACTTTGTTCTGCTTCCGAAGTGTCTCGACTTGGTGAATCGTGGTTCTCATCAGAGATCACAGACTGTTCGCTTAAAGCTAAGTCAGTTCTTAACGCTAAGTCAGTTTTTTTGTTGACTGTCATCGGCATGGGTTCAGGCGGAAGGACAATCGTGCTATCGGGAGTAACGTAGGACTCGCCCACGTCCTCATCTATACCAACCCGCGCTATCTCCTCAACCTCAATTCCGACATTTGAAAACTCATCGGTGTTATCAGGAGAGTCGTATCGCTGAATAACTGGTTTGATAATCTTGTTCATTTTAGCAGGAGTCCATGGATTATCCAAAGTAACGTCCTTTCTGTGATCTTCTGGCTGTCTTTCATTAAAAAAATCATCAGCTGCTTCGGATACGTTAGATGAAATGTCATGCGCTTTTGGTATCACCGAATTACCATGCATTGAATGCATCGATGTAGTATCATTGTTCGTCTCCGATTCGTTCGCCGTTAGAAGACTATTCTCCTGCGCAAATTCAATTTCAGGTTCATCTTCCAGAAATCCTGGTTCGCCCTTTTGAGACTGATATACTTTTGCCAGTACGGATTCCCATTTCTGTAAAACTTCGTCCTCATTATACAACAGGATATCGTCTTTTGCTGGCTCGATATTAACATCGTAAGCAGCATGATCTGGAGCGGTCCGAATATTACACAAAATCAGTCCACGATGTGGCGAATTTATATACTTCTTAGTCACCGCCGATAGTCTCTTTGCTGTCATGAGTGAATTAGACATCATGCGACTGTCGATCGCGTATAAAACATGTCTATAATCACGACGAGAAGCCAAGGATGTGGTATCTGATCTTCCAGTAGCCGGTAAAACCGCCTCGATGATCCATCCATCAGCAAATTCTTCCTCAACAAACTCTGACGTCGAGGCAATCTCTCTACCCAGGCAGCTCAGCACTGCTTCTTGCAGTGTATTACCGCCTGAAACTACGACCGGTGGGACAATTGACCTGAGTACCTTTTCCGTGATTCGGAGTCTGCGATTAAGTAACGCAAATGAAATCAAGCAGGTACGGATTGCACTTAATGATTTCTTTGACGCTTTGATGTATTGCTCTTTGCGAACTGGGACGTTATTGAAGATCGAGTAAGCTAATATCGACGTTCCAACCGCCGCAGAAACAGTTTTGTAGCTGCCAATTCCATAAAGTAAGTATGTAGTAACACTTGATAGCACGAGCTGAGGCAACTTACTCTGACCTAGCGCCATTTCGCTGCACTGTCCATCTTTCGGCGATCACGTCGTCCTTGGTTCGAGACGTGATTTCTAATTTCCCAGCAACTTCAGCCAGACTGGCCAAGGCCTCTCCACGAAATCCAAGTGATTGAACTTGTCCTTTCTGTAGATCCTCAAAATTCTCTAATTTGGATGTAGTATAACGCGCACACATGAGATCTCGATCTTCGCCAGATCTCACACCAGATCCGTTATCTCGAACCATAACGCGTGCGATACAGGTCTGGTCAATTTCAACCGCTATATTTGTTGCTCCAGCATCAATAGCATTGTCGACGAGCTCCTTAATTATGGATTGAGGAGTCAGAAGTAGTTGTGCAGATACCAGACTACGCACGGTCGATGCTGGAAGTGCGGTGATTGATGTCATGGCTTATTCAGATCAGACTAAATTGTTCTTAGCTATTGAATTGGCATTTAACTCCATCGAAAAAAGAGCTTCATTCAATTCAAATAAATCATCTGCGCCTTCTATTTCCTTTCTCCGAATATCAACACTCACTATCGAGGCAGATGCGACGCGTCAAGAAAGTTACCCTGCCACAATGTCTCGTAGATGGGAACTAAAGCTCTTTTATAGTTTAGTTCTCTGTATTTCCCATCCCACTTTAGGCATTGGTACGCGTCCATTACTCTGTTTTGTTTACGTGCCAGAAAGTTGCCTTGTTAGCAGGCATTCCGCCTTATTTTTGTCGTTTCCTAGGATTGGCTTCTCTCTTTTTCTTTTTCTTTCTCTTTCCCTTTTTCTCTCATTGACAGCCCTCTGAACTTTTAGAATATAATTTGTATTTTGCTCTGAGAGTCATTGTTTATTGCAACTATTGAATGATATGCAGACTCGCTCCAGGACATCTGCAGTCTCAGATCTCGAAAGTGCCCGGCAAATAGTGCGGCATCCCTCTATTTCGGCCATTGATAAAAGATCACAGCTCTTACGCGCAAATGGCACTACGATCGAAAGAAGACACTCGCTGCCAACGGCGTATGGAGCGCCGATAGATCATTCTATAGAATATACATGCCAGCATGATGACTGCAAGCATGAGCTCGCCCGCGGTAATAAGCGAGTAAAACACCACGATGCACATGAAGAGATTAAAAGAAAGAGGGGTAGGCATTCGATTGCCACATCTACGGTTTCGCCTTATATGCATGATATGCAAAAATTGTTTCCGCCGATTGTAGGACAATCGGCTCCGGATGTGCGACAAAAGCGGCATGTACAAGCTGCTGCTAGACATTCTCCAAAAAAGAGGCAATTTGGCGTAGATGTCACGAATTTACCCAGCAGTCCACCAATCCAGAGAAAGAAGGAGTCAATAAAAATGAATTCGGACATGGACATCAGCAACTGCAAGCGGCTCTGCAAAAACAGCGTCCAACTTGCAAGCACATCCAATGGCGACAAAACACACCAAGCCCATGCTTTGCAGCCGAGTCTGGATCAATTATCTACCGAGGAGTCAATAGAGCTGCGTGACCATCTTGACAAATTCCTTGGCGAAGTCATGGAGCGCGAGATCGAGGCTTTGACTCGTAACAATGCTGCCTTCATTCGCATTCTCAGCACCTCCAATGCCCCGGAAAAGGTAAGAGAAGAATGCAGATCGTATTTGAGACGACAAGATCAGATGCGCCAAATGATTCAGAGCTTTATAAATTCTTTTGTTCCTCAGATTGGGGCTATGAAGTCAATGCTGGGTGCATGTGCTACATACTCAAACAACTATGTTCCAATTCTGGCTCAGTATCTCACTCAAAAGGCTGATGGTAATAGAAGAGCTCGGGGAAATATGGAATCATAATCATGTAGATAGATATAGACGGATACAGAAATAGCCTGCTATTGGGCAAAATTAATTGATGCTCCTTTGCATATTGAGCTTTCTGAAAAGGAAAAAGAAAACTTATAATCAGTTATAATGAATAGTTTAGCACTCGTTGTAATATAAAAATTGCTTTGTTTGAAACGGAGTGTCTGCCCAGTCGCGACTATTGGCCGTGACCTAATGCCATCTGGAGAGCTTGTAAGATAGATCAATGGACTATACACCTGGGCACCTGGGGCAAGGGGCCATTTCTTGGCTCGTCGGCGATTTCATCTGACGAAGACTAGGTCTTTAAGTTCATAACCCGGCCGAATGGATGCAGCCCCTGCTGCGAAGTAATAGCTCTATAATAGCTCTACAGCGGCATAAGTAGTCATATATTTGCAGACTTATCCTGCGCAGAACCTAGAGCGCCTTGTGGGAATACTCCATATTGATAGCCGTATCCAGGCGTATCCGCATCCAAGCCGTACCCCACAAAACGTGCCACGAGAACAGATGATGATCATCGGACAAACCTTAGCGTCCGCATCTGATTTTTGCCGCTATCATCCGCGGGTTGCTCGGCTTTCAGGCTGTTTAGAAAATAAAGTAGCGATGGCTATACTGATAACTAGCAAACGACGTTATAAAATAGACAGAAAAAAACAAATATCAGGAGGATACACATCATGATACGGTCCTGGGCTCATACACTAACCGTGTATATGCTGTAACCATAAATACACATGCCGCAATGTCCGAATGCTTTCGGCGGAAACTCCTAACCACATCCCGAAAATTGTTAAAACCCAAATATGCAAAACCCTTTTTTCCCCGCATTCTTATTATAAATATGCATCATCTTGACTTATCTTGACAGGTTCATCTTCCATACCTGCTTTTGAGATTTTCTAGAGCTAAAAAATAGTTAAAGCTAGTGCGCTAGCTATCAAGTCAGTATTCTATTTGGAAAATGGCCTCAAAAAAGGTTATTCCTCTGCTCATCAATGGCCGTCGCATTGTCTCTTCTGATGTCGCAAAACATATACCGGTTGTGGGTTCCCCTTCTAAAAGCAGCGATCCTGTTCACTACGCTCAG
The DNA here is from genome assembly GCF_038497685.1 of Kockiozyma suomiensis. NCBI lineage: Eukaryota > Fungi > Ascomycota > Lipomycetes > Lipomycetales > Lipomycetaceae > Kockiozyma > Kockiozyma suomiensis. The sequence goes on from NW_027117674.1 coordinate 398,156, forward strand.
GGAGCTACAAGAGAGCAAGCAATTGAAGCTGCAAAAGCAGCTAAAGCGGCTTTTTCCAGCTGGAAGAACTCATCTTTAATGGACAGACGCGAAATTCTTTTGAATGCTGCATCAATTCTCACAAAAAGAAGAGAGGAAGGTATTGAGCTTTCAGTGTTGGAAAGTATGCCGGAGGTATGATAAATGAGATATTGTCTTGCCAGTACTGTCACAGATCTATTCGAGCTAATTTGATGTTTGAATTTAGCGAAACTTCGCAACATTTTGCTACGATAATAGTATCAAGGATATCAAAGAATGGGCAAGTCAATTGACTACTGCTCTAAGGCCCGTTATGCCCGTCTCTGAAACTTCAGATGCTCTACCAATCGTTTATCGCGAGCCAGTGGGACCGGTACTCGGAATTGCTCCCTGGAATGCTTCCTCAGTTCTCGGTCTACGAAGTTTTGGAACACCTATTGCAGCAGGCTGCACAGCTGTATTTAAGGTAATCTATTCGTCCGTTTTTTTTTTTTTTTTTTGGCAGACTTCATTTCTAATATGATTTTATTTCAGACTTCCGAGCTTTCACCCGCGACCCATACGCATATGGCGCAAGCGTTTATTGATGCTGGGCTTCCTGATGGTGTTTTAAACGTTATTCACTCAAGGTTCGAAGATTCAGCGGAAGTTGTCGATTCTCTGATTACCAGTCCCGAAATCAGAAAAATTAATTTCACGGGTTCGACCACGCTGGGTAAAAAGCTTGCGGTTGCAGCCGCCGAGAATTTAAAGCCGATTCTTCTTGAACTTGGGGGGAAAGGTGCGGTCCTTGTCCTTGAGGATGCCGATCTTTCGGAAGCGGCCGCACAAATAGTGTCCGGAGCTTGGATGAATCAAGGTCAGATTTGTATGAGTACTGAGCGTGTATTTGTGCAAAGAGATATATACGATGAATTTATAGCCAGCCTTAGAACTGCAGCCAAAAACCTGCGGGGCGTTTTTGGAGGTTTCCCTCAAGCTCAGGAGAGATATGCAACTAAAGTCTATGGGCTCATTAAAGATGCTATTGATGAGGGGGCTGAATCGGTGTTTGGAGAGCTTAAGATATCGAACGGGTTAACACTGGAACCCACAATTCTGGCGAATGTGAATCCGGAGTCCGCGATTTATTCTCAAGAGACATTTGGGCCTACGATGATTGTCATACCTGTTGATTCCGTCGAAGAAATGATTGCACAGACGAACGCGAGTGACTATGGTCTCACAGTAGCATTGTGGACCGAAGACATAGTGCGTGGTTTAAAGATCGCGCGGGAAATTCAAAGTGGAGCGGTGCATATTAATGGAAACGTAAGTGTTTCTTTTCTATTTTATTTTTGATAGGGTTTTTTTTGCTAACTGAAAGAAATGTAGACTGTACATGATGAACCTACCCTGCCACACGGAGGAGTGAAGTCAAGTGGGTTCGGTCGGTTTGGTGCTGAGTGGGGACTTCAGGAGTTTACTGAGACGAAGACGGTTCGAATTAACGGATTTAACAAGAAGTCGATTTCATAAATTTATTGCTGCAACGAATTAGTACGTGATGCAAATTGTTGTATCTTAGAAATGTATCGCTTATACTGCTGCAGTTTATTATTCGCTTTTTTCTGGTTCGGGAGTTAACTTATGTACTAAACAATCATATCAACTTTTATTTTAAAACCCTAGTGGCAAAGTAATAGACAATAACCTTGTAATCCGGCAGCTCTTGATATCTCTGCTGACAAGAATTATATGCTGGCATTTTGAATACGGCAAAATAAATGACTACACCGCGATGGAGTGGTTGCAGTTTGTCTGCCGTCGTAAACTAGAGATTAAGGGAATGATTTCCAACTGTAGTAGATGTCACGTGACTTGCTGGGAGTAACAAAATTCGCGCTACTCTGATCTAGCGGAGATGGAAAAATCACAAGGAGAGCAAAGGCGAGCGACATGCCTCTTTCTATAACGCGATATAATACGAAAACGCAGCATCCTAATGAACGAATTACTTTTATTAACGCGTTACCTGGATCTCCTCCAGAAAATCAGATACTTTTAAACCATATTGCAGCTATCGTGTTTCCCATTATGAAGAAGCATTCTCTAAGTATCACCAGCCTGGAAGAGAATCGTTACAACAATCAGTACTGGGGAATTAATTACAATGCTGGGGAGAGCGTTCGCCTGGTTTTGAGAGGACCGAATAAGCAACTATTGGGATTTCGACAGGTAAGTTTCTGCGTCATGAGGTAGGTTACGATTCAATTCGGAAACTAAATCTGGGAATAAACAGGTTCTGAATGTCATGATCCATGAATTAGCACATAACAAACAAATGAATCACTCGAAAGCTTTTTGGGCTGTGCGCAATGGTTTCATGAAAGAGATCCAGGAGTTGCTAGCTCGGGGATATACCGGCGAAGGTTTCTATTCGCATGGTCGTGAACTAGGGACCTCGCATATCGTACAGTCGATCGCTCTATCAGCCGAGGATATGCCTGATGATCTTTGTGGAGGATCGATCGTCCGTACCAGGCGAAGCAGGGTCGTCAGACGACGACGGGCCAGAAAGCGGAAGTTTGAAGGAGAAGGTATCAATGTCGGCGGTGACTTAGAGATGCGTAAGCGGCTTGAAGGAGGCAAAGTCAACAAGAGTGCACCGCGGGTTGCCAACAGTGATCGTGGGAGAGAGCTGCGTTTGAAAGCAGCGGCATTGCGCGCTCAAAAGTTATCCGAGGAAAGACAACAAGCTGAAGATGAATACGAGGAGACGCTTGAAGAATATTACGAAGAGGAGAAATATCGCGATACCGAAGATGAAAAGAAATGGCTACATGATGAATTGGAAGGAATGTTTGATGACAAAAAGAATATCGATATCATAGGTTCGGACAATAATGATGCGATTCCGATCAAAAGTGACGACGCAGAGCCTCCGAGTCCGCCACTAATACCTAAGAAGGAGAAGAAAGACGGGATAGAAGTGATAGAAATAGACTAGCAGGTCTTTTGGTTGAGTACAATGTATTATTAGTATAATTTATTTTTGGACGAATTGGCAGTGTTCGTTTCGCCTTGAATTTAAGTAGATATTCGATTACTGAGAGAATCAGATACTGTTCACGTGATAAACCTTAAGGGTGACGATTGTGGGCAAACTCCCAAGCGCTTACTTCACAAAATTTTTACAGTTCCCAACCAGCTTCTCCATCAACAGTATATTAGAGAGTCAGTGGCAGCGACGAAATAATTTCGGACAGTTCACAATCATAGTAATGGTCTCATCATTACGCGACTCACCGTCGCTGCCTATTGTGAACCAATCAATAGGGCCAGCGATGGCAATGAAGGGGTCATCACAGTCACACGAGTCGCTCAAGCGAAAGCGCTTCCAGTCTCTCTCTATGTCTCCTTCGTCATCTGATTCCGGTGAAGATATCAATGGATATCAAAGTAATCAGCATGTTAACAAAAGACGCACGTTGACGAGACCTAAAGATGTTGCGTCAAATCCTAATAACAGTCACTCGGACACGCGATCCCTGGACGAGGATGAGGCAATGGCTCAACGAATGCATTACGCATTTGTCAATAACATTTTTAACGAACTTCGAAAGGTATATTTAAATCTTTTATATTTTTGTTTTCTTTTTGAAAATCTTAGACTTTGTTTCGCCACCAGAGTTCTAACGACTTAATCACAGGGAAACACCGGTCCCATCAACTCACTCGCATCTGACTTCGCGATCGCGCTTTTCACCCCCTCAAGTCTATCCATAAACCAAATGTGTCAAATTATTACAGCTTTAATATCTCAAATGGACAATCTCTCTTCGAACCACTGCGTTGGTCTTATTCGCGAAATCATCAATCTACAGGGTATTGACACTGATGTCGCAAATGTACCTGTGGCGCAACGGAAGTCATTCAAAGCTCTTGTTGCGGTTCATGGTCGTTTTATAGCAATTCTGGTTTCGACTATGCCAAAATGGTACTCTGAAGTTGTCACTCGCGTGGTCGGAGAATTCAGCAATGCATCCGTGAGTGCGACAGAGAGATGGCATTCTTTGCTTCAGATACTGACAAATTTGGTACCAACGTCTGCCTCGGTCTTGCAATCAGCAATTGTCAAAATGTTTCCATTTAAATACGATGATTCTTCTTTGCTACTTTGCTATGTGGCAAATATTCTCAAAGTCACCGAGTACGTGCCCGAGTTACAAGGTGCCATTTGGGCCGTCATTGTCGAACGAGCCGTTGAGCTTGATGTAGATATGGAAAACAAGCTCGGCGAGCTAGAAGACGACGAAGAGGAAGATGATGATGACGATGATGACGTTGACGATGATGATGATATCGGCGGTAGCGACATAAAAAAGCCATTGACTTTTGAATTACCTGCTCAGTTGAAACAGGCGACTGAAGACGAATATACAGAAGATGATATTGTTCTTTCAAATCAGATTGCGACTCCGGACGTCGATCTTGATCCCACTAATGTCAAAGCTATGTCTGCAAAGCTAGATGCATTGATTTCGTTCCTCATTGTTGAACTAAACAGCTACTTTGATAATCCACAGACAGAGCCTTCTGACGCTCTTAGCCTCTATTCGACTCTGCTGTCTCATTTCACAACTTATCTGTTACCGACTCATCGTACACATGCAATTCAATATCTTTATTTTTCAATCACTCAATGTGCCGGGCAGTGTACTGAAGCGTACCTGGCTTTATTGCTTGAAATGGCTTTGGATCCTAGCAAGCCCGTTCCCCGTCGTCAAATGGCAATGCAATACCTTGCGTCCTATGTTGCACGCAGTCGTTCGGTAACTCGATCGCAACTATATTTCGTGGTTTCCATTCTATCGTCGTGGATTGCTCGCTATATCGACGAGCGCGAGTATGAAGTTCCTAATTTATCTGACAGCAGTTCAGATAAGGCCACGAGAGCATCAGTTGATATTGCTCGGTTTGCAATGTTCTATTCCGTCGTCCAAGGATTTTTTTATATTTTTTGTTTCAGATATACTGAGCTTCGCTCAGACGAATACAATCCTGAGGAAGATACCACCATCTCCCAAGAAAGTGGGGCAGGAGATTGGGTTAAGGGAATTCCTCAGTTATTGCAACGAATCGTAAATACTCGGTTTAATCCATTGAAATGGTGCAACAAAGATGTTGTCTCCACCTTTGCAAAGGTAGCACAGCGTGAAGGAGCCGCTTACTGTTTCTCTATCATCGAGCGAAACAAGCGTAGCGGACGTAATGCTTCGTCTTCTTCTAAGGAAGAGAAAGTGGAGGTTGTCATCTCTGCTAATGATCAAGCCTCGGGCAATGCGGAGTTCGAAGGCGCGAATAAGAAAACAGAAATGAAACAACTTGAAGGATATTTCCCATTCGATCCTCTTATGTTGAAAAAAACTCGACGACTGATTAAGAGCGATTATATTACTTGGAGTGAAGTAGCTGTTGACGACATCTCATCTGAAGAAGAAGATGAAGAAGATGAAGAACAAGATGATGATGACGAAGACGATGGCGACGAAGATGATGAAGCTGAACAAAAAATTAGTGATGAGGAGCTAGACAACGAGAGTGAAGAAGAAAAATAGGAGTAAAATGAATACGAGGGTTGCATGTTATACTACAAGAAAGCTCTATGGCAACTGTATATAACGTCCTGGAAGTTTGTTACAAGTTCATGGTATGGTGTTTTTTGTTTTTACTTTGTCTTTTAATGCATTCCTTTTTTATACTGGGTGCAGCCGTAAGGGCCTGCAAGCATATAGTAAGTTCTATACAAAATTTGTAATATTGAACATCTGATCCTATTGTATAAAATATGTAGACAAGACTTTTTCAGTTTTATAGACAATAAATGAACAAGAAAGTGAATAATTGAAAAGAAAAATGAACTACATTACATAATAAAACAAGGAATTCCAAAACGATCACAAACTAATAAAACAAAACCAGTATTGAGCTGAAAAATGTTGGTAAGACGTAAATAGTATACATATGGCTAAATTACGCCTGCATATTTAGCCAGCTCCATTTCTCTCTGTTCTTCCTCACCAGGCTCTGAGGTATTATTCTTAAACCACTCTTCTCTGAAGTTCTTTACTCGAATCTCATATGCCGCTAATGCTTCCCTGTACTCTTTCATTCTTCGATCGTTCTCTAATCTGTTTCGATTCGTTTCTTCAATAATCGGCTTCCTCTCTTCATCTGCTAAGTTCCGCCATCTGAGACTCAATAATGACCGAATATCTGCCATTGTAGCCTTGGCAAGCGGATCACCAGTCGCCGCACGTCGCTGATTATCCGCCTCAATACGCATTTTCTCCCATTGACCTTTTTGGAAAATGATAAACGGATTCAAGTGCATCTTCTCAGGCTTGAGAGGTTCTTCGCGACCAAGAGCAAGCACAAGCGCTTTTTTACACTCGGCATTATGATTGGCTGTGCGTAAATCGCGTAATTGCCGCGACCGAGAAAGGTGCTGCATGCCTTCTTGCCGCGACAATTGGCGCAAAGGTGGGAATTGCTGCGATTTATTGACGAAATCAGTACCAGACGCGCCTGCGAACCTGTAATTTGCGTCAGGTGTGCCGGACGGAACTGCTGACATTGCGCCAGTATTTCCGGGTTTGGCACGCGGACGACTTGGTCCCGCTTTGCGCTTGTGCATAGAAGTCGCTTCACCACCATCAGCCATTTGCTCGACGAGAAGCATCTCTTCTAGAGATATGCGTGGCAAAACCACAGGCAATGGCACCGGCGGAGGCACATCACCCACGTAAGCGCTTTTTGGTGGTGGCGGGAAAGTTACAGTCTCGGTTTGTAGCGGCATGTTTGGTTTCGGCTTAGGCTTGACGAGTGGACTAGCGAGCGTGATGCCGCCTACAATACTGCGAAACACTTCCTCTGCAGCGCGAAGGCCGGAAAGATATGCTCCGTGTACTGTGGCGGGGTGCGTGCGAGATGTAGCCTCTCCGGCAAAAAACAAATTATCATCACACACCGGCTCGGCAAGATTATCGTAATCCTTGCCCGTCGCATTGGGGCCGACAAAGGAGTAAGATCCATAACTAAATGGGTCCATATGCCAGTGAGTGATAATTATCTCCGTGGGATGCGGAATATTAGTTGAAGGATATATGCGCGCTAACACATGAGTAGCGTCACGAATGAGCACCTCATCAGGCTGGATGGATGTCTCGTAGGCCGCTGAGCCCGCCATCAATGCAACTAGTCATATTAGTTAGTTCTTTTCCTCTTCCGTTTTCTGACTCGAATAGAACAGAACATACCTAAACATGGTTTTCCAACCACTTTATAGCAATTCCAAAACATATAGAAACGACCTCTTGACGCAACATAACTATTTTGATTCAAGGGATCGCCAGAGGATCGGTCTCTAGCCACACCAATCAAATCACTTTCCATATCCCAGAAGCAATGATCATACACTAACACAACTTTATTCAACACGCCAAACCCAAGATTCTGAATGCTCTTTTTCTTGGGCAAAGGCAACTCTGGTTGGAAGTTTACTGACCCAGCTTTTAGTACACCAAGTGGTACTGTACAGATTACCCGATCTGCCGAAATACGCTCGCCACTAGCCAGAGAAACGGTAAATCGTTTATGACTCTCGTCTTTAGTCTTGTCATACGATACATCTGTAACTGTACTCCTGAACCGTACATCAAGTTTCTGAGGAAACAAGTAAAGTGCACGCGGAACCTGCATATATCCACCATCTTTGACCATAGTATGCTTTCCAGAAAACTCATTCCCATCATCTTGATCCCACGATCCAAGTGACAAATTATGCACAGCTGTTGCATTAGCGTATTCCATATTTGCATAATGCCAATTCAGCAATCGCAAATCTTGATCTGTTAAGTCGGCTAAATTGCGCACAATCTCAAGTTGTCCGTCAAGTGTGGCACCTAACGTCGGAGACCCATCCTTCGGAAGAGGAGCTGTGGTCGATGCATTACTCGAAAGTCCCCTCTTCGACACAACGAACCCCAAATCCGCAAGCTTGCTCTCTAGAGGGGCCTTGGTAGTACGAGAGCCATATGACTTACCAAACATCAATTTGTTTGCAGATCCGTCATCTCCATGCTTGCCAATAGCCACGATACCTGAAGAAGCGGTAGAAGAGACTCCAGTAGATACCGTGGGCGTGTTAGATGTTGACGATGAATCAGAGGCCACATGCTCAAGCGGCGGTAACTCAGCAGTGTTAGCTTCCATCCGGGCTATAGTACGACCGCCATCACCTATCGGATCCTTTCCAGCTAAGATTAAAGGAACATCTCCTTCGACTGTATGCTGTGGCGTAGGCTTCGCACTGTAAATAGAGACACGATCAAGTATATCGTTAAATAAACCCTCCGCTCTTCTATCAAGTGAAGTCGACACTGGTCCTCCTGTCACCTCATCATATAGCTCTCCCGCATCCTTGAGCTCGTGACACTCGATCCCAAGTTGCTTGCGGATGATTACACTCATCGGGTTCCCATTGTTGAATCCAGTAACAATCTGTCCTCCCAAATCGACCTTGCAAGTCTTTTTATCAGATGCATCACGTTGAAGAGGCGCGCTGTATACACGTCCACCAATTCGCTGACGTCCTTCTAAAATCACAATTTCAGGCGCATCTTCATATCCGGTAAGGAAATCATCGTATTGTTTGAATAACCCATCAAGCTGCCTAGCACAACCCAGTCCTGACATTCCAGCGCCTAGAATCACGATTCGCAATCGCTTTCTCCGCACCTCTGGAATAGGTAACTGATAAGGGAAGTTATTGCGACAGCGAGGAATGTCAATGACGCCAAAGTTGATGTAGCCAAAACGAACTAGAATCTCATACGCTGCTTCAGCTAGACCAAAAAATCGAGGATCACGAGCACACCCGGCTGCCTCATTTCGAGTAACAGATACATGATGATTCATACGCCAAAGCAAAAGGATCCCGTTACGGATATTGAGATATGTAGTTACATGAAGATGATTAACCCCATTCCTCAAAACTTTATATTCAAGGGGATGTAAAGCAAAAGGAGGTAATCTCGAAGCAATAGCGGCTGCAATGCCTTCTCGTGCAAACTCCTCGGAGGATTTTTTATTAGAAATTGACGACTTTGCATAGTACTCCAGACGATTATACGGTACTGAGGTTACAAGTTCCGGCAGGACTCCCAGAGAGGCGATATACTCACTACGAGTCATAGGGGGATCGACATAGTCACTTTCAGCTAGCATTGTCTTGAGAATCTCATCCCTGTCTTTGCCATCCAGATGAGGTAATTTCAACGGAAATTTGGAGTCTGCGAATTCGTTAGCTTTAATTAGGTTAGAGTAAGAAGTCAAACAAACCTTTATCATCAGGCATTACGATAGAGCTTTGTTCTGACTTTATATAGGAGCTCGTGTCTGCAAGAGTGCTTGCTGTATTCGCAGAATGCACGGAAGCAGGTGCCAGTGGAGGAGGCAACTCTTTTGGAATCATGACCTTCGGAGAACTATCATTACCACTACTCTTCTTTACAAGCGATGATTTTGAAGAACGCCTCGGCGCCGCAGCCGGCTTTTCTGTAGATAGGTTGGAAACTTCCGATACACCAGTACCAGGCAGCCCGGGATTCATGGACATTAGAGGTGAATTATGAGCCGACAACAGCTGCTGTTGCTGTTGCTGCTGTTGCTGCTGTGTCTGTTGGGATCTCGACACCTGAAATGGAGGTTGGCGCGCAGAGTAGAATTCCGACGTACCACTTTTTACCCGCTTCCTGGGTGGCTCAGACATCAGATTAGAAGGCACTGAGGTCGAAAACGCATTGGACTGTTGCGGCTGCTGAGATTGCACATGCTGTAGCTGCATTGCTTGGTTCTGGACAGGACTAGGGGCAATACTAGAGGCCTGAGGCTGCATATAATGCGACGTCTCTCTTTGCATTTTTAAAGGCTTTGATTTAGGGGCCGAAACCGGTGCTGGAGGAATACCGGACTGAGACGCAGTGTTGATAGGTAAAGAAGACTGATGGGTAAGCGTTGGAGTTTGGTGTGGAGTTGACAATGGAGTAGTATGAGCTGATCGTGACTGCTGTCGAAGCGATTGCGGATAGGAGGCTATAGGTGAATTGTTGATAGGCGTCGAAGCTCCAGATATGTTACCTACACTTCCTCTATGAGGAGCCGCCTGCTGCTGAGAAGGAACCGGTATTTGATTAGAACTGAACTGATCTTGAGGAAAGTATTGGGACTGAGGTTGTTGTTGTGGATGTTGACCAGATGGGGGAGCGTAGTACTGCTGCTGAGGCTGCATGCGACCAGTCTCATTTGAAAATTGCATATCCTGTGAAGGTTGTTGTGAAAGCTGCTGCTGCGGTTGAGAAGTAGAAGCAAAAGAGTGAGGCTCGAACATTTCAAACTGATTATTTGAATGCGAAAACGCCATATCACTGCTCTGATAGCCAAAACTCGAATCTTCGTTGTGTTGCCGCTGCTGCTGCAAATGAGGTTGCGCATGCTGCGATGCAGCTTGAGGTAAAGACTGCTGAGGTTGGTGAGCATGCGACTGATCAGGCGCATTCGGGTCCCAGTCCAAACCAGGCCCACTTTGAGAATCGAGAAACTGCGCCCAGAGGTTATGATCTGTAGATATGTCATCGTTCTCAGTAGGATTCTGATGTCGAGTATTGATACCCAATGTTGACGAGGCCAGATTTTCTAAATCACAATCAAAGGCAGCTTGATCGTCGGGGATAGGCTCTCTCTGCTGCTGTTGCTGTGGCGGCTGTGGTGCTATGTTTGGATATTGTTGTTGGCTGAATCCAGAATCTTGATACATGCCCTCATGCCCGTAGTAACCGGTATAACCATACTCGCTATTGCTATGTACATCCTGCGATATCGGAGGTGGGTACGCTTGCTGTTGCGGTAGCGGGGCTGCATCACCGGGTTGTGAGTGCCCATTCGGCGGATAAAGACCGATATAGTCTGGTTGCTGATTTCCTGCCATTTCTCAGCAAGCAGCTTTTGCAGACGAAAGTGCCGGCAAATTTCTGAATAGCATGATCAATATTGTTAGCACTAAACAAGACCGAAAGTAGCACGAGTCGCGTCTAAACTGGCGGAAGAAACACACAGACTATACAAAACAGGTTCTGTTCCTCCGGAAAAAGAGAACTCTATGCTAAAAGCTTATCCATATCTGATTTCTAAGTCGTAAATAGTAAAGCAAATATGGATCTTGCCTCCTCGCCGTGTATAGATCTCTCTCGTATCGCGACCTGCTGAAATCTGAATCAAAGACTGACCCTGACCCTCGATTTGCCGCAGCGGGTGCCATCAAACGCCCTAATTTTGATGTTTATGGAATAGGGTTATGATATCAGTTTGACAGAAGAGCTGGCTTTCTCGTTGCTTTCACGTCACCACCACCACCACCTCCTCCACCTCCTCATCCTCCTCCTCCTTCACATCGCCACTATCGACACCTACCGTTAGCATGCGTATTCCCTCCTTGGTTGCAGTTTCCTCATTTGTTGTAGCTGCCTCTGCTCAGCTTTTAGGTAGTCTCCGTACTGGAGTCTACCTTCCCGATGCAAACCCAGACGCTCTCAGACCTTTTTACAAGCCCTCGCCTCTCGAAGCCAAGGCAGAGCTAGTCCGTGCAGAACGTGTATACGACGACCAGCGGCAGATGCAGCGCCAGCAGCAACGCGTTCTTTACGGAGAAAACCCTGAAGAAGACGTTCATGCAGAAGGTCATGGTGTTCAATTGCTCATGACCGATGCCATGGGAGTTAACCGCGACATCAGCATCTTTGCCGGTCTCACGCGACAAGTCGAGAATCTCATGTACCGTCTTCAGGATCCTTCGCTCGATACTCTTGTGCTTGCACCTACGAATACTGTCATGCAAAACTTACCTCGCAAGCCGTGGGAGGACGCGCCGGAGGCCGAGCCAATGTCGCCCAACGCCGGACCTCACGGTGAAGAGCGACGAGCGCTGCAAAATATCGAACGTTTTGTTCTCAGTCATGTGGTCTTTGGTTATGGATTTCATCAGCCGAAGCAGAAATCCAAGTGCGGAACTGGCGCTAGTGATTTATGGTACGAGAAGTCTGGTGCCAACGTTGTCGTCCACAGCGACAGTAAGGTCGCAAACGTAGTGAAGATGGAGAGAGTGGGTAATGGCCAGGTTTGGAGTGTCGACAGTGCTCTCTATTAAATATTATTGGATTATGAAAGGGTGACAAAAAAAATTGTTGTAGGGCTTAGGTTGTTTTTATTTGGTTGAATCATGGGACTTGATTCTTTATTGCTAGGCTGGGATGGTTAGGAAACAGGTGTTTTTTTTAGTTCTGCTGTCGATTATCGATATAACTGGTGATTGTAAATAAATTACTCCCAACATAACTTGAACTCCAGATGAGATATTTACAGACAGGCAGAGAGACTGAAATATTGAATAATATTCAGATAGCGTTCAAAGGTCATCTTCATCCCCCAATCTTATAGCCCCTTCGCTGCTCTTTCTGCCAGCAATAAAGCAAACTATTGCCCCACCCGCCAATGCACTAGCAGCATAAAATTGTAGTCCGCCGAAACCGCCGCCTTCTGTTCTTCCGACAATACCGCCGGCAATAGGAAGCGAAACAAGTGACCCGAATGCCATAACAAAGCTCATTGCACCAACACGAGATCCAATATCTTTTGCCGGCGAGATACGCGCCACGACAGAGGGATATAAGGCTAGAACGCCGCCGCTTGCAGCACCGTAAACCGCCGCAGTAAACACCACCGCGTTCTCACTTCTGCTTGCGAACCACAATGGGAAGCAGGTGAGCGATGCACATGCAGCAACGCCAGTCGAAGTGCTGAATTGCCATTTTCTAGAATGAGACCGGATGTCAGCTACTGCGCCCGCGGCTACTCTTCCGAAAAGTGATCCAGCGCTCATGGCCGTCACGACATGCAACGCGCGGTCGAGAGGGACACCGATGTGCAGAGCATGAGAAGCCATGTACGCATATGGCACAAAAATTCCAAGGTACGTTAGTGACATTGAGAGAGTAAAGAGAGCAAATACAGGTTCGTTCAAGAATGGTTTCACGAAATTATTTCGGAAATCGAAAGATCGGCGGCCGTCGCTTACAACTTGCATTCGTATCGTTGATGACGGAATAGTCACGCACGCGACACAAAACTGTATCATTGCCAAAGCAAAGACGGCCCGTTGGTAGGATTTTTGAGTGGAGAGTTGGTCGAAAACATATGACATTACAACCCCACCGATCGACGATCCGGTGGTGGCAATACCAAATGCAACGCCTCGTTTTTTCACAAACCAGCTTGACATACTTGCTGTAGTACTATAAAATAGCATAGCAGCTCCTAAAGGTACGATAAAGCTTTGGACAATCATAAACTCGATCCAATGCGTACAAAAAGCGGAAAGAAGAATGCCAAAAGGGAGCATGAAGGTTCCGGTGATGGCAAGTATGCGAGGACCGTACATGTCACAGACGCGACCACACAGCAGTCCGGATGCAGAACATACAAAGGACTGAGCAGATCCAATCCATGAGATATCCGCTGGAGAGAGATCAGCAAGTTGATGTGTGTGATAATATGCCAGAAAAACGCCGACGATATTGAGATATCCAAAGGCGCAAAATTGCCCAGCAAAGCCGCCGACAACAGATAGCCATGCTAAAAATTGGAATATCAGTAATACACCAATGAGCATCCTAGCTTATCCAAGAAAACATACGTCGTAAACCAACATCTGGCAAGGTTTCTATATCTATGAACTCGGCTTCTGCCACATCGACCTCGTCGTTCATAACCAGAAGCTTGCCATTCTTGACTATGTCGGCAAAGCGAGCGTAAGAGCCTGGCTCTGACGCCGGAAGAATAACATCATCTTCATCGTTAGACGCCCAAACGGGCATAACTCTGTTGGGTTTTATAGGAAACGCGAGGGTGAGACGGGTGTAGATGCAACAACAAAGGATGCTACCGTCGCCCTTGGTCCAGCAGCCGCGCGCCACGGTCTGTGCGGCAGACCTTATCGATTAAGACTGATAGCGGGTGCCACTGAAGATAGTCAGAGTAAGGCAATATCGTTCAAACTAATATTGCCAGAACCAATAATATTTTTCATGCTGTTGGGTTTGGACCAGCTGCGGGTCGACAGGGAGATATGAAAAGTAGAGAAGTAGGCTGCTGAATTCGGCCAGGCTGACAGAATTGCGGAGGTAAAAATACTGAATGCTAAAATGTTTACGAATACACAAAACATAGAGATACTTGGAATAGATTCTTAATTTAAATTTTTGAATAAAAATAGTACAACTATTCAAATAAGGGCCTCTGTTTGCATTCGGGACAGACAATCGGATAAGGATCTCACTGAGAGACCACGATACGAGACTGGACAGAGTAGGTCTCTCAGCAACCACGGTCTGAATCGCAGTAGAATGAGGTAACCAGGCCAATTTCACCCCCCTGACATTTTTATCAAAAATTACAGTTATAGAAGTAGCTTTCTGTTTTTGCCGAAGTTCGGCAACATTTGCGATGAACACATCCTGCGAATGCTACAATCATATCACCAGATCGACGTGCGAACTTTATTCTCACTGCCTGCGAGAAAGGCTCGAGATATGTCAATCGCCAATAACAATTCGACTTCTGATAATTTCATTTGCTAGGTCGAAGAGTGACCGAAGTGCAACTGGGTGTGCATCCCCGCAAACGCCGCCAAACGATTTCCAAACTCTGCGAAGCTTTCGACACCGAGACAGCATTGGCCTCTCTTTTAGATCAGCCACCTCCAAGCAGTAACCATGCGACTAAGCACACAGAAACAGATACTGGTATTAAGGAGCGCTACTATTTTCTGGCCACTGTAGGTTTGTTTCCTCTCTGTTTTATCGCTCACGTAAGCGAGTTCTGCTTTGGTAGGCTTCATCTTGACAGCGAAGACATATTACGACCATTTCGTGAGAGATCAAACTAGGTCGTAGTCTATTGATGTCGGCTGGAGCCTATATTAAAGCCTCCTATTGCCATGGATGATAAGCCATTGGCAGCTGATGGGGCGCTGCAAAAACCGGTCGAGCTCAACGCCTTCCGGAGCAAGACCTATCTAGTTGGCGCCTCGCTGAGGGTATCCTTACTATTTCGAGATATTTGACTTTCTATGATAAGATTAAGGCTGATATCAGAAGGAGATTTAGATTTATCCTTTCTTTTATGCACTGACCATTTTCGATTTTGGGTAAAGTTCACAGAGGTATTAAAATGTCATTAGACAATACAAGGACGATTTTCCGCTCCTCAGTGCCGACAATATTCAACTACTCGAACTGCTCATTGGTACTTTATTTTACTTCGTCATTACTGCAGCGTGCTTGGATGCTTCTATTTTTTAGATGATTCGTATCCCAATCCCCCAATGACCGAAAACCACCTAGGGATAGTAAATTATACATATCTGACTGTGTTGCCTCGAATTTACATTACTACACCCTCCGCGGAATGACTGTCAAGTTCAATGAATAAGTACTTATGTTCAAATGATATGAGAGTTATGCATTCTATTATGTGTCATTTCTGTTAATATATTTATATTTATACACACTCGGAAAATAAAATAAATGCTTCTTTTGCTTCGATAAAAACGACTTGACTATATCTGCATCTGAATTGAATGCAGGATGATAAACTCTATGTTACATCACGGCAATAGAGTACTTCAATGATAATCTGTCGACTTGATAGTATAAACTACATTTCAATTACAATATAGTACCTACACCTCACAGTAATGTTTAAAAAATCTCGAAGAAGTAAAAGCCAAATTGAGCGCCAAGGGGCTCAGTAAACGCCTCTCGTGCCTATTTCCCGCTTACGCAAATTAGCCGGATTAATCTGCTATAGGCGAATTACTGACTCACCACAAGTCCTAATTAAGATTAATCGTTGCCTCATCCCAAAGAGGAGTATGAATCCCAGAAGCAGTATTCTATCGAAAGGTCAAAGTCACCGTGCGCTGTTGCAAAGTCTCGGTGGCGCCGGCGACGGCGCCGCCACCCGGTGGAAGACGGATGCGGCTAAGAGACAACGAGTTGACAGTATGTTTTAATGCCTATCATGCTTTGATATTCATTGTCGCCTCAAAAGTAGTGAGCAGATGCAAAGGCAAGGCTCTATGAAATTCAATATATCATAAAATATAGATAGCACAATTCGCTTGATAGCAGCGATTTGAGGTTTGGAGATATAAAGTTTCCGTGATAAGATCGGCTTTTTCTCCTTCAGCCGCGTCTCATCTTCGGCAATAAGTCGCATTTCATTCACAGTTAGATCTTGATATTCTTGGTATCAACAATAGATTGCACATTTCCCTCTGACATCGACATTGTAGCTATGCAAGCTAGTCTTTTTGATTGGGTAAAAAAATACAGACCCGCTTACCTTATCTTTAGTTCAAGTTAAGGTATCGGGTGATTTTCGGAGAAGGCGTAGCAGTATAAGCTAATTCGCCTTATCAGTACTGACTCTCAGATACCAAAAAAAGTATCGGGCAACCATCAGCTCATGCTTCTACTTGTAAAGAAAAAAGAGAGAATACTTTGAGCACAGATCCTCTGTTCAAGCTGCCAAATTGGTGCATACTTTTTTGAATTGTTATCGTGTTAACAAATGTTGGTTATCGTAACGGGCGGCAGGTCTGTGTGCCTAGCATCTATCGTGTAGTGGAATTACGTCTATATAAAGTATCCTCCCCGCCACCTGTCAAACAGACCCTTTTCGGTACTTTATTATACACTCCACCTACAATTTCCATAATTTCCACAATGAATGACATTGAGGAGACAAAGACTATTGCTGGCGACGCTGCCGCAGCGGTCCCTGAGAAGGGAATCACAGTCGATAATGCCGACATGGCTTACAAGTTCTTGCACGAGGCTCGTGATGATAACGTAGATCTTGAGTCTGTAAATGAGAAGCGTCTTCGCTGGAAGATTGATTTGCATTTAATGCCTATTCTCATGTTTATCTATTTTTTGCAGTACCTTGACAAGACCCTGCTTAATTATGCTGCCGTCATGGGAATCAGAGAGAACCTTACTGATTCGCAATACTCAAATCTGGGAACTATTTTCTACGTCGGATACATCGCCTCCGAGCCCATTACTACTTACCTCATGCAGCGCTTCCCTCTTGGAAAGTACCTTGGAATCAACGTCACTCTCTGGGGTGTCGTTGTCGCCTGCCATGCTGCCTGCCACACCTATGCGCCTCTTATGGTCATTCGTGTCTTACTCGGTGTCTTTGAGGCCTGTGTTGCCCCTTCTCTGGTCTTGATCACTGGTATGTGGTGGAAGAAGCCTGAGCAGCAGCGCAGAACTGGTCTCTGGTATATGCAGATTGGTGTTGCTCAGATCATCGGCGCTGCTATTTCCTATGGATTCCAGCACGTCAACTCTACCAGACTTGAAAACTGGCAAATTCTTTTCTTGTTTATGGTGCGCGCCTTTGTTGCTGCAATGTTTTATAATTTGTTGAGTCAGTTACTAATTGATTTTGTTCATCAGGGCCTTTTGACTGTTGTCGTTGGTATCGCTACTACCTTTCTTCTCCCTGACAATCCTATGGGTGCACGCTTCCTCACTCGCGGCGAGAAGGTTCTTGCTATCGAGCACGTCCGTCAGAACAAGACCGGTGTCGAAAACAAGAAATTTAAATGGGACCAGGTCCGCGAGCTTTTATTCAATGACCGCTATACCTGGCCTGTTTTCTTCATAACTCTCTTGGCTATGATTGATAATGGTGCCGTGTCGAACTTTTCGTCAATTATCATCAAGACTTTCGGATTCTCTAATGAGCGCACGACGATTATCCAGATGCCTTCTGGTGCTGTTTCAATCATCGCTACCATCTTTGCCACGTACGCTGCATCATGGTCTGATGAGCGCGCTCTGTTTATGGGAATTATCACTATCCCTTCCGTGCTTGGAGCCGGTCTTCTACTCGGTCTTGACCAGAAGCTCAAAGTTGGCCGCCTATTTGGCGTTTACCTTCTCAACTCGTGTCCCGCCATGCTTCCTGTTGTTTATGCATGGTCTGGTGCCAACACTGCAGGCTACACCAAGCGCGCGATGCGTAATGCCATTATTCTCATTGCGTTCTGTATCGGTAATATTATCGGTCCTCAGATGTTTAAGATACACGATGCTCCAGGGTATTCTCCTGCCAACATTGCGCTTATCGTCACTATGTCAGCCGTAGTTGTGATGAGCGTTGCTTTGAGACAGCTTGTGGTGTGGGATAATAAGAAGAGAGAGGCTGAGGTTGTGCCGGAGCATCTGGATATGATTGAAGATCGTGAATTTATGGATTTGACTGACGTTCAGAACCGTGAATTTAGATATGCAAAGTAATCTGCTAGACGCTTTTACTGTAATTATATTGTTATGTGAATAGTTTTTGTATAATCCCTAATATCTAATGTCTTCTCTAATTTCAACAAATAAACACCTAAGAAATATAAGAGATTAACGCGAGAAAAATCGTTATTTCACCGGAAATAAGCCGCGCGAGCTCAGGCGATGCAGTCTCCTGATCCGTTTTTATTGCATTGCTATTATTATTTTGATCTTCTTATAAATACCGCTTTTCCACTTGCTCTACTAGAATTTATTAGATATGCCTGCACTCTCACAATGCCGTCTACTCTTACAGAGAATCTTTACCCGCAGACTGGGACGATCCTAGAGGGTCCCGGATCTCTACCGATTACAATCTCAGTTAAAATTCCCGACAATGTGTATTCTAAAATGCAATTCGCTATGCATGCAGTACATATAACCTTCGAAAAAGGTTTCAATAATATTCTTGTCCTTCTTGAAAATCCTCCTGTACATGATTTATACAATTTCTTAGGATATGCGAGGAGTTGGGCTACTTCGCTATTATTCCATCATGAATCTGAAGATGAGGTGATGTTTCCTTTCTTGATGACAAAGTTGGATTTCAAGTCAGAAGTCGAACAGCACAAAGTCATACATTCTACATGTACGAAGTTTGCCGATCGAACACTTGCTATGCAGAATGATACGTCGTTGTTTGACGCCGCAGAATTGTCGCAAATCTTACTTGAAAACAAAGATTTGATTTTCCAGCACCTATCAGAAGAGGTACAAGACCTTGCACCGGAGAATTTAAAAGCCTTTACAGAGCAGGAGCTCACTGATATGACACTCCGACTAAACAAGTATTCGAAAACTAAAGCGGATCCATTTACCACCTTTGTGTATATGCGATGCCATACGCCGCCAGAATACAAAGGTTTTCCACCTTTACCGTGGTTCGTTCGATCATTTTTAGTGCCGTGGGTATTCGCCTCAAAGCACAAAGGATACTGGAAATATGCTCCTTATTCATTATCATAATATCTTCAAATAACAGAAAATACGACTTATTCTCTTTTAGACAAATGAATTTACAAGTCCTCGGAAAACACATCATGCTGTTCGTACCCCATTTTTGCAACAAATATCTTGCAGCTATCAAGTAATCTCTTTTTGACATTCGTTTTGACCACTTTGTCAGACCATCCGCCATGCATCATTTCAAACTTAAATGGTTTCACGGCTTTCCAAATGTTGTATACAGCGTCAGGAGAAAGTGGTATCTGCAACTGTTAGTTAACATGATTAAAGCGTAGGTATAAAGAAAATAAAAATACCATATTAGGATAACTCCACATAAAAGTGAATGTGATCGTTCCCGGTAATCGCGTTCGCTCGCCGAGTCCACTCAGAACAATTCCAATAGAATCAGCAACTAGCAGATATTTTTCTTTCCAAGCACATACAGCACTGCCAGGAAAATGACCATCAACCCTTATAATCGACAGCTTGTCGTTTCCATCGACATTCACCACATCCTCAGTGTAAAATATCTGATCCCCGGGACTGGGGCGCATAACCCACTCCTTGTCAAGCGATGAGAGGAAGACTTTACATCCAAACGCACGAGCCCATTCTACATGCGACGAGTAGAAATGTGGATGCGAAATATATATCGCTGAGATACCGCCAAGCTGGTTAATCCTCTTCACGGTATCGTCGTCAATATATGAAATGCAATCCCAAAGTACATTAGTCTTCCCACCATCACGAACCATCAATATAGCTCGCTGCCCGATCGCAATTTGCGGGACTGTATACACAGAATATAAATTATCGTCATTTGAATACAGATCCTTTTCAATCACGTTATGGTACTTTTCGTCAGATGTCTGAAGTTCCTCTAGAGTCGTCCATGATTGTCCTGATGGAGGAACCCATTGTCGCGGATCATCGCACACAGGACACGTCTTTGGTGGAGATGTCGTGCCAAATTGGGCTCCACATGTGTTGCAGATTGGCAAATCCAGAGAAAATTTCACCATATCTTGTTATCTCTCGTCACAAAATGTAGACGAAACGCGAACTCAGATTTGTTGCGAAGACTGTAGAGTCTGTGCTCTTATCTGGTGCGCGAAAGCGTATGACGTCACATATTCTATATGTGCAGCTTAGCACTTGACCTAAGATGGCTTAACGGTTTGAAACAGTTCAGTTTACATTGCATATATGATTAATTTCTTTTATCTGATTGAAAGCTGTGTATCGAGGTTTTGGTTTCGATGATGGATTTTTGAGACTGCTAATGCGATTGCAATAACGAGTCGCAGTATTAACTAGCCGCAGCTTCATCCAGTATCTGATATACCTTCAATTCTGAATAGTGAAATAATATATTGAATAAGAAAAAAAGTAAACTGCTGCACAGAACTCATGTGGTAGTGATAGAATCTAATTGTCTGATAAAATTCAGAACCAAATCATTACTTTCAGAATATTTCACGAAACCGATTGCCCAAACGCATCTTTACTAATCAAGACTCACGGTTGCTAAGAATAGCAGAGTCGATTATCAATCCTGCGTGCCGAAATCTCATCAAATAAACAGGCATTCCAGACCGCTTTAAACAGCATTATTAGCCTCAAGCAGTCAGATTAGACAAGTCAGATTAGACACTGACGAGTAGCTATGAGCAGCGCTCAATATGGAAATTAAGTCTCTAGAACTCATCCGAATCTCATACTCAGCAGATTCTAAGTTCTATACCAGATATTCGACTCTTAACCAGCGCGAATGCTAAATCTGTCAACTCTAAATTTAACAATTAGAACCACGACTGCGCCAGCTAAAATCGAAACACCGGAAAAGATCTTCATTCCGGGATAGTTTCCATCAGGTCCGACAATTGCACCAGCAATTGGCAAAGAAGCCAAGGCTGACAATGCAATCGCACCATTACACGCGCCAACTCTCGTGCCTATTTCCGAGACGGGAGAAATATGTGCAATTGCGGCGGAGAACAATGCGAGAATTCCACCGCTGGCAAATCCGTAGACAGTTGAAACGATGATGGTGCGAGTTTCATCGGTTGCTAGGTACCATCCGGGAACTAACGTAAGACCACCCATGAGAACATATCCAAAGTACACGAGAAACTTGCTGAATCTGTCAAACAGATAACCAGCGAGAATGCGACCAAAAAGGGATCCGACGTTGAAATATGAAATGATGTATGATGCGTGTGCGGTCGACATGCCATAGTTAATTGCCGTGACAGAAAAGTATGCATTGGGAACAAAGACCCCGAGATAAATCAGAAACATGACAAGTGTAAACAGCGCAAAGGTGAGGTCCTTGAATGGACGAATGTAGAATCTAACAAATCTATAAGGTTGCGGTCCAGTAGGACGAATACGGCTAGAAGTAACGCATGCCGATACCGAGCCCATAAAAAACAGAATACTAGCCAACACACAAGTGCCAGCTTTGAAAGATCCATAGGAATAAAACATATGCTGTAACAAGAATGGAATACCAATTCCGCCAGCTCCAGCACCAGAGGCAGCAATTCCAAAAGCCAAACCTCGATACAACGAGAACCATGACGTTATAGCAGATGTAGTACCATAAAATAGGCCAGCGGCTCCAATAGCGCATGAGAAGCCTTGCGCAAGAACAAACTGATAATACTCCGTAGAAAACGCAGTACCGAGCAATCCGATGGTCAAGAAGAATACTCCGGGAATGGTAACATAGCGTGGTCCGTACATATCGACAATGCGGCCGCAGAAAAGACCCGAGAAGGAAAACATACCAGACTGGATTGACCCAATCCAAGAAATTGTGGAGGTTGACAGATTCTTGAGTTGATTATGTTGGTAGTAAGCAATGAAAATTCCAATCATGCTCATCATTCCAAAAGAGCAGAACTGCGCGCAGAAGCCTCCCAGAACAGATAGCCAGGCTAGATACCATATTAGCTAGCTATTCAAACACAAACAGCAAAGTGATCATACGACGGAATCCAACGTCAGGAAGCGGAGCCACAGGAGAATCAGGGCGCTCGACAGTAAAAGTCTCATAAGTGGTCGAGATAGTATCGAGTTCCTGCCCTTCCTCAGATTTGAAATCGTTTCCATCAAAGCTGCTGAATGGTGCAAGTGTAGCTTCAGACTGATACGAAAGATGAGGCGATTGCGGCATGGAGTTATGACGCGAAAGCGTTGATGGAGTTGTACTTCCAGGCCAAACATCAGCATGAGCCATCATTGAAGTATTAACAAAAGAAGACGACAATAGACGTCGATCAATTGGGGGATGTGGCTCTAAAGAACGGAGGAAGGCTTCAACATATAAGCACTAAAAGTCAGCTCATGGCCGCAGGAATGCGCAGACAGCAGATTTGCTGATCAGAGGCCACTATCCCGCCGGCGCCGGCCTTGAGACCGCGAGGAGTGATCTTCGCCTAGCGATGACCACAGCTGAAGATATGACGATGATCGATAACGCAGAACACAGCATTCTTCAGAGTTTTGATACTGATATTAACATCTAGTGACTAATCTTCTAAATACATACTAAATGCAATCTTCTTATAACCCTTTCAATCATTATTGTCATAGTAAATCTTGTGATTACATTCTCATACAGTAAAAATCAAATTTCTGGATTAGATGACGTCGCCAAGCGCCGCTTGAGAACCTGCGGCGCTCCTGTCCTCCGGCGGTGCTCGTTCTCTCTCTTTGCTCTGCTTATATATTTACTCACAGTCATTCTCTTTATTCATAATTGCGGTTTAATCAATTCATGTAAGAATTTCATTTCTATCCGCGCAAATCCACCGCTGTTTGCAAGTTCAGAGATTTTCCCAAACAGGCAATCGCCCGCGCTTACTGCCACAAGAACTCCTCCTCCGGCGGCGCCGCACCAACTGAGGCACCCCCGGGCACTTCGGTCTACAGCGCAAACCGTCTAGCATCTTTTCGCTACATTCTTTTCATTCTGAACAATGGCAGTCGGATAACGGTGATAGCTGCCAAGATGTGTCCTCGGTGCTCGATTGTTAATCAGCTTACGCGTCTCCTATTTTATTATTTCAATCTTGAATACGAGACATGATCAGCATGTTCCGGTACGGCTTTGACTGATTTCAAATTACGACATTACTCGCAAAGATATATTATAAATACCTAATTTGTCAAAAGTCAAAGACGCTTGTTCGTCATCTTTTGTCGTTTATCTGATTTCTATGCTCAAACGTTAAAAAACCCAGAGCTCAGCTATCTCCACCTAAGGCTTACGCGGCCAGATAACTTTATTTTTCTCACTGCACTTTCGATACTTGCAACATGACTTTCTTTATATGAACCTTCCTCCATTCAGTCCAATCGCGAAAGATTATTGATTGTGAATAGTTAAAAGTTATGGGAGAACAAAAATAAAATAAAAATATAAAATAAAAAAACAAAAAAGGTAGACAATATAAACGATGAAACGTGCAAAGAAACCCATGAGTCATGAACTTTCCCCCCTTTATTCCCTACTCCAAAATATTTCCTGAAAGTCATATAAACTGATTATGCCAATATCAAATCATTTATACAATCAAAAACCGAAACTCCCAAATGCAAAATAAATGAAAAATAAAATAAGATAAAAAAAATAAAAAAAGGCTTAAGAAAAGAAAAGAAGAAGCATAAAGCAGTCCCTAAAAGACGCGCCTTCTCGAGATTCATTAATTGTTGATCATGGAGACTGACTTATTCCTTGGCAAAAAGATTACCGCGAGTACCTCTAGCCTTTGCAAGCATAGCCATACCAGCACCAGCCAAGATAACAACACCAGCATACAGCTGCATCGCATTGAAATTCGGATTATAGCTATCCGAGCCTACCAATGCACCAGCAATAGGCAGCGAAGCCAGGGCGCCAAAGGCAATAGCCGCACTCAAAGATCCAAGTCTAGTACCAATTTCCGTGACGGGACTAATTTGCGCAACCAGGGCAGGATACATTGCCAACACACCCCCAGACGCAAATCCATAAGCGACAGCTACGACAACGATCCAGCTTTCTTCGTTAACCAAGTACCAGAATGGCAGGACAACAAGTCCGGAAAGTAATGTGACTAGGAAAAAGACAGAGAACTTTCCAATCTTGTCAGATAGCATACCGCTATATAATCTGCCGGCGAACGATCCTGCGTTCAAGTAAGCCACAAGATGAAACGCTGAAGATTGAGAGATTCCATTAGAAAGCGCATGTGAGGCAATGAATGCAAACGGGACAAACAAGCCAAGGTACGTAAGTGTGAGCGACAACGTGACGAGAGCAAACACAGGATCCAAATATGGCTTGAGGTAAAAGTGCACAAACTGGTAAGGCTCGCGTCCGGAAGGAGGAATACGTGAAGTAGTAAGAATAGCAGCAAGGGCCGAGAAGAAGAAAAGAAGAGCGCCGACACAAAACACAGCAGCTGTAAAGGAATATCTGCGCACGACGCCGTCAAACAAGAACGGAAGAGCAACTCCGCCGAACGAAGCTCCAGAAGCGGCAACACCAAATGCAAGACCACGACGCTCAGAAAACCATCCGGTGATAGCTGCAGTAGTAGCGTAAAAAAGCAATGATGCACCAAATGCAGAGCAGACACCCTGAGCAAGAATAAACTGGTAGTACTCCGTGCAGACAGCCGTCGTCGAAACACCAATTGTCAGCAGAATGGATCCTGGAATAGTAAGATAGCGCGGACCGTACATATCGCACATGCGGCCGGCAAAGAGACCACCCATAGCGAGAATGAAGGTCTGGATAGAGCCAATCCAGGAGATTGTGGAAGGAGAGAGGTCAGAGAGCTGGTTGTTTTCATAGTACGTCTGGAAGACTCCAATGACGTTCATGTATCCAAATGAGCAGAATTGCGCGGCGAAGCCACCGATTGCAGCAAGCCATGCTGTGATAGGTTAGACAGTTATCAAAATGAAATAGAAAGTGTAAAACAAGATGAAAGCACATACGTCTGATTCCTACATCAGGCAAATACTCGGAAGATTCACCGGCCTGCTCAAACAGAAAGTTATTGTAAGTAGCATACGTCGATGTGGTTCGAAATCGCCGCAATTCTTCAGTTTCGTCTTCGAGATATTTCCAGTACGGAGCATCGTATATGCTAGTGCTGGTCCGGGTACGGACCATGGGCGCCGTGTCGTTGTCGTCATAGTCGGTATCGTCGTCGGTTGATGAAGGTACGACGAGAAGCGGACGCATCGCGCTCGAGGACGAGTGGCGGCGCATCGTCGAGGATTGGTTAGATTTGCGAGGGAATGTCTGGTAGAGGTTGACCATGTCGGCGGTGTGATGACGATGGGGAGACTGTATATATGCTTGAGATAAGTGACGAGATGATCAACAAGGACGATCGATTAGCAAAGTGTGATGTATGCGAGCGTATGTTCAAACCGAAGAGATGTCGGAAGAGATTGGTCTAAAGACGAGTCTATAATGAGCTTTCGGGCGACGAACTACAAGAGCAGTGAGAGGACAGGCGATAAGAGCAAAGAGCACAAATAAATGGCAACAAAGGGAGCAGCAGAGGAGTTTTGCTATCGATAAGTATTCGCAGCAGAAAGACATTTGTAAACGAAAAGCTTTGCGCTAGCCTCCGGGCGACTGCGAACTCCGGCCTTGAGCGACGTCATTTACCGTCTCCCTTCCTTGCCCCTTCTGCCTTCTCTCTCCACAGAAATGATTATATGCCATTCAGAATATTATACGCATTGTTGCAGATCAATTGTATTTGCCGTTTATTATGTGCTTGGGCCGATGAAGATATACATCACGGGCGCGGCTTCCTAAATCAGATAGAGTACTACACTAGACTCATATTCACGTACAGCAACAGAACAGCGGTAAAAAAAATAACAATAACATAAACAACAGTTGCGG
This sequence comes from Kockiozyma suomiensis, assembly GCF_038497685.1. Taxonomy (NCBI): domain Eukaryota; kingdom Fungi; phylum Ascomycota; class Lipomycetes; order Lipomycetales; family Lipomycetaceae; genus Kockiozyma; species Kockiozyma suomiensis. The sequence goes on from NW_027117674.1 coordinate 424,562, forward strand.
ACACAGCCGATTAGCATACAATCCCTATCTCTGCTCTTATTCCTTCAGCTCTTGGCTTGGTTTTCGTCGTCGTTGGCTCTTGTCTTTTGTTTACATTCACCGCCGCACCTCTGAGCCGCATCCTTCGCAATCGTCCGAGTCCTCGGAGTTGCCCGAGACCTTCTTCACTCCGCAGCCTTCCTAGTAATAATTATAGCAATTATATAGAAAGTGACCAGGATAACTGTCTAACAAAGATCTATCGCAAAGCAAGACAAGTATATCAACAACTCGTCTCAATCACTAGTCATTTCCGCCTAAGAAGATCTCATTTCTATACCTCATGCTGCTTTATTGAAACCAAGCTTCTTTCTGAATACTCTCCCGATTGTCTTACATCTTCAAAAGGCCGCACACGTTCATACTGATAAGAATTTGATCGTAAATAATGTATCTCTTTCTGTAAACACTTTCAAAGTATATATGTACATTATAAATATATCACATCGTACTGATAGAAAAGACATCACTAGCCATTAACTGCTGCCTGCTGTCGCATTCTCCATATTCCAACTTTCAACCTCTCTAGAGTTTCATACGGCACAAAGAGCAACGGACTGCTTTCACCCTTTGCTGCGTAACTCGTAGATTCCGCCCATCGTGGGAATCCATATACTGCCACTTTAACATTCCATAAATTATCGACAGACGCAGGATTTTCGATATAACTAGCAAGCATACCGGCTATATCGGCACTAGTCGACTCGATCTGCGGTCGTCGAAGGTATACTAATAGTGTATAATTGTCAGCAATACTATTATCATCCGTCTGCAAATATGGAACTCACCATCAGGGGGAACAATCAGCGCTTTTTCGGCCTGGTCCATCTCGTTATGTAACCCGACCTCTAATAGTCGCTGAGCAGCAAATGACCCTGTATTACTCAACCCACTCCACCCACTCTGAAGTGCACCCGCATAAGCCTTTACTTTATCCTCCTCTCGGACTTGACCTCTGTTCATCTCCAGCGGAGGTCCAAGTCCACGCAGTACATCTCCGATAGGAACGCTACCATCCGTCCTTCGTCGCACTTGCCCTGTCTTGCGATCTTCGGCATAGACTGTCAATCCTTGCCTCAACGCCTTTGCGTGCGAGCTATTACCCTGTAAATCAAGCACAACAGGCCAATGTTCACTAGACATCGTCTTTAACCACATGATTTTCTCTAACGGAGGTAACAAGCACGGCGCGGTAATACTGATTTCCTCAATCTCATCACAACTCTTCTCGTACCCAATAGTGATTGGCATAACTATAGGCCTCAGCGTCTCAATATCTCGCACGACAAGACATCGCTTACGACACGCAAAAGTCCAGAAATGTCTAAATGCTTGTAAATGTACTTGGTTATCAAGCACATCATTTGGAAACTGCGGATACAGTGAAATAATAAGCCCCGCAATTGCCAAATACCCCGGGTTCTCGCTTATTGCTTTCTTTCGCAACTCTTCATCACTTTTCTCAAAAGAAGACGCGTTGAATTTGTCCCATGTATCAATAGTGTACTCGCCTCCGCCCAGAAACAGCAGTCCTAGGGCGAGGTGCGTAGCAAGATGTCCACCATACGTAGCAGCAGCGTCAACAGTATGATGCAGTCTCCGAATTCGTCTCATTATATCCAAATCCCCTGTGCCAGCCATAACTACGGCTGCAGCCAACACAAGCACATTCTGACATGTCCTCGCCGTCGCTTTTGTCATCCGCTGGTCATGTGTGCTTGCTGGTAATACGCACAATCGCATAAACTGATCAAGATAGTATATCAGCGTCTGCTTGACCTCCGCATCTGCGGTTCCTGCATAACGCACGCCCATGGCAAAGCATAAGCCAGAGACAATATTCAACAACGGTAAATCATCGCTATCAAGCACAATCACATCTCTCAGGTTTGCTCGCGAACGTAAAAATGGCCGAATGGTATTCATGATCCATTTCATATTTTTGCCAACCGTGTTCCACATAATTAATCGACTGGCAAGTGTGCGCAAAAGTAATAAATCCGGTCGCACATACTCAAACAGCATCTCTGTCTCTGGAACATCAATCTTCTCAGCAACTCTCTTGCTCTCGGTCTTGAGATAGATCAACAAGAGGGCCATAATACTTCCAGACGCACATTTATCGAGTAAATGATGCTTCTGTGTAGAAGCATCACCAGCTATACCCCCGCCGACATGCGACCCATGAATTTTACCGCTACCGCCCATTGTGCCAGTGCCTATTACAAGCAACCGTTCCATTAAGTGCAAATCGCCAAGACTAGTCACCGCAATGTCGTCGCCTCCACTCCCAATATTAATTAATCCTAACGCAAATCCGACTGCCAACAGATATCCTTCATCCTGAGAAATATCCGAGCCATCTAGTGTCCCGTTGTTTGTGCCATTATTTGCTTCGTTTACAGACGGATGCAAAGGATACCGCGAGCCATACCTTGTACCCATTATGCCCGATGCATTATGCTGATCTATCTGTGAAATCAATATCTCGCTCATTCGACGATGATGCGATCCATAATAAAGCAGTCCGACACCCAGTATCCCCGCCGTCTGCATTTGACTAGAGATATTAAGATCAGCGGATCCCGATGGTAGTAATGCAACCACGTGTACTGATAATACTTTTGTCATTTTTGCATCCATGGAACCTAGATATGACGCCGACATCCCTAATAACAGCGCAATCGACGTATGCGTATGCTTTGGTCGAAGATAATTGTATATATGCCACTCCGCCAAATTCTTCAAATGTCCGTTAAGACCAAGTCCCAATAGAAATCCTGCGTGCTGCGCATTTAACTCCGATGGTTTATTATACACAATCCACGATCCAGTGATTTCTTTAGCGTCCTTGGCGACGCTCAATCCGGAGGCAACACCATTATGAAATAGACCCCACGAAATATTTTGCTCAGCCATAACATGTTTGTCGACGACAATCGTAGCCATCAGCGGTTTCATCAAAATATTGAAATTCATTTTCGGGATCGGGAACTTTTCCGTCATAAGCGGCACTCTTGCACAATATAATATTGCCCCGCGACCAACCGGAACCGCAAGCGAGCGAATACCTATCATTCTCGCAAGCTCTTGCTGCGCAGTATGCATATCCGCCTCATTAAATGACGAAGATAATTGACTATATTCAAATTTGCCGGTTTGCATGCGAGTGGTCTGCAGTAATTTTTGAACTTCAGACATGCGGCGATCTTCGCGGAATATTAAACGCGAAACAAGCGCATGATCAGCTTCGGAGCTTCCATCCCACGGTCCAGTTGACTCGGTATCAAGCGTCAGCGACTGTACAATCTGTGAAATCTCACGCGCATTTTCGCGAGTTGGCTGGAGTCTCGTTAGTAGTTTCGACGAAAAACAAAACTAGAAAAAAAAATCATGAAAACTTACCGCTCGACGCTGCTGACTGATATTATGATAAAATGACTGCTCAACTTGATCTTGCGAGTCAACTAACTTCTTCAAATCCCTCCGTCCAACGAATTCTAATTGCTCGCTAGTCCACCCTGTCGGAGTATTTTCTTGGCACCATAGCATCGCCTCTTTCAACACAATTATAATACACTCTGGAAATCGCTCGACCTCGTTATTAAGTAATCGTCCGTAGTTTTCAGCATTGCGAGGTGACCTGCCTCGGTGAGATTTTGTAGATAAAGGTGATACCTGTCGGTGCAGAGTCGAAAATGCATAGTCGATAATATGCTGGTATATGGAGTCGTGAGGTTGTACACTCAATTGCTTGAATAATCCAACCACAAATGCTGATCTGTCAAGAAGAAATTGCAAGTCAGCGGGAGAGTACTGTACGAGAGGCAGCATGATGTCACTCGAGCGATGCTGATTGTAGAGGTCGTAAAGAGTGGGCATATCTATGGCACCCGAAGCCGTGAGAACGTTGTAAAGACTAGCGAGTATATTGGGTGGTGACTGGAAAATGTGTGGAAACGAAAAGCGATCAGCTATAGGAAAAAGATTAGTAGTTGCCAATAAAGTGACGGCAAATATTGATTTACCTTCGTCATATGCGAAATCAGCATTCGTATAAATCTCAGTCCACTCATCAGACCAGCCCAGCCACCGAACCAACTGACCCATCAGCAGTGAGAACTTCCTCTTCGATTCAGTCATTGCGATATCAAGCTTCAATTCCTCAACATAAAGATGCAAAGCACAAGTAACAACAGCAGAAACAGGACGCGACCATGCATCGTCCACTTTAGGATGATCAAAAGCTAATGAAGATCCATTGGTAACAGCGAGAGCTTTCTCGAAGGCGGAGGCTTGCAGTACTGCTGCATCCACTAAATCGGAGAGAAACCATCTTCCAGCAGTGATATTATATGGTACAGAAAGCAATTTGAACCACGACTGTGATACTACTGTTTTAGAATTATAAAACGAGGATTTGGCCTGTTGCAACAGAAATGCGCTGTAGGTATGTCCTTGATCGGTTTCTGGCTGCGAAGACTGCGATCCAGGCCCAATCCATGATGCGAACAACGCGATAACAAAGGCAGCCCAGTCTCGCGAAGCTGCATCAGGCTGCTTAATCACAGACAGATAATTCAAAGCAGCAGAGAATCTAAAACTGAAAATAACTTGCTGAATTGGCGAAAGCATTGTCCCAAATATTTGAATCGCCTTTTGAATAAATTCAGGCTTGGGAGATAACACTATTTCAATTTTGTATAGATTTCCAGACTTCATTCTGATATAGGCTATATTTCCAACCGCTCTCTCTATTTCCTCTACCTGTCCCCGAACAGCTAAGCGGGGCGAGTAGAGACGAAATTTGCAGCTCAATAAGGCAAGAGTACCATCGGTGCGAACAAGAAGGAGAGAAGGCATTCTAGGTCGAACAGGTATTACAGATACCTCATCTCGCAGCGGTATTGCGTCTTTCACGGTATATGAGGAGGATCCTTCAAACCGCCACCGATAGTGATTAATGGAAAATTGCAAAACCAGTAAACTCTCCTCTGCTTTATTGACAACAGCTAGTAACTGGTGGCTTCCACTGTCGTTAACCTTATCTCCGTATTCTATGTCAAATGCCCTCAATTTATTTGCCGGTCCTTTGAATGGAAACGCCTCTATTAATGTGAATTCAACCTCCTGTCTAAGATTCTCCACATCGTACCACCAGGAGAGAAACGGACCTGAGATTGCGGAACCGCCACTAGCACCGTCCGGATAATCAAATCCGGGTGGACCCATACGATCTAACTGCAACGAAGTATCAGCGCGAGAAGATGAGATGCGCCCGCTCGATGGAGCATCCAACGACAATGAAAGATCAACGCTTATAGAATCATCATTCAACGCATGCACCATTGATGAATGACGCCTTGACATTGTTCGCCGGCGCGTAGGATTATTCCCGGCTCTTCGTAGATATCTAAATTGATAAACATTGAGCATTTGCGTTGCAGAATCATAAGTGGCTGCTATGCCAGGTCGTGAAATCTGCATCTGTTCAGACACAAAGACCAGAGTCTCTGAGGACACAAAACCAGCAGCAGTTCCAGAAGTTCGTTTAAGTCTTTCTGACTGTATAACTACACCAAGCTCAGCAAGGGGGTCAACTAGTGAAAAAAATCGAGGCATCTTTGGGGCTCCGGTTGACGGTTGCCAGTCACTGTGCTCTAGATTTAGAAACAATGACTTTGTCGGATGTCCAGCGGCACCATCTTGCGAGTCGTCTCGCTCAATGATCAAACCTCTGTCGGATGCAAATACTGTTTTGACAGCAAATGGTATACTGACTATAAAATGAGCACCGGAAATAAAGTAGAGGTGGGCAGAATCACTGACAAAGATCACAATTGCGCGACTCTGTATTTCTGCGACAGGTTTATTTGTACTTTTCGATGAATACGTAGTTTCGTCGCTATCCGCATGAGCCGGATCATTGAAGAATGCGAATAATGCATGCGAGACAAGCTCATCAGGAAATCCAAACCGGCGCTGAGAGATACCTCCAATAAACCATTCCACAACATGCTGTCGAACCACTAAATCTTCAGATCCCGGTAGTGCCGCCCAAGAAATCAATTCTCCGTCGCCATGTGCTGGCTCTGGACCGTCGGTGAGCTTCTCGTGTATACTACCGCTCGGTGTCGAACTGCCCGGACATGTTTGGATCCCGAGATTGCGGACATGAAGACGCAAGTCGTTCGCGTTCGGTGAATCTGACGATGCTGTCCAAGACATAGTCAAATCAAACTAAACTATTCAGTGACTAAATGTGCTTAAGAGGGTAGAAGATTAGAAACGCGCGGACGCGTGTATGCGCACGCGTAAGACCATCAGCGGCGGGTCGCGTTAGGCGTCAGTCTGCTTTACTAAGTAAACAAATGTTGCTACTCTTCGTGCACTTTTACAAATTATTTACTAGCCATAATCAATAAAATGGCCAATAATATAAACTCCGTTTAGGGTTTTGAAGGCCCAATGTGGTTGCATAATTACAGTGCAATTTCGCGCTCCGGATGGCCAAGCTGGTAAGGCGTCAGACTGTAATAGTTTTGCCATTTATCTGAAAATCGCGTGTTCGAGTCACGCTCCGGAGACTGGGATATTATTTTTTGCATATTCAATTTAATGGGAAATTATAGTCGCTGTTTTCTGAAATAATGTGGCAGATATCATATATCGCGAAGCCTTTCATAGCTTGCCAACTGCCTGAAGCCCGCTCTCGCCTTCGACAAGAACGCACCGACCTCCAGCAATTAGATTCAATTTATCACTACCTGCGTCCAATGTACTCTGATCAAAACTACCGGGCTGCAGCCAGACTCCTTTAATTCTGTTCTCGCCGACCTGGCTCAAGAACTTGACTGCTTCTCTGCTCACGGGCGGCGGTGTAACGATACTGACTGAAAGTGGCGCATCTGAACCGATCTGGCTCAGTAAAGCATCAAGGGAAGCTGCAGACTTGATCCCATAGACAGTTGGCTCACTAGGGTTGATTCCTGTGACTGGTAAACTGTGGTCGACGTACCATTTGAGAATTTTGTTACCAAACTTTGCGGTATCGGTCGAAGCGCCGACGACGGCGAACTGACTTGCAGAGAAAAATTTGCGAAGAGGCTCTACTGACATTTTCTGAGGACCGATAATGACGACTTCTCGGATGAGCTTGAAAGAATCGTGAGTGGACAAACCTCGTGCGCGGGGAATGATTACAAACAAGTGCAATTAAGAGAAACCCTACGTCATTGCCGAAACCTACCCAGTCTTTAGTGTTCAAAAATTTGGTGATTGCAATTGCAAATTAACCGACAAGTAAGAGCATTGCAATCTATTACTGGCTATCGTTAAGTTTCTATTGTATAGATGGCATCGCAATGAACCGCCTAGACCAAAAGCAGAGCTTCGCGACAGTCTTTAGAATGCTATTAATCAGCTGCTTACGGATTAATTCTAAAAGGGATATATTCACATTTATTCTGTATCTATGGTATAAATGTATAATATAATATGCATGCGGCTGAGTCTATGCGTCAACAGCCGAGGATCTTAATACCGCCGGAGTCGTAGCCTCGCATGAAAAATCAACTCTCAACTCTCATCATCAAGACTGATATCGGACTCGTTCAACTGCAATTGATCTTATAGTCATGCCCGCTCTTCCGGACGATCCTAACTCCAAAGGCCCCGGCGTTGAAGTCGACCAACGAACCAAACAAGCCGACGTGGACGGCAAGTTCCGCCGTCAAGCCGCCGCCTTTCGCGACGTTATCGCGGTAGGGGATGCAAAATTCCAACCTGAGAAGGGACGATATGTGCTCTACATTAGTGCTGTTTGCCCATGGGCTCATCGAGCACTTATCATGGTAAAATTGAAGGGGTTGGAAGAGTTTATTGATGTGGTTTGGCTACACTGGGTTCTGGGGGAGAAAGGATGGTTTTTCGAAGAGGTTGACAATTCGCCTGCTAAAGACCCTTATTATGGATTCAAATATCTACGAGAATTCTACTTTAAAGCTGATCCCAGCTATGATAAGCGATTTACTGTACCTATGCTTTGGGATCGCAAGTACGAGACGTGAGTATTTATATGAATTATTGTACCTGATATTGACGCTAATTGTTAGATTTGCAGAATTGTGAATAATGAGTCTAGTGAAATCATTAGAATTTTTAATACCGCATTTAATGATTTTCTTCCTGCTGATAAAGCTGCAATTGACGTATATCCCGAAGACTTGCGTGCCGAGATCGACGAGATGAATGAATGGGTCTACAACACGGTTAACAATGGGGTCTACAAAACTGGCTTTGCATCAACTCAAGAAGCTTGTTAGTGTTTATTTTCCCTAGATTACTGAAACATATATTGATTTATAATGTAGATGATGAAAATGTTTATCCCCTATTTGAGTCTCTGGAGAGGCTTGAGAAGATTCTCTCCGACGGTCGCGAATTCATCCTCGGCTCGAAATTATCTGAAGCAGATATTCGTCTCTTCGTGACTATCATCCGTTTCGACGCAGCATACTTCACAATTTTTCGTTGCAACATCAAAATGATTCGCTATGGATTTCCAAATTTGCAAAACTGGCTTATGCATTTATATTATGATTTCCCAAAAGTGTTTAAGGAAACTACATTTTTGGAACAGCTGAAGAAAGGGTATGCGACGGCTACGCAGTCGGCCGTTGTTCCTGCTGGACCTATTCCTTTGATGGTCAGTAGAGATTAATCTTCATTTACCTTGAGTCTGTTTGTTTGATATATGTTGCTGTAATAGTAATTTTGTAATTTGTACATTATTAAAGCGCGAACAAACCCAGCGGTTTAGGGCATTAAATATTTTCTGGAAACCTCCCAACGCCCAAATTTTTTTTTCCCAGAATCTCAAAACAATACCAATCCAAACGAGCACTCATTTATTTTTTTAACGGAATAAATAAATAAAAACATAGTGCAAGCAGTCATGGTTAGCTTTTCATGCGAGGTATGGATTATTAACCTATGCGAATGAGTCGTGCGTGTGTACTAAGCAAGAGAAACTATAGGTCTGCAATGATACCATCCAAAAGAAGAATCTGATGAAGCATCGTCAAATGTGCCGTGGCGCATATTTTACATGTCTTGACTGCTCTACCACATTTCAAGGTATGAAAGCGCTACTTTTTGGAGTATATAATATACAAAGTTGTTAACGAGATTGTGTAATCAGGATTGGACTTTCAAAGTCATACAAGCTGTATCTCTGAAGCTGAGAAATACCAAAAGGCGCTCTATAAAGGACCTAAACATAATGATCCAAATGCAAAGAAGAATGTAGAGAAGAAAGCAGAAGAGAAAAAGGAGGAACCAGCCGCTGACGCAGTACCGGCAAAGAAGCAGAAAAAGTCAAAGAAAGACACTTCCTCTGAGTCTGCGCTTGAACCCGTTGAGCTTTCTGAAGATAAATCAGAAGATAAGAAAGAGCCTACTTTGCTGGAAGAGAAAAAAGAGCAAGTGGAGACTGAGACTGAGACTCCAGCTGCTGCTGACGATGAAAGCAAACTAACTAAAAAGCAAAAGAAGTTGAAACGTTGGGAAGAGCAACGAAAAGCTGAAGAGGATAAGAAGATAGAAGAAGCAGCAAAGGCAGCTGAAGTGGCAAAGAAGATCGAAGAGGCTAAGAAGATTGAAGAGGCTAAGAAAGCTGAAGAGGCTAAGAAAGCTGAAGAGGCTAAGAAAGCTGAAGAGGCTAAGAAAGCAGCAGAGAAAGCAGCAAAGACGAAAGACTCAAAGAAGCGCAAGTCGAAAGACTCGGACGACTCTGAATCCGACTCTGACAATGAAGAAGACGACTCATCCAAGAAAATCAAGACCGCTAATGGAACGGCCGAACCCATTAATGCTGGCTCAGCTCTTACTCAAGAAGCTCTTCAAAATTTTATTCTTTCAACGGTAAAAAAATCAGCAAAGGGATTACAACTTAGAGGACTTGCCAAGCGCTTGAAGCAAAATAAAGAGACTAGACATATTACAAAGGCTGAGTTACTCAAGAGACTTGTTGTTAAGAATGAGAATGGAAGACTTGTGGTTGGCATCACTAATTAGAACGCTGTATCTATATAGCGTGCTCAAAAGATTTTTTAAACTATTGAGGTCTCTGCAGGAATTTACATTTGATTACTTTAACGCAGAATAATATAAATTATTCACATACTCAATTGCAATTAATTATCTTACTAAATAACTAATCAGGCAACATTAGTTGGATCCCAGTCAACAATGTAATACTCCTTTGTCATAAGTGACTCAACATCAGAAGGCTGCAGTTGAAAATCGAAAATCTTTGCATTCTCTTCAATGCGCTTTGGATTAGAGCTTTTCGGAAGCGGCACGAGACCCTATGAAACATATTAGCAGGTAAAATTAAGCAGCAAAGCATCAGTACTCACCCGCTCCAAACTCCATCGCAGCATGATTTGCGCTGGCGAGCGCTGATACTTGCCAACGAGAGCCTGGACACGTTTATCTTTGAACTTCAAACCACGAGTAATTGGGCAGAATGCCTCAACAACGATATCATGCTCCTGGCAATAATCGACCAGTTCTTTTCTTGTTAAAAACGGATGAACTTCAAGTTGGTCGACGGCAGGTTTGATGGTAGCATATTCCTCCATTTCTTTCAAATGCTTGATTCCGTAGTTTGAAACGCCAATAGAGCGAATTTTGCCTTCTTGAACGGCTTCCTCCATTGCTTTCCAAGTCTCTTTTCGAAGTTGACGACCGGGGTATGGAGAGTGGATTAGGTAGAGATCAATGTACCCGAGATCACATTCACGCAGCGACCAATTGATTGCCTTTTTTGTGTTTTTGTAACCTAAAAATATTGATGAGCGACTTTGTATATTTGGAGGGCAAAGCTAAATACATGCCTTGATCAGTATCCCAGATTTTGGTGGTATAAAAGATCTCCTCTCTCTTGCCGCCGGTATCGTGAATCCATTTCTTGACAGCAACGCCAACTTCACGCTCGTTTTCGTACAGAGTGGCAGAGTCGATATGCCGATAACCAGTCTTCAATGCATGATAGACTGAATTTATGACTTCCTCACCGTATGACTGATAAACTCCAAATCCCAGGATCGGCATTTCATAGCCAGAAGAGAGCTTGACTTTGCTCTTTAATGTGATTCCAGCAGCCGAGAATGACATTTGGTTTTTTTTGTATAGAGTGGTTGAAGTATTATTTAAAGCAGAATCCGCTTGGGTGATTGCCAAATTCTCAAATTTTATTTTTGCTGCTTTCTTCTCGGCAGCTTGTAATCTCTCCTTTTTGGTTTTTTCGGCGAGTTTCTGCCGTGCTCGTTGCTGTAATTCCGGCGGAGATAAGTTTTGGATATACTCTTGTGAGTCTGCAGCTTCCTGTTGCTTGCGTAATTTGTATTCCTGAACTTCTCTCGCAATAGCAGGATTATTCAGCGGTTCGAATCCAAAAGCCAGCGAGTCCTTATCGGAAGGCAGCTTTAGTTGCGGATGAATGGTGTAGACACGAGTTTTCGAAGGATCAGGGCGGAGAGTGACGATGAGAAAAAGGAAGAGGATGAGAGCAGCAAAGACGCAAATAAATAATCGATGAAAGCGTAATCTCGGAAAATAAATGCGAAATCCGCCAATTGAAGCAAAAGAAGGCATAAAATCAGAAAAATGTTGATCGACGATTGCGCTTTTCGCATTAAATCAGTTTGGAGTTGCGTGACAATGCATAATCATCCTTAAAACCTTAATACTGTTATCGGGTACTATGTGCAATGCCTTAAACAATATCTTTGGCTATAGTTTTATTAAATCATTATTTTAATTTACTGGCTGATAATTAAACAATTTTTTGTCTAAATTTGATACTATTTACAGGCATCTATCAGTGAAAATGCGGCAGCTAATTTGATACAATATCGACTAATTCATCCGCCCCACGCTACTTCAAGCTATAGCTGGGTATTCTACAGCAACTATCTTTAATCTAGACTCATAGTATCCATTTATTCAAGTAATTTAGAGCCATCAGCGTTGACGAGCAACTACAGCATAGTGGATGACGTATTATCGCAACATCTATCGCTGTAGACCGACTTTATTGAGCCTGACAGAACCAGAGTGAATAGCAATGCCCTTCTTACCGCATTTTTATAGTATAGTTGATTAATAGCTCTCAATGAGACTCTCATAAATCAATAGAGTATTTACAATATCACGCCGATTCCTCAAAACAATTGTGTGCTGCTGCCTATTTAGATACGTGTGACGTCAGAGTCAGTGCAACCAGCTGGCAGTTTGAACCGCGTCTCAAAATATGGAGCTGGCATTAAACCCGAACTCGTTGTTCTGCCTGCGCCCCTGCTGTTACTCTGCCTTTCGTTTATCTTGGCTTCTCTTTCTCTATCTGCGCTTCGTTTTCTTTGCTTCACCCCTCTATATCTTATTTTGTTTCTTTTTATCTAGCTTCTCTTGGTTGGAGCATAAACGCATCGGCAATGTCCTGGAAGCTGACAAAAAGTACGCCGACATTTACTCTGCTCCTTCACTCTGTGCCATTTACTAATCCCCATTTACAGAACTCCGAGAGACTCATCTTTCGAATCTCTCGTCAAGATCTTCATCGACTTCGACAATTACTCCTCAGAACTTTGAAGAGAAAGAGAAAGAGAAAGAGAAACCAAAGGAGAAACACCATCATTTTTACCACACCAGCAAACACGATGATACCACCACTCCAGAGAAGAAAGACTCGTCGTCTTCATCTTCATTCTCTCCTGGCCACCGGTCTCAACCGTCAACTACCTCAACCGTTAGTCCTGGCTTATTGATCGTTACTATCCACGAAGCAACCGGCCTGTCTCTTCCGCCATCGTACACGCACGCCCAACACGGCCAGTCATCGGTCTCCGCATTCTCATCCGCTACCGCCACTTCGCGCAGCTTACTCCCTTATATGGTCCTCGAATTTGACAAGACCCAAGTGATCCTTGACGCTCACACTGGAACAATTGAAAATCCCAAATGGGAACAAACCGCAAATTTTGACGTCAGCAGAAATGAAACGCTTACTATTTCGCTCTACGTGCGCAATCCGGATGCTTTCTTTACCGGAAAGGACGGCTCCGGAAGTAACTCTAACGGAGATTCGAAGCGGATTGAAGAAGATATCTTGCTTGGCTCATGCAAACTCACGCCGAAGCTCGATCCGCGCGTCGGCCGACGAGATGAAACTGTCGCTGTATCCTGGGGTTCCGGTAAAGTCCAAGTCACTGTCTCATATAAGCCCAACCAGAACGCCCCGCTCACCATCGACGATTTCGACCTTCTTAAAGTTGTAGGCAAAGGATCATTTGGCAAAGTTATGCAAGTACGCAAAAAGGATACGAATCGGATTTACGCGCTCAAGACGATTCGCAAGGCGCACATTGTTTCGCGATCAGAAGTTAACCACACGCTTGCCGAGCGCACAGTTTTAGCTCAGATTGACAACCCATTTATTGTGCCTCTCAAGTTTTCATTTCAGAGCCCTGAGAAATTATATTTTGTACTGGCGTTTATCAACGGTGGCGAGCTTTTCCATCATTTGCAGCGTGAAGGAAAATTCGAGCTCAACCGCGCTCGCTTTTATACGGCCGAGCTTCTCTGCGCTCTAGAGTGTCTCCATGGGTTTAATGTTATCTATCGTGATTTGAAACCTGAAAATATCTTGTTGGACTATACTGGTCACATTGCATTGTGTGATTTCGGTCTTTGCAAGCTAAACATGCGTGAAGATGATAAGACGAATACCTTCTGCGGGACGCCAGAGTATCTTGCTCCTGAATTGCTATTGGGCCAAGGATATACCAAAGCCGTTGATTGGTGGACCTTAGGTGTACTATTGTACGAGATGCTGACAGGCCTGCCACCATTCTACGATGAAAACACAAATGAAATGTATCGCAAGATCTTACAAGACCCGCTTCGGTTTCCCGACGACATGGACAAAGATGCCAAAAGTTTGCTAACCGGACTTCTTAATCGTGACCCGAAGCAGCGATTAGGTTCAAATGGGCCTGCCGAGATTAAGAACCACAAATTCTTTGCCGAAATTGACTGGAAGAAATTATTAGGCAAAAAGTACCCGCCACCGTTTAAGCCCAGCGTAGCCTCTGCAACCGATACCTCGAATTTCGACAAGGAGTTTACAAGTGAAGTGCCTACTGATTCGGTAGTTGATGATTATTTGTCTGAGAGTGTGCAGAGGCAGTTTGGTGGGTGGACATATTCGGACAATAGGTTGGGTACTACAGTTGGTAATTCTTCTGGAGCTGGCGGATGGAGTGTTACTGGTTAGCAGAGGCTGGCTGAATTCTGTTTTTTTTAGTACTTCGCTTGTTTCTTTATGTAGATGCATTTGGTTTTTTTCTTTTCTTTTTTTTTTATAGTTATGGAATTGGTTGACTGGAATTGCACAGGCTTATCTAAATATTATTGTTTTCTAAGTTTATTGGTACACATCTACTATTCATACAGATAACACACGCAAACAAAAATACCACAAAAACCATCCGATAAAACGCCATGCATAAAAGTCAATGTGTTGCTCAAAATTTTAACTCAACCATCGCTGATTTTGGAAAAATTCATAAATTCTCGCCGTCTTGTTCACGTCAATCTTAATCAATTCTCTTGCCGTGCGCTTCTTCAAAATTCCTCCTGTTCGCAATAACTCTCTGAATAATGTCTCTTTAATGACTAGATATGGCTTTGGCAGAATTCTAATTTGACTACATAGTTGTTGCTCGGCAGGAGAAAGCAGGTCCAAGTCAGCCGCATGCGAGATATCAAGTGGATTGGCAATTGGTTTGCGAAATGACTTGTTGACAGTGGTTTCGAGTGACGCAGCTGAATCTCTTGGGCCGCGGCCAGTCGGTGTACTTGATCCGTAACGAGATCCAGATAAGGGAGCGAGTGAGGATCCCAATCCGACTGTATTCCTGGCAATCATTGCACGTTGCGTTTTGTCTCGTTCGTATTTCTGAGCTGCTTCAAGTGTTCGAATACCGTTTTGCCGATACTCTTGTAATTCGGCAATGCGTTTTCTAATCATCAGTTCAGAAAGCAAGTCATCGCTGAATTGGCGCCAGTCGGCGCTAGTCATGAGACGTGCAAACGGTTTTGCTTTAGTTAATAATTCACGTTCTTCACGTGTGCGTTTCTTTTCGTTTGCTGTAGTTTTTCGATACTCAAGTAATCCATGTTGAAGCATCATTCGTTTACGCTCAGCACGGGAGGTAAGTCGCGAGTAGTAAATATCAAGAACGGTAAGCTTAAGCTCGACCTCGCCTTCGCCATCTTCTGGATCAAATACCATATCCTTCACTGCCAACTCCGCATCATTCTCAAACTCGGTCTCAAATTCAAGACGACCAGGCATATATCCCTGAACCTCATGACATGAAGGCACAGAGGCGGTAGGTTTTTGCTTTGGTGGAGGCAGAACGGCGTGATGAGCTCTCCGAGCTTCAAGTCTAGCTTTTTTGCGAGCCGCAAATTCTGCTGGGGTGATGTCGAATTTGCGTTTCATGTTTGGTAACGGATACGAGTCTGAACGAACATAGACGTCAAGGTAATGTTTGTCGACTTCTTCTTTTGTGCGTCCGCCGATATGATCCGCGATCTCCTGCCAATTTCCGAGTCCTAGCGTCTCTGCTCCTTCGATAAGCAGCAGTTCCTCATCGGCACCCCAATCCTCGACAAAGATTGGATACGCATGCTGCTCGACGATAGAATAGTCGTGATCTGGCTTGTGAGTTCCGGACGAGGCGCCCGAAGCGAAGCATGGTACGCAGAGATCATAATCCTGACAGGTTGCGCAGCGAACCCGCACGAGATGTGTGCAGTCGCATGCACATACATCGCAGTGGAATCTGAATGACTTGCTGTTAGTAAAGAGTAGAAATAATGTACGATAAATGAAGCAGGGGATGATAGAGGTTGTACAGGTATTCCGCGATATGACACCCATAACATAGAGCTAATAGTCTAGCGTTACTAGTATGCTGTACCGGGTACGATGTTCCCGATTCATCGGCCTCCCCATACCACTCTGCTATTAAACTAAGAAGACATACTTGACACCAGGTTCGGCAGCCTTAACATGATCCGCAGTCGTCAGTTTGCGATGGATGACGGTCATGATTGCAGGATTGCGACGCTAGACTGCTCGTGAAGAGAGAGCGGAGCTGACGGTGTGGAAGCTGAGAGCGAGCTGGGTTTGGTGCTTCTTTCACTGCCACATGTTAAGCCACGGTGGCACAGCAGTGTAGGGTTATTGAAAAAGCAGTCACGCAGGGAAAGAGTGTAAGCGTGCGACGCTTGTTTGGCTGAGGATCTCGACTTTAGGCAACAGCAGTCATTCACTAATCTTCCAGCAACTAACTTAGCACATATTCACAATGGTGTGTATCCCCAATATATATGATATCTACATCTTTATATATAATATATAAAATATACTGACTATTTCTGTTCATTTATTCAGGGTCGCGTCCGTACGAAAACCGTCAAGAGAGCCTCGAAAGCCATCATCGAGCGTTACTACCCCAAGCTCACCACCGACTTTGAGGTCAACAAGCGTCTCACTGATGAGATTGCCATCATCGCCTCCAAGAGACTGCGCAACAAGATTGCCGGATACACTACTCACTTGATGAAGCGTATTCAAAAGGGACCCGTTCGTGGTATTTCCTTCAAGCTCCAGGAGGAGGAGCGTGAGCGGAAGGATCAGTACGTTCCTGAGGTCTCTGCTCTTGACTTGTCGCAGCAGCCCGAGGGACAGCTTGAGGTTGACACTGATACCAAGGATCTCCTCAAGTCGCTTGGCGTGAGTATTCGTATATTATGCATTAAGCAAAAAGATTGGTACTAATAGTTTGAGCAGTTTGAGCGTCTCCCTATCAACGTCACCCACATCTCTCACTAAATATTGCGCATGGTTATTCCTTGGTTCTTCTTTGTTTTTTAATTGAGTTTGTCATGGATTGGAAAAAGAAAAGATAAATCATCCATGATGTTGAATTTAGAAGGGTCGATCATTTGTACAGTACCGCAATAAAAGTAAATCATGGTTATTGGTCTATATCGTTCAACATCTTTTATATCTTGCGAGAAGCTTATATAGAAGTAACATTGTGCTATAACAGCAAGTAGCGATACACAGCAGATACACAGCAAGGTGATGGATAAAACCCAGCAATGATAATAATGTGGAAAGTAAAAGAATGCTTTACTCGGTTCGCCCTCTGACCATATGAGCAGCTCTGTCACGTAGTTTTCCCTTTTCGCTAATAATTTCTGCATGTCGAGTATTTAACATCGCCACATGATCATCAATCATACCCTCGACAGCAGCCAAAGCCTCAGCTTTCCGTTTTCTAATCTCTATTGTACGTCTAATAATCTCACTGGCCTGTGTGATCAGCTTATCGCCGGCCTGAGCCCACTCGGTAAATGTCATCTCGCCGTAATGAATTTCAGAAGGCGTCGGTTGCTGATTTATTATCTTGAATTCGGCGGCAAGGTCGTCTGTCGGCAGTGGTGTCGTAATTGGAGTGTAGGTAGGGTATAGGTAAGGACCTGCGCGAGGAAGTTTTAGTGGAGACGACGCGGTGGGGCGTTTGTTAGTATTAGAAGAAGTAGTAGTAGTAGTAGTAGTAGTAGACGAAGGAGGAGGAGGGGGAGGAGAAGTATTGACTCGAGAGCTATCAAGCGACGTATTAGAATTCTGATCTTGTATTTTTTTGGAACTATCACTTGGGTCAGGTTGTCGGTCCGGTTCAGTATCGGAAATGTCGAACGATGTGTTGACGATAGGATCGTCATCCTGAGAAGAAGCAGTTTCCTTTTGCAGTTGCTGCAATTGTTGCTGCTGTTTACTTGCAAGATCAGTGTTGGCGGATGTATTTGGCGTGTCTGATTTAGTCGTATCAACATCGTCTGAATTCACAAGTACACTGGACTGATTGTCGTTGATTACAGAGCTGTCGGTTACAGAAGATTTATCTTTAATAGAACCAGTAGCGAATTCTGCATTGATATCGAAATCGTCATCATCGTCATCATCTATATCGTCGACCAAGTCTACTGCCTCGATCTTCTTCGCAGACATTGATGTCGCGTGCGTACTACCGCTCCTCTTGATTCCTAGACAAGAACTTACATAAGCCCCTCTTCCAGTTAGTAAATTGAGTGCTAAACAGCAAAATCACCGTTTAAGAAGGAAATGCCCTGGGGCATCGGAGGTGCTTGGAAAGCAGAGGACGAGGTGGTCATTTTGAGATTGAGAGGATCGACAGGATGCACGCCGACCGAAAACTTGGTGATTGCTGTCGGCAATTTTTAATTAGCAGCTGAATATGAGAAGCATAACAGTAATAATAATAGCAATTAATGTTGACAGAATAGACCGACAATTTGAGTATCTGGAGATGGGGTTGGCTATGAGAGCAGGATAGGCGTGCGAGACTGCTTCGGCGGCAGAGTCCTTCGCGAAAAGATCTTTCGGCAGCGAGAACTGGACTCGGTGCTGCGGCATTAGAAGATGTGACTAATGATACAATTAAGATAGTGACGCCGGATATAAGAACTAGAATCGGGATGATTAATATGAGATCGAGAAGGTGAATATGCGGATGTTCGGAGGAGGAGGCTCAATTTAGGGAGTTTTAGTCTCGGATGCCCAGTATCGGTCGGAAATCCTTTAACTGGACGTCACTAATTGTTTACATTATAGTTTCCGGAGTTAAGTCTATCTAGCTGGAAAAGCCCAGACCCTATTTTCTCCGGATTGCTAGTATATCTAACCTGCTCCTTCTCTTTTCTAATCTGGCACCCTCTCTTCATCTGCTTCTCACGTTGACAATGAATGATGATTGTGTTGGCGATGCTAAGCCAGGGCCAGAGAAGTTATCCGGTATTTCTCAAGAAGACTACCGTGCTCTGCCACTCTCAAATATTCGGCCGCCCGTCTACGCCTCAGTTTCGCAAGAAATAATAGTCCTTATCACCCTCACCTTTGGCGCCGCTCTTGCTACCTCTAATCTTGGTGCCACGCAAATTGCTCTCGCTCACATCGGTCGCTCGTTTGATCTCGAAGGCGCAAAATTGTCATGGGCAATCTCGGCGTTTTCTCTCTCCGCCGGCTCCTTTGTTCTTCTCCTCGCCGGCGTAGCTGATACTGTTGGACGAAAGCGCATGGTCTTAGGATCCTTCATTTGGTACTCTCTCTGGTGTCTTATCGGTGGATTTATGCATTCCGACATTGTCTTCTTTGTTTTCCGCGGGTTTCAAGGTCTCGCCGGCGCCTCGACCATTCCCGCAGCAATCGGTATCTTAGGCGCTACCTACGCTCCTGGTCAGCGCAGAAATAAAATCATGGCAACCTATGGCGCCGGTGCACCACTCGGATTTGTCATTGGCATTGTTGTCGGTGGTATCTGCTCGCAGTTCCTTTCCTGGCGTGCTATTTTTTGGTTTTTCGCCATTGAGTACTCGCTGTTCGCAGTCATTGTTTACTGGCTTGTCCCAGACGACCCGGCCATGAGCTGGAGCGATACTAAGAGAAATCTTGCTCGTCTTGACTTTATTGGCGCAGCTTTGTCTACTGTCTCTCTTGTGGTTTTTGTTTTCGCTCTTACGCAATCGGGAGCGACTAGTAAAGGTTGGGGGCAACCGTACGTGATTGCGATGATTGTCATTGGTGTCGTCATGTTCGCCGTATTTGTATTTTGGGAATCGAAGGCGACTAACCCACTCATGCCTTTATATATTTGGAGGTACCCTGGCTTTGCCCTCTGCATGCTTATTGTTGCTTGTGGGTACATGAACTTTCTCGGGGTGCTGAATTACTACATTACACTATTTTTCCAAAACGTGCGTGGCGCATCCGCTATATTGACTACCGCATACTTGATCCCGCAAGCTGTTGCCGGTATAATAGTTAACTTTATTTGTGCGTTGACTCTGCATATTATTCCTGGCTGGATCCTCATGACGTTGGCTTTGTTGGCATTTTTCGCTGCGTCTCTACTATGGGCCTTGCAGCCAATGCATATGGATTATTGGCCAATGGCTTTTCCTGCTATCTGCCTCTCGGTCGTTGGTGCAGATATCGCATTTAATGTCGCAAATCTACATACTGTCTCTGCAGTTCCTCCTAAAATGCAGTCAACGGCAGCAGGAATCTTCAACACAGTAATGCAACTGGCAGCAGCAGTAGGCGTGGCCGCCTCAGCCACCGCAGTCGAGGCAGCGTATAAATACAGTGACCATACCGGTGCTGAGCAAACTTACGATAGCTACAAAGCTGCTTTTTGGTTTGGTTGCGGTGTTAGTGGAGTTGGAATTATTTGTTCCCCATTTATGAATGTCGGGGTAGCAGGGCGTAAACAGTTTGACAAGCCTGACGATGCTGACAGCGTAGGTGCAGAGCTGGCGCAGCCTGATGAAGAGAATCAGATAGAGAAGTGAGTTGAGGACCATTAGAGTGCATTAATTTTTCTGTTCATTTGGAGGAGTTTTTCTTTGCTTTATTCTATGCTACTTTTCTTTTAATGGGTTTCAATACAGAACTAATGCTTTGTTTAATGTACGCCGCGTGACGTGCGGTAAGTATCACGTGAAATACGCAATCTCATGTAACTTAAGATATTACCGATTCTAAATCAACAATTAGCACTGAGAATCGTTTACTTTGATTGACTTGGTGAGCTACTACCTTTTTTTTTATTTACAGGCTGAGGGTTTTTGTGTAGATTAGAACCGGAATGACGGCTTGCAAACGGAAATAGAAAGATTCTATGCCGCTGCCGCGCCAACGAACTGAGAGAAAAGCAATTGAGTAAAAGTAGCTCTTATAACTCATCGTTAATCCGGTGTATGGCTCGCTTTATCTTCTGGTGTGAATAAACGTCTTTCACTTTATTGTATGCCTTTACTGCCGGTTTCGTTGTTGCATAACTATTATTCCAATGCGACTGAATTGCCTCTATTGCCGAATGCATGTCGAACGCATAGTACTTTCTGTCTGAAGGATTTGCACACTTTTGTCTTTCACTGACGACTAACTACGTCTTTCGAGACGATTGAGACGCGTTGCCCTTCACCGTCTCGGATTTGCTAGAGAATGTTCGAGAGGATTAGACGTGAGAAGAAATAGAAAAGATCAGATGCCGAGCTTGAGGCTTTTTACAGCTCTGTACCTGATTTCTGCCGTTTTCATTACCGTTAGCCAATTCTGTCAAAGAAGCCATATTGAATTTCTGATAAGAATAGAGAAATAATGTCGCTGTATATGAGATATCTGGAATCCTAAATGGGTGGATGATAGATCTAGTACAGCCACTAACGCTGCATTCTATAACAAACGAATATACACACCTACATTGCTATATCAGTCCGATATATTACCAAAATAAATAATAAACGAAGAATACAACTAATTATGAAATAAACTAGCTATAATCGGCCATGTAAAGTCCCTCACACTATTTGACATTTAGAGCTGCAAACGCCACAGAATTTGCGTTTGCCACAGCTGTCGCAGACGCGCGCAGCCGCCGGAGAGCTCAGTCTGCGTCGGCTCTCCTTCCATTTCCTAAACCAAAACACTGCTCGTGAGCTCCTTCGCAGACACTTCTTTTATTTACATATATAGCCGACATATACCATATACTAAAAATTGCAAACAATGGCTGCAATGGCTACTAAACAGCAGTCGATTGCGTTGTTTGACAGACTTCGTGCCGAGCGAGGAAATAAGGTACATAAAGTGTCTGATTATTGACAAAATATATAATTCATAACTAATTGATTTTCTTTTTTTCTACTCTACAGAGCTGCTTTGATTGCGGCGCAAAGAATCCGACATGGACATCCGTACCATTTGCAATCTACCTCTGTTTAGACTGTTCATCGATCCACCGCAATCTCGGCGTGCACATCTCTTTTGTGCGGTCATCAAATCTCGACACTTGGTCGTGGGACCAACTCCGACTGATGAAAGTAGGCGGAAATACCTCGGCCCGTGAATTTTTCTCCAAAAATGGCGGTGCTTCAGCTCTTAATTCCAAAGACGCAAAGACGACGTACACTTCTCGCGCGGCGGTGCTCTATAAAGACGAACTCAAGCGGCGCGCAGCCGAAGACGCTCGCATCTATCCGGAACAGGTCGTACTTGACGACGAAACCTCAGCAGCCTTAGCAGCTGCAGATGCGGCTGTTAAAAATGGCGACAGCGGGGACGATTTCTTCGCATCGTGGGATAAACCTGCCATCAAAAAGCCTCTGACCCCCGTGTCGCGCACCTCGACCCCGCCATCCATTGGCAGAACTCCCTCTCCTGCTGTATCGAATAGCAGTAGTAACGAGGAACCCGCGCGTAAAATCACGTCCTCCTCAGTTCTACGGTCCAAGACCACCACGACGGGCGGCGCGCGGCGCCCAGGCGCGTCGGTGCTGACAAAGAAAAAAGTTGTGGCTAAGAAAATTACCACTGAGGCAATTGATTTTGACGAGGCGGAGAAGACGGCAAAGGCGGAGGCTGAGAGAGCTGCCACGCTTGGATATGATATCGAGCAGGAACGTGCAAATAGCACAAAGGCAGAGACTCCCAAGAGTGAACGAGCGCAGTCGTACAGCTCGGTGTCGTCGAAGGCTGATTCGTCAACAGATAGACTAGGACTTGGAATGGCGAGATTGGGATTTGGTATGACGGCGTCTGCTTCTGCGCCAGTGCCTGAAACTACTGCATCTTCAAAGAAATCGTCTTCGTCTTCGTCTCAAGAGCCTTCGGGAGAGTCGACGAAGAAATTTGGCGCTCAAAAAGCAATTTCTTCTGACGAGTATTTCGGCCGTAACCAATTTGACTCACAAGCACAAGCGGAAGCACGCAGCCGCTTGCAAGCCTTTGACGGCGCTTCTGGAATCTCCTCTGCGGCGTACTTTGGTCGCGATGAGGGTGAAGAAGAGGATGCTGATGCCGAGAATGGCGACTTCGTGGATATCGAGCGGGTTGCGCGGAATTTTGCAACCAAGATTGCGAACGGCGCCGGCGATGATTTGGGGAATATCAAGGATATTCTCGAGACGGGCGCTAGTAAACTGTCAGATATCATGAGGGACTACTTGAATCAGTAGTCTTATGTGCTATAGCTTTCTTTTTCCCCTTTTTATCGATAAGATATTTCCCTGTTTATTTTGTTTATTTTACTGCATGGTGCTTTTTCTTACGTTTTAGAGGCATGATTCAATTGTAGAGAATAGCATTGTGAAGTTGTTAATGACACGGGTATATATTAATATATTATGTAACTGATTACTAAGAGAAACAAGGCTTGGTACAATGGCGCGGGGCTGCGTGTGATCTTTGCTCTGAATCAACGTGCCCCGCATTTTACTTATTTAGCACCTTTCTCCTCTCTCAACGCCCCGATACTTACACTCACTGGTGTCTCTCTGCTTCTCTGCAAATAACTTTGTCTTTTGGAAAATACTATATCTTCTAAAAAGTATCGCCAAATGGCTACTCGGAGGACTTCCTCGTTCGTCACAGAGGAGGGCTCGCCACCTGCTGCTCCCTTCATGCGCTCATCGATCGCCGAAAACCCTGGCCACCGCTCCTCCTCTACGACTACTACCAAATCCTCCGTCCTCCGAAATTATTCGCCGACTGCAAAATCTGTAATTGGGACTCAACCACATCGTCGGAAAAAGTCGGCCAGACGGATCTCGAGCGACGAATTCTCCTTTGAGGACTTTGAGAAGTCGGCCATCGAAGAGGCTGATAGAGCAGCTTTACGCAGACAGGTAACGCATGACAAGCCCAAAAGCTTTAATACACAAAGCGATGACAGCGCTTCAACGTGGGACTCTGTATCCAAGGACGAGATAATCTCTTCTCGGCATCAGAGTAGAGATTTCAGCGGCGCCGGTACTGCAGGACTCAGATTTGGACAGACGGAGAAGACATCTTCGTCCCCGGAAGAAGTTGCTACACCTGTTGACAGGACAAAGCATATCTCTTCTGACGATTATTTTGGTCGCAACATGATTACCACCGACGAGCAGAAAGAAGAAGTTAGAAGACTACATGATGAATATGACTCGGCCACCGCTATCTCTTCAGACTCGTACTTTGGTCGTCCATTGTCACCTGAGCCCGCTGAGATGTCTCAGGAGTACATTCTGTCAAAGGCAAAGGATGTTGCGCAGAGCATTGCCTCGAAAGCTCCTGATTCAGTCTCGAATTTGCTTGACAGTGCTAGCAATTTTGATGTCCAAAGTGTTTCAAGTTATCTGGGTCGGACAGCTGGTACTATCTGGCCTGGCAGTGGACGGTGATTAGTTTTTTTTTCTATTCGGCGTTGTATATGGAGTTTTATCTAGTTGGGATTTTCTTTTTATTCTTATTTGCTTTTGTTAGTAAACTATAAAATATGAAAAGTATCGCTATTTATTTATTATATCTTTCAAAAAGTACATAGATAGTAGTTTATCTGCTGCAAGTCGTCTGCCGCTCTCGTATCGTAATAACTTGGAGACAACATCAATGATTTCTTGAGGCGCATGAGGAAGTATTTCATCAAAGGGTCTGCTTGGATAATCTGCAAATCCGATTTTTGAATATGACGGAAAATACTGAGACTCCTATTACTCGTGTTAATGGTATTCAGCTACAGCGTTCTAGCAAATGACTACATACCGGCCATTCTTCTAAATCAGGTGTACCCAAAGTCTGAAAAATAGCTCTGACAAGCGCTAATTCGCTTACTTCCTTACTGACATCAAAGATTGCCCGTCGCTCGGGTCCACGATACATCTCTGCAATAACACACCCCCAGCTCCATAAATCAACCCCTTTACCATATCCAGAGTACCCAAACAACAACTCAGGAGCTCGATATAGTCCTGTCCCAACATCTGTTAATTTCCCATTATCTGGTTCTAGAGTATCTTGATATTTAGCTATCCCTGGTCCTGGTCTTTGTTCTGCGTCAACCTGACTGACTCTTGACGAGGGCGCGATCCACGCAGTGCCAAAATCAGTCAAATATGCAGGTCCACTAGAAGATGCAAGTAAAATATTTTGCGGTTTAATATCGCGATGAATAACTTCATTTTCGTGTAAAAATGCAATAGCGGATGTAATTTCATGCATGATTAAAGACTTAACCTTATCATCTGCCGCATGAATCGAGATGTCTGATAATTGAACTGGAAAGTATGGCAGCACAAGAACTAGATCCGTTTCGTCGTAAAATGAGGATAATAATGGCACTATATGTTTTTGCCCACCAAGGACTCCCAGCACTGCTCGTTCACGAAGAGGCGAGTGTGGTGCTCGTTGGGTTGCCGGGTTTGAGACTTTGAGAGCTACTTCGGTTGATGACGATGACTTTCGCTGTGCGCGGTAGACGTCTGAAAAGGCACCTGAGGCCAGGAACTTGATATCTGCATAATTGTGGATTGAGTCTGTCATTCTAGTCGCTAAATAAGGATATCCAGTAAATAATTTTACTAGGAGATCTTAAAGACTTCAATGAGATAATTTAGGCGACTTATAGTCTGGGATGTTAGAACGGATCCGCTTAGGGTTATAGGGTTATCTCGTTTCGCAAATGAGTTTATATTCAAATCTCCTAAATATCGAGCTCCAACAGCATTTCATCATCAGATAAAGTAAACCCATATATATCATCCGTATCATCAAAGTAATCTTCCTCATCAAGATCCATCTTACTACTGTCAGCCTCCGGCTTCTTCTTCGCCTCATAGGCTGCCTTTGCCGCCTCTTCAATCCGCTGCTCTTCTTGTACTCGCAACAAATCACTTAAACTCCATACACTAACTCCTTCCTGATCTTTATCATCCATAGGCTGTGCCATGGTCCTCAAAAACTTCTTCGCGGCTGCAACAGCCATGTCGGTAGACAAATTAACGTCAGAATCCATAATCGCCTGATTGATCCATTTTGGAAGTTGCGTTCTCTTTCTTGAAAATCGTTTGTCGGCAAGAACCATGATCCCGTAGTCATCTTTTCCTCTTAATACTCGTCCCAGACACTGTGCGCCATGTCGCATGGCATCAAATGACAAAAAGTCATTTTCTCGTATATGATAATTCTCGCGCATAAACTCTAATCGCGCTTTCAAGATTCGCGATTCGGTATATTGAAATGGAACGCCAATCATCAACACCGTTCGACCGTAGTGATGGTCAAAATCGATGCCTTCAGAAACCTTACCTCTCGCGACACAAAGTAAAGCTGCGCCTCGGCCGTTGCCGCATGCCGTTCTGAATGCTTCTAGAGCGAGACTTGTCTCTTGACTGTCAGGCGTTTCAACTAAAATCAACTTGTATTTCCACACTTCATCTAGAATTCCCATTGTTTGCCACATGCTGATTATACTCTCCATGTATAAATATGAAGGAAAAAACACAACCAGACCATCCGGTGTAAGTTTCGAAAATTCAATGAACAGATTTCCGTAATTGCGAACGACACTCGGATCATTCCGAATTTCAAATCGTGAACTAATGGCAACCTGATCGGATCCTCGTGTTACAATTAACGGTAAAAATGAGCGTCTCGTAAGCGTCATTGTATAAGATTCCTGCAAAACAGTTTCGAAATTCAGCATCTTAGGATACATATCCAGAGGAGAGATTGTGCCACTGGTTATAATTACTGACGCAAATCGTTCAAATACTGGCTTAATTGCAATAGATGCATCTAGGCAAGTGAAATGTAAAATTGGGTTTGGAACGGTCGCAGTATCGGATTCAAACGGTTCCAAAATCAGCATAAATCCTTGTTCATATGTAGATACTAAAGTCGCAAACATTGCAATCTCTTTTAATGCCACGAATTGTTCCACATTTGTCAGTTCTAGCGTACGAATTAAAGATGTCAGACGCTCGGAAGTAAAACGAAGCGGTTTTCTCTCGATAAACGTGAGCTCCTTTAAATGCTGCAGAAATGATGGCGGTGTCTCCGAAATTACATGTCGAACCTGCATTCGTGTCTTCAAGTATTCGACAAATCTCTTCAAGAACGCCACAAAGTGTTCAGCACGTCTGATATTTCCAGGTATAGCCTCTTTTAGTAAATCATCAGGAAGAACAGGGTTGGCCATAAAAACATCTTCTTCTCTAGCTTGATCTGCCTCGCGTAGACCTTCCACAAGGCGCTGGTATTCATCTTGTAATTTCTCGGAATCCGATGCTTTCATTTCGTCGATTTGCTTTCCGAGATCATTGACACCTCTTAGAGCCTTCTGTAAAGTGCCCTCTGTTAGATCTATACTTAATGATTCAATGCATACGTTGTCAATGTTGTGAGCTTCATCAAAAATAATGATACTATCTTTTGAAAGCTCTTTAGATACTCTCTCAGCAATCTTAGGATCGAGAAGGTAATGGAAAGAGTAAATAACAATATTGCACAAGCTCATCTAGAAAAGTAATTAGCTTTAACTTTGACAAATATCAGCGAGTAAAACTCACCATCCGTCGAACTGTGAAGTAAGGGCATTGCTTGGTTTCCTCGCAATACTGCATCAATGAATCAAAAGTCCACACGCCTTCCGGAATCAAATTATGCGGTTCAAGTTCATATAGGTTTTCATGATATTCACACAGTTTAGGATTCTTGCCTGCTTTCTTCTGCTCCATCACAAACGACGACGTCAAACTTCGACATTTCTCATCAACTACTGCTCCTTTTCTCTCCCGTCTGACTTCCGGATGAAGACATAGATTTTTTCGACTGGTGAGTCCTAGTCCACGGAAAGGTTCTTTGCGTCCGAGCTCTTTCTCGCGAAAGGCCATTAGGCTACGTAATTCCGTAAGTGCTTTTTCAATCTCTGACATTGTTCGTGAGCAATAAACAATTTTTCGTCGCTCAGGGTAAAACTTAACAAATGAAAGATCAAACGTTAGCCTGTGAATAGCATTTTGCAAGAGTAGATTTACCATTTGATAGGAGATTGTAAGAGAAAGAAGTGAGATAGTCTTGCCGGTTCCTGAAGGCATTTCAAGTATACAGTTTCCACCAGCATCTAGTGTACGTTTCAAATCACACATATACGCATATTGTTCTGTTGGGGTATTCATGTCAACGGATATTAGTTTGACGTCAGATCAATGTACGTACCAGGATATATCCGTGGATATGGGAACAGAACTGGGAGATCATCGATAAAAAACCTGAAAAGTCAGATAATCATGCTTTATCTTAATTATTAGATATCTTACTTCATTATTTCCCTAATGCCCAGAAAAAGCTGCTGAAATCAATAATATTAATTAAGCTGACAGTCCCGCGAGATGAGATTCGGCGGTGTCGAAACCGTGTAAAATTAAACTTTTAGGATCTTCAAGTTTCGTCATTTTGAAATCAATCTATCTATTCTCATCAATTATTACCTGGTTTTATCACTGCTTATTTGAATTCATCAGTGACTAGCATTACTTGATAATTTTTAATATTCGTTTGCGACTATTGAAATATGAGCAAGAAGCTCAAACTAAAAAATAATCCACGAGGCGGAGATAACAAGTACGTTGTTTGACAATCAACTATCTATACCTTCTAGATTCTTAATGATACTTTTATAGTGGAAAACATGCCAAAGCAGAAGAGAGATTTAAAGATTCAGACTCTTTACATTCGGAAAATCAAGCTTCATTGATTGATTTGTCGGTTGTCTCTGATCCGCAATTAATAGTCATTTTGAAAGGATTACAGAAGCGTGATCCGAAAACTAAAGAGAAAGCGTTGGATAATTTAGTGACTTATATCGATGAATCGGAAGATCAGATAGACGAGAGTATCCTGATTGTTTGGGTATGTTTTTATAAGTACTGTCGTGATAGTATAAGCGCTCATCATATATCATTACAGGTCCAATTTTATCCGCAGCTGACCGTCGAATTCTCTCGAAGACAGCGTATGCTGGCTCATAAAATCCAAGGCGACTTATTCAAAATATTTCAGCGGCAATCGGCAAAGCAACTCAAGAGTTCAATTGGGCCTTGGCTCGGCGGAATATATGACAATGACAAGTCAGTTGCTCGGGCTGCGGTCTTGGCTTTTGAGTCTGTTTTCCCTACTGATGAGAAGAGGAAACAAGTTTTTCAAGTTTTCCATGTTCAGATATTAGAATACATTAAAAAAGCGTTAGCGGCTAGAGATACTCATAGCGCATGTAAGTTGATCTACCTCGGACTTGCGGCATGACTGTTTAATAATGGTTGATTTTAGCGGACGAGAAATACTTCAGCGCTACAGATCTTGAACTGAAGGTAACCAGAGAAATAGCATGCGGTGTTCATTTACTGTCGTATTTGCTTGGTATGTAATTCATTACAGTTATCTGATTACTTTTCTAATGCTTTCAAGACATCACTGCGCCCGAGGCAATTCATAAACAGCAATATGATTACGCCGAAATTATAATCTCCGAAACCATTTGGAAGTCGATCACAAATTCAGATCCATTTCTAAGTCGAGCTTGTTTATGCTTGATAATGCAACTAGCGTACAATTTTACAAGTAAGGTCAATTCAATTGTAAAACTTGCGTATTTTGCTAATTTTTTGAAGGTTGGTTGATACCGCTGCAAAAGCATCTTGGACGGTATTTGATAGCGAATGGGCTTATGAATATTCCAAACGGTGCTATTTCTGATTACTTGGACTGCTTAATTGTAATCACCAGGCGTAAGTGTCAAGACTGTTCTGTACGTTAGTATCTACCTACTTACTGGTTATAGTCTACCCTGAAGCATGGACTATGTCTGAAGAGACAGGTGAACCGTCTCTTGAATTGTTGCTAGCATTTGTATCTCAAGGCAGTAGATTTTCTGGACCGAAGTTCTGGCAGCACGTTGAGCTTTTGATTGAAAAACTACCTGAAAATATACTAAACATTAATGAGGCACAGCCAATTTCAAAAATCTCTGATGCTTTGAAAAATGGTATTATGACTGAAAATCGAATGACAGTAGATGCGGCTACGGATGCATACCTATCTCTGATGGCCTATGTACTCACCGTG
The DNA here is from genome assembly GCF_038497685.1 of Kockiozyma suomiensis. NCBI lineage: Eukaryota > Fungi > Ascomycota > Lipomycetes > Lipomycetales > Lipomycetaceae > Kockiozyma > Kockiozyma suomiensis. Next base: position 454,707 of record NW_027117674.1, read on the forward strand.
TCGGAACTATCTGAGATTCAAGCCACCGCCTTGAAATTTGCTACAGATTTTTCGCAGCGATATCTCATCGCAGACGATGATCTCGGAAAAAAAATTGGTTCGGATGGAACTGCAAGATCAATTAGTAGCTTTGTTCGAAATATCATTCCTGAAAATGATGCGCTGGCTATTACTTTGTGGAATAAGCTAGTCACTTGGGTTACAGAAATTCTTGAAAATCCGTCGATGACGGACGAAGCGAATAAGAAGTTGCAAATCACACGATGGATTGCTCTTGCTAAGCGAATCGGTTCCATTCCGGAAGAATATGCCAAACGAATTGAATTTGGTGCTTCAATCAGAAAGATAGCGAGGCTAGCAATCTCTATGATTCAGTCTCTTGATGGTACACTCATTTTTACCGCATTCTTTTTGGAGAACCTTTTGAAAGAGTTCTTTGCATTGGCAAAGAGTGACAGTGATGCACTTAGAGTTTTGAACGAGTTTGCAGTAGATACAATTCCTGCGTTGATTTCATCGGTATCATACAAGCATCTCATAAACATTTGGGTTTTGATCGAGCTAGGACTTAATAATTCGGAACACACTTTTCGCTCGTTTAGATCCATTCTAACCACAATTCTTGCTTCATCGCTAGTTGAACTGAAAGATTCGATTTTGGTTTATTTCTTGCAAGAGATTAAGCCCATAAAAGCTTCTCTCAATCCCTTTGAAGATCTTGAGAGATATGTTTTGCTAAAGGCTGATTCAATATTTGAAAGTGGATCCCAACAAGATTGGGATGTCGTTATTGCCTGTCTACTGAATGAGAGAGCAGTGATTTCATCTGATAATGCCATTGAAATCATTAGAAAGCTAACAAGAGAGTCACTATATGACTCGGACTACGAAAATGTTTTCTTCAGAAACCTGATTGTTGTCGCACAGCAGAATCTACCAATCTTGGCGGCATTCATTAAGACCGAGGATGGCTCTCGGTTTTCTTCGCGTCTGTGGCAAGTCACTGAAACTCCAGACGACGCAAGTGCTTCTGCTAATGCTATCAGAAAATGTCTTGAAGGGCAACTTCACATCTCGCAATCAGAAGATGCTTCAGATTTGTTTGGATCTCTTGCAAATGCTATATTACGAGATGTTGAAACCAATCCGGAATCAACGTGTGAATCTATGGTGACACGCACGCTGTCACTGTGGGAGAGTGCTAATTTGGAAGTTAAAGCTGTACTTTCTCCGCGGATATTATTTTTGCAAAATGGTTCATTGAAGCAATTTATTGATATTGCTTTTGCGAGACCATTGGCCCCTTCTGTGTCATTGATCAATATTATTGGCGGTGCAATGTATCTCTGCAATGACGCTACAGAGCCGACTCAAGATACTACCACAGCGCGAATAGAATTCACTTATGCTACACCAAGCAATGACATGAAACTTTTCAGAATTGTAGCGTATATTCTACAACTTCTTGAAAAGATTGACGTGCTATCATATTTGCCCTATGCAGATCAACTAAACTTGTTCTTGACACTACAGCAGGCTGCAGAGTTGGCAAAAGATTCAATAAATATTAACGGATCTGGCAGGATACCTTCGCTGTTTGCTGTTGAGGATTTAGTAAACGGGACGGATGATCTGCTGCAAATTACAGAGAAGGCAAAGACACTTTTAGAAACCAAATGTGGCTTGTTTTCACTGCAGTCTATTCATAAGGAGTCGTTCAGTTCACTGGCGGCAGATGATAAGAAGTTACCAGAAGCGGCTCAAGATGATATACAGTTTATGACTGACTTTGTGAGTGAGATTGGAAAGCGTACCCGCGAAAGCCATGTCTCGGGTTTCTATGCAGCAAGAGTGCTAGCATCTCTGGTTGCTTACTTGGCGGAAGACTCTGATTTTTCTTCGAAGGACGCTGATGCGTTATTTGAGAACCTCGGGTTACGAAGATCTAAGGACACTTTAGCTAACACAGCATTCTTTGAGGGCTTGTCTAAGTATATTGGCACTATGACTACTACAGATCGCCTGCGTAACGAGGTCGCTAGTGATATTTTGGGATTGCGTCCTGCAACTTTGTTCATCGAGGGGTTGAAGAAAGTAGTTGTGCTAAATAGTCTAGTGCATAATATTGATGATGAGTCTGTCGTGCTTTTCCCTCCTCAGCGAGCAGTGATGCTTATGCGGCGTATACTAGACATGGCTCCTCAAGGGTCAGCTGAAAATTTGGCATTGCGAGCCGAGGCTACGAAATTATTGAACGCAATTCTACCAGCTGTTAAAGATTTGTACGGAGAGCATTGGACAAAGATAATCTCTAGTATTGCAGCCTCGTTGACAATTTGCGAGATGCGCATTGAAAGTGATGAAGTTACACCGCTGTTGTTTCATAGTTTGAAATTATTTGCGCGAGTGAATGCTTTTCAGAGTGATAATGATGATATCGCTGATGCGTTGTCGGAAGATACGACAATTTCGGACTCCTTATTACGAATTCTGTCAGCTTCACTCAACCTTGGAGATCGATCGCAAGCGCGTCTCCTTTGCGATTCAACGCTTTCGCGACAGATTCTAGATATTTCTATCGATAAAATTGCTGATCCGGTTCCGTTATTCCCGATTTTGGCAGTAGAATCTGAGCCATTGCAAAAGACCGTATTGAAACTAGCCAGTCGAGCCATACCTGCTGTTCAAGAGTCTCTCGCTGTCGAAGCAGCACTTGACACGCATGGTGTGTTTAATATTGAGTTACCTGTTGAGCTGCTCTCATTGGTTATGAGCGTGCCGGAAGAAATAGAGGGTGTGTTTGTTTTAGAAGAGATTATGACTGCTGGTATGACCTCTCAGATGAGATCATATCTTTACACTTGGAAACTTATCTTTGAGTATCTAGATCATGCGGTAGGATCTTTGTTTGATTTTTTCTTTAACATCTCAGAATATGACTGACATTTTGTTTACAGCCATTTGCATTGAAAACCAAATATATTGCCAGCCTGAAAGAAGGCGATTACATTGAGACTCTTCTCAACCTGATTGCTTCATTGCTATCTCTTGATTCCGGAAAACCAATCGATGCGTCTAAATTTTCGTTTACGCGGTTTGATCCCGACGAATATGTTGGTTCTGCAAAAAGAGAACTGCAATGGGTTCTCTTGCATATTTATTATATGTCACTTCATCATGTGCCGTCAATGGTGCGCAAATGGTGGTCCGAAATTAGAAATCGTCAGCTTAGTATTGCTGTTGAAGGGTTCACTCAAAAATATTTCTCACCTACACTTATCGGTATTGAGTTACACGCAGTACAAAACAGACTTGCAGAGTCTGGTGTTGCTGACGAAGACGAGAATCTCGAAGTTAAAGTCTCGCATGTGTTGCGTGAGGTGGCAGCCGTATACACGATTGACGAGCAGACTATGGAAATGGTAGTACGAATTCCGTCAAGTTTCCCACTACATGATGTCCAGGTAGACGGAGTGAAGCGCGTTGGAGTCAAAGAAAACCAGTGGCGAGCATGGCTACTTGCGTCACAATCTGTAATCACGTCACAGAACGGCACAATTGTTGATGCGCTCTCACTCTTCAGACGCAACGTCAGTCTCCATTTTGAAGGAGTCACTGAATGTGCGATCTGTTACTCGATTCTGCATCAGGACCGTTCGCTGCCAAGTAAGAGATGTCAAACTTGCAAGAACAAGTTTCATGCTGGGTGCTTGTTTAAGTGGTTTCAGAGCGCGAATGCTAGCACTTGTCCTCTGTGCCGGCAACCGTTTTCTTTCGGCCGTTGAACTAGTTATAGTGCTATCGCAACTTTCGATTTTTTTTTGTAAATATTATGATAATAGATCCATAAATTTACGATTTAGTGCAAGCTTTTGTACGATGATGCGGTATTTGGTAAGGGCTTCCGAAAATAGAATGTGTAAATAATTTCTGTGTATAGGAAGTTGTTGATGAGGGATTTCGTGCTTCTCTCAGTTTGTATTATGTTGATTTGTATATATTTCATTAGTCGTTGCTTTATACCACCATATGTTGATGAGGGATTCGCGTTATTGTATTGAAATTTTGTGTACTAATTAAACAAAATATCTATGATCAATACACACTTTTCAGACAAATGAGTAAAAGCTACTTTACAAATATATACAAATCAGAACTCCGTCAGCATCCTATAAGAAGAATGTAACATTCGAACGAAATAGAAGCACCAATTACAAGACGACATTACAAGTGACTATAATGTGAGTCATAGATAAGGAGACACGACAGAGAATAGTACTTGAGTATAATTAATTAGGTAAATAAGATGCAAAACAAAAAAAGTTATTTGCGCTCAAGAGCTTGCAACTGAACAAGCTCATAGTACTTTGAGCGGTTCGCCAAAAGCTGCTGGTGGGTACCAGACTCGAGAACCTTTCCATTCTCAATAACGTAAATAACATCGGCCTTTACAATAAAAGAATGGTTAGCTGCACTTCCTTTTTCGCCAAAGAAAAATTTTGAAATGGGTAACTTACATTTTGGATGGTACTAAGACGATGAGCAACAGCAACTGTGGTCCGGCCTTTGGCAGCCTTATCAAGCGCCTCCTGCACAACCTTTTCAGACTCACTGTCAAGAGCTGAAGTGGCTTCATCAAGCAAAAGAATTTTAGGCTGGCGAATCAAAGCACGGGCAATTGCGACACGTTGTTTTTGTCCACCACTAAGCAAGGCACCTTTCGAGCCACAAAGCGTATCGTATCCATCCGGGAGGGACATGATAAAATCGTGAATGTTTGCCTTTCTAGCTACTTCGTAGATTTCCTCGTCGGTAATTTCTCTTGAAGTTCCTAGACTGATGTTGTATTTGATACTTCCGGCATACAACACAGGCTCCTGCTGAACAAGTGCGATATGCTCGCGATATGCATTGACGTTGAGGTCATGAATACTTTGTCCATCCAACAAGATTTGACCATGCAAAGGAAGATAAAATGATTCTATCAAACCAATCGTAGTACTCTTGCCGCATCCAGACGAACCCACCAAAGCAACGTACTGACCACTCTTGATAGTGAGATCAAGACCACGCAAAACAGGAACTTCGATTCGAGTGGGGTATCGAAAATGAACATCACGGAACTCAATGTTACCAATAACATCTTTAGGTGTGATCCCAGCTGTGCTCCACGAATCCACGAGAGGAACTGTCTCAAAAAGACGGCGAATGTTTTGAGCAGCCTGCTTCGCCTTGCCCATGTCAGGCGCAAAAGAAAATATGGCACCGGCCGACTGAGAGCCAAAAATGACACTAATAAAAACAATAAAGAACCGGGTAGTCGAGTACTCGTAGGTCTTGAGGAGAGTACTGCCATACCAAAACCCGAGCGCGGATATTAGGAATGTAATACCTTGAGACATACCATAAAGCAGAGAAGAACGAATGGTACTAATCCGACCGTCTTTAACTTGGAAATCTAGTCCCCGCTTGTAATTAACGTAGACGTCTGTTTCACGGGTAAGGGAAGTCACAGTTCTGATAGCAGAAGTGGCCTCACAAGCATAAGACGCAGACGATTCGTAGGCTCTCTTTGCTCGCTGCTGAAACTTCGTAAGGAGATGAAATCGGAGATAACCACATCCAACCAGAACAGGAACACAAGCACCACACACTAGACCCAGCTTCCAGCCGATAGAAATCGACAGAATAAGTCCAGCAACCACAGTTGTAGCAGAATTCAAAATCTGCGCGAAAGTGGCGCCACTCAAACCTTCAACGCTCTGAGCATCGGTCGACAAAGTAGAAGTAAGAGCGCCTGTAGCATTTTCATCGCGATCGAAATAACTGATATCTTGTCGCAACATCTGACGGAAACTTTGTAGCCGAATTCGGCGCACAAGCTTTGCTGAAGCCAAGGCCAGAAATGCCAAGGAAACAAGATATGCAAGACATTGAACACAAGCCAACATAAAAAAGAGACCAGCGTATAAGTTGACTTGAGATCGCATGTGGCTGTACTGCGAAGGAAGAACTTGAAAGGCACTAACGCACTTGGCAAAGAAAATCGATTGAACCGGGTAGCCTAAACCATTGACAATAGCCAAAAGGATACCACCCACCATAAAAGGAGCTTCAGGCTTATTAAATGCTGCAATCTACACGACAAACACATGTTAATAAAAGGAACTCGCGGAGAATAAAATCCAAAATGATGATTCTTACCATCTTGATAAGCGAAAAGAAAGAGTACTTTTTGTTATTAACTTCAAGCGGGTTAGCTTTGGCGCTAGAGATTGACTGAGCAGACTTGGACCGGATTAGATCAAGAATGCGACTATCCTCGTGCATTTCCAACTTTTCCTCTTCCAATTCGGCCGCGATTAGAGCATCAGATGCTCCCTTTCCGTCCTTAAATTTTTCAATTTTTTGGTTCTCAACAAGAGAAGCATACATTCCTTGCTTATCTAACAGCTCGTTGTGAGTTCCTTGTTCGACAATGACACCCTTAGACATAACAACAATGCGATCGGCATCCTTAATTGTAGAGAGTCGGTGAGCGATGACTATAGTAGTTCGATCACGAGCTGCGCGGTCAAGCGCCTCCTGTACGATACCTTCACTTTTGGTGTCTAGAGCAGAGGTAGCTTCATCGAGAAGGAGAATTTTTGGGTTGCTGACCATTGCACGAGCAATAGCGATTCTCTGCTTTTGACCTCCGGACATTAAGAAACCTCTCTCTCCGACGTTTGTATTTAATCCTTCAGGCAGTGTCTGAATAAATGACCATGCATTTGCTGTCTCACATGCTTCAATGATAAGTTTGCGCTTGACGTCATCAGACGCATTTTCAAATAGAGTACCAATAAAACCGTATGCAATATTATCGTATATAGAGCAACTAAAAAGAGTAGGCTCCTGAGAAACTAAAGAGATCTGCTGTCGCAGCCACTTTGTATTCAATTTGGAGATGTCATAGCCATCGAGAGTAACTTCACCGCCAAGAATCTCATAAAACCGCTCAATAATCCCAACTATAGTGGATTTTCCAGAGCCACTTGCGCCGACGAGTGCAACTGTGCGGCCAGCAGGAATCTTAAGATTCATCTTGTCGAGCACAGTGACGTCAGGGCGCGAGGGATAGATAAATTTGACATCTTTGAGTTCAATGTCACCTCTGACGGTCTCAAGAATTTCACCTTCGTCAGAAGTTGAGTCAATAATAGGTTCACGGTCAATAGTCGCGAAAATCTTAGAAGCGGCTGTGACAGCTTCTGTAAGGTTTTTGGCGTTGGGAGCAACTTGACCAAGGGAAAAGGCGCCCAGAAGCATAGACATAAGGACGGTAATGACAGAATTAACTTCGATAGAGCCATCTGACACAAAATGAGCGCCCTGCCAGAAGCCGAGTGCGTAATTGGAATATGAACACAGCCAGAGATACCCGATCATACAGCCCTGAAGTTTAACAGCAATTAGCAAATACATAAACGGAAAAAAAAGTAAAAAAAAAAAAAAAATATAGTAAAGAGCATACCAGGACAGCCTGCTGCTTAAAAGAGGCTTTCTCAGTTATGGTGAGATAACTATCGTACGATTGAGCCAGACGATCCTGCAAGTTGAAGGCCTGCACGTTACGCACGCTAGAGAATACTTCTTCAACGATTGTACCACCAACGGAAGCTCCATTTAGTGATTGCAGAGAAAACTTGATCATATACCGAGAAATCACAGCCATTCCGCAGAAGAAGGCAACAATGACGGAGAACAAAACGAGGGTAAGTTTCCAAGACTTGATGAAGCCAACGACAATGGCCGAGATAAAGGTTGAGATACCAACGATGACAAGGCCAACTTTTTCAGACATACCCTCCTGGATAAGATTCGTATCAGCAGTAATGCGGGTGGTGATTTCACCCGAGCCAAGCTTGTCAAAGTATGCCACGTTTTGACGCAGAGTGGCGGCAAGATAGTGCTCACGAATTCGCGAAGAGAGTACCTCACCGCGATCAATGTTGATAGCGGTTTCAATAGCGGAGAGGGCAAAATTCGCAATGCCGAGATAAACTAGGTAAAGGGAATTTTTGCTAGTAGCGTGCGAGAACTCTTCCGAGGAGCCGTTGTAGGCAAAGTAGTCTGTGAATGTCTTTGTGAGGGAGCCCATGACAATGGTCATGAGGGGCATGGCTGCGCCTGCAGCAATAGCGCAGAGATGGGCGATGACGAGGAGAATGATATCAAACGGAGTAGCATATCGAAAAAGCTTTAGGAAGGAGACGGGAACAGGCTTGACTTCTATTTGGGCCCGAAGGATGGCAGCCTCGTGTTCAGGAAGATGGGCGAAGGGATCCTCTGCTGCATCCACTGCGAGGACAGCGTCGGTCTTTTCGTTGCTGCTTTCAGCAGAACTGGACGACATAGTTATACCAGCGTTCGATTTCGGTAGAGTAGTCTGAAGAGGGTGGCAGACAATGGCGAATTGATGGGAAAGGACGTTGAATTTATGGCAAATTACACAATCAGCATCAAGCGAGCGGCGCTTTGGCGCGAGTGATCAGCAATCAACTATAGATACTTTAACGATTGCTGTACCGACAAGAGCTCGCGCATAAAAAAAAATACGTAATCAACTTCGCATTATTTTAGCGAGCCGAAATCTTTCCTTCTTCTTGCATTTTCACTACGGAGAGGAGATGTGAGGGACTAGAGATGGAATGCGAGGATCTCCATTGTTTTGCTCGTATCGTGGAAATTTGAACCCTGAGCCTCACTCTCTTCCCAATAAGGCTAGCTTAGCGACGTCAGAAGCCGGAGAAAGGAACCGTAGTCAGCAAAGCGAGAAGGTCAGCAAAGCGAAAAGGTAGGCAAAGCGAAGTGATTCAGTTTCTTTTTATTTACGAGAATGGTATTTGATGTCTCTTAATAATATGAGAGTACGATTGTATAGATTATTTAGTTAACGAGGCTTTTGCTCCGCAGGTAGCAGAGCGCTCGCCATCTCTATCACCGTTGTAGTAACAACAGTAATATCAATCACCATGCTGAGGTCTATGGCAAATGGCTATAATAGCACAGATTCTATAAGCATAAGTTTTGGAAACTCAGTTAGCTCGGTAATAAGAGGGATAGAAGATGATGCACAGTACCGGGCTATTGAAAAGTCTGATATGCGTCAGCAAGCGAAGAGCAATGATATAATTCTAATACTGGTGAATACTAGTGAATCAGGTGACATTGTTAGTCTTTGGCAAAAAATATTACATGACCTTGGGCTATGTGAAGAAAATCTAAGTTCTACTGAATCGCTTAATGATGACACTGACGAAGCCAACGCATACCCTGGATACCCCGGGGCAAAACTAAACAAAATTACAAAATCTCAGTTTAAGTTTAACTTGGTAGAAGATGAAGTAGGTGAACTTATTGATTTGCTAATGAGCTACGCTTAGAACGAGAATCCATGTGAAGAGGCAGGATTAGCGGGCGCAATCAGCTTTACTATTGACGAGAATATTAAGATTCGTGCCAATGAATTGCTAACAGTGAAGCATAGCGTTCTAGCAGCATTTCGCAACTCTGGTAGTGTTACTTATCATTTCCGTCAGACTGACGGTGAAGAAAATAGGCGGACAAAGAACTCAGCGCTCAACATTCGTCAACGCCCTATCACCGCAGTATATGCGCAATTCCTGTTCTGTTTTTGATGATTCTTTTACATCACTATCTCCGTATTCATTCAAAAAATTTAATTGCGACGAGGCATTCAGGTTGGTCTCGAAGTCCGAGTCAGCCTCTGGATTCTTCAAGCAAGAAAAATGCACCTATCAACCCTGAAAAGGAACAAATGCTGAAATATCCTGTATCTGTATTCAAAATCAAACCAGTTTCTGTCACTCATGTTCCTAGTGAAAGCGGTCTGTGCAATTTTATAAGGTATATTGCTTGTCAGCAAGATGAAGATGAATACTTTGATGCAGTAGAGAGTACAGATATGATGTGAACTATTTGTCCCCTCAGTCAAGACTGTGACTCATCTAAGAAACGCTCTGTTCTATATTAAATTTTTGATTTCTATTTCTAGTATTTATTCTATTGTATTTAAATGTTGTACTCTTAACATCAACTGATGTCAAGAGTCACATGATATATTAAATGACAACAATGGCGCACCAAAGTCCCAAATGTCCCAAACCCGCTAAACTTTAAAAAAAAATTCAAAGTCGACTTTCATAGTAATCTTGACAACGGCAGGTTCTCAACGCTCGTCAGTGACTGTTGATTAAAAAGGGTGGTTAAAGGAGAAATGGAGTTTTTTAGACTCTTATCGAGAGGTGCGAAACTTGATAATGCTGATGCGTTCGGGCGAAAGAAGGTGTGTGTATTCTAATTATTTTTCATTCGAGTGTGTTTGGGGTCGAGATGATTTCTAACTGTGGCTTCAGACGGAGGATAAGAAAAGTGATGCAGAAAGAATAGTCCGAGAGCTCGATTTTTTTCACACTAAGACAGCCTCAGAGAAGAAAAGCTCCGAGGATGGTGAGATTACAAAACGAGAAAGGAAACCGCAAGCAAAGATCGAATCGACGATTCCGCATCGTAAATCGAATATTAGAGGCTCAGATATTCCACAGCCGCTTGCTTCATTTGAAGAATTAGCGACTCGATTCGAAGTTTCTCAGCAGTTGTTAGGACGTGTACGATTCAATACGCCGACTCAGATCCAAGCCGAGGTTATTCCAGGAATTATGCATGATCGAGATATACTCGCATGTGCACCCACCGGATCGGGCAAAACTCTTGCCTATGTATTGCCACTTGTCCAGCTAGTCCAGAAAATTAATGAAGAGAAAAAGACAGGAAATGTGAAAGCCTTAATACTAGTTCCGACGAAAGAACTTGCCACGCAAGTACTCGAACAGTTCACATTGCTTACAGCCGGTGGCCGTGCGGGCGTGAAGGCAAATATTTTAACAAAGTCCCTTCTTGCGCGATTGACATCCTCCGCTAATGGTGCAGCTGAGAAGACCAAGCCTGGTGATGTACTAGTTGCTACACCACTGCGACTAGTTCGCGCACTTGATGCAATTGAACTAGAAGGGCTACGGCATCTTGTGCTTGACGAGGCTGATAGATTGTTTGATACGACATTCGCCGAGCAAACTGATCAGATTCTGGGAGCAATCCGCAAGCAGCAGCAAGACTCGCTACAGAAGACGTTTTTATCGGCTACGATACCATCATCGGTTGAGACACTTGCGCTGGGCTTAATGGTAGATCCCTTGCGAGTTTTGATATCACCAGGCCGTGCAGCAGCCACGGTGGACCAGAGGCTTGTGTTTGCCGGTACCGAAGCAGGCAAATTGCTGGCAGTTCGACAAATGGTGCAAGCGGGCGAACTGCCGCCTCCAGCGCTGATTTTTGTACAGTCAGTTGAGAGAGCGAATGCATTGATGCACGAACTTGTGTATGATGGCGTTAATGTAGACGTGATTCATGGTGAACGTACAGAGTCGCAACGCCGGGCTGTGGTCGAGCGATTCAAAAAAGCTGAAGTGTGGGTGCTGATCTGCACTGATGTGTTTGCGCGCGGAATAGATGTGCATGGAGTGAATGTGGTAATTAACTACGATGTCCCTCAAAGTGCCCAGGCATATATCCACCGAATAGGACGGACAGGTCGTGCTGGACGCACAGGAAAGGCCTTTACTCTATTTACAAAAGACGACATTGAAGCAGTCAAGATTGTTGTGAACGTGATGCGCGAGAGTGGGTGTAAGGTAGAGGACTGGATGATGCGGATGGGAAAGGCCGACAAGCAGATGAAGAAACAGCTGAAGCGCAAGCCATCAGAGCGAGAGGAGATTGGCACTCAGGTGAAGAAATTGAAAGCAGTGGAGGACAAGAAGCGGAAAGAGAAAAAGGCGAAAAGAGAGGAAGAGCGACTTAAGAAGACCGAAAAAAAGAAGAAGAAGAAGCAGAAGGATGCTGAGAATGAGCAGAAGGATGCGGATGAAGAGGAATTGTAAATAATAAGCATGATTTCAAACAAATGGTTTGTCTACCAAAATATATTTCCGAAGAATTGGCAAAGGTGCACGTGTTAAAGATCGTTAAGTAAGTCATGAGTAATAAAGGTCCCGTATTTAAGTTCGCCACCCCATCTGCTTGAATCCGCCACGCTTCTCTAATTTGCGTATGGATGTTGCCGTTAGTTATTGCCAGGCGCGAATTGGCCAAAGTTCTCCTCTACCAGGCGACTGATTCAACCAAATTGGGGGCCAGTCCAACATTGATATGATAAAACCAAACGCTGAAGTTTTTGATGGTCACCAAGTCAGTCACAGAGCGAGTACAGCTCACAGAAACCGTTTAATGAAAAAAAGTAAAAAAAATTAGCTATTGTGATTTTGGATAAAAAAAAGGGATTGTCTTGCGGTGCGGCATGCACTTTGTACAGAGAAAGGAACGAGACCCAAATCGAAGCGAGTAGTCTTCAAGCCACTGCTGCATCCAGCGCTAGCTCTGCAGAAAGATGAGCTCATCAATTATTCGCTTCTGCTTTAGAAAATCGAATTGTTGAAGCAGAAATAAAGAAAAAAGTGCAAAGTAGAAAGAAGACAGCGGAGACAAGTACTGACATATCAGTTGACATCGTCGACCTTTCTTCCCTTCCTTTCTTTCTCTGATTCTTACTCAATCTGTCAGAGAATGAGAATCTACGATCAGATCAGATCAGATCAGAACAATCAATCATTGCATCTAACGCACTCTGGTTTGTGACTTGAGCCACTATCTTAGCCTAATTCAGTCGGACCACATCGTTCCAATTTCCCAAGTAGCTTTCGACGGTCCGACTTTCCTCTAATCTTCATTTGCTTTTACTAGCGGCGCAAAAATCGCGTGCAACATCGTTGAATCCGCACCCTTTCCTCGAAAGAGACTAGATATTTAAAAAAAAAAAAAGAAGATTGAAAGAGGCAAAGGAGAAAGAAGTGAGAGGTACGGCATTGCACACAAACCCCCTCGTCGCTTACAGGCTACTTTTTGTTTACCAAATTTTCAATCGCAATCTTAAATTCTGTGGAAATCCGTGCACTTAGTCTCGAACTCATCCGTAAACAGTAATCTAATTTAATTTACAAATATCATATTTTACAATATATTGCATCTCATAAAACATTTATAATTTCAAAAATAATAACTTTTCTTTCAATAATCAAAACATACTCTCACATCTATTATACAGTATACAGTAATAAATAACGTATCCTCTTTCATCTTTTCAAAATCATAATCAAAAAATATAAAACAAAAAAAAAATATAAAATAATTTAACACCGTTGTACTCCGTTGAGATCCCGTTACCGCATTTCGCCAGAAAACATACAAAAGCTCGTTATACAAAGAGCACGGTAGCACCAGCCACAAAAGCAACCACCAGAGCTCCAACAGAGACTCGCGCAGACGCTGCCCCAGAAGACTTGCTGCTACTGCTGCTATCTCCATTATTAGAGTTCTTGCCAGATGTGTCATCGATAGTGGTCGTAGGCGCGGGCGAACTAGTGCTCGCGCTGCTGCTTGCCGGAGCAATGTCAAAACTTGTCACGGTGGCAACAATCGTCGTTGTCTCATCAGCAGAAGAACTCTTGTGCGCGTGGTGATGGTGACGAGAAGCAGTGCCCGTAGGTTTTGAAGTCGACACAACCTGGTACTGTGCGGATCGCGAGATCGATGAGACCTTCGAAATTACTGGCTTGGAAGATTTGGTCGACACCGCAAAGGTCGTACTAGCAAGCTCCGATGACGTGCTACTGGCAGAAGACAGAGTCGAGGGCGACGCAATACTTGAGTTGCTAGTGGCAACGTGAAAGTCCTGTGGAGTGGCATCCGTGGTCGTCATAGTAAACGTCACAATCGTAATCTCGTCAGACGAGCTGCTGGGCGTAGGCGCGATAAAAGCAGATGAATTCGTAGTAGGATCGAAGTACACCGACGAACTAAGAGTGGGCGCCACATAAGTAGACGAACTAAGAGTGGGCTCGACGTACACCGACGAACTAGTGGTAGGCACAACATAAATAGACGAACTTGTAGTGGGCTCGACGTACACCGATGAACTAGTAGTAGGCGCAACATAAATAGACGAACTTGTAGTAGGATCGACGTACACCGACGAACTAGTAGTTGTTGGATCCGCAACTTCTGTAGAGCTAGGCACATCCCACGCTTCATATGATGAGCTAGGCTCCTCCCACACATCTGAAGAAGTAGGTGCAACATATGCGCTGGATGATGGAGGAGCAATATAAACCGAGGAGCTGGAAGAGCTGCTCACAGGCGGCACATATGTAGACGAAGGAGTAGGCTCAACATAAGACGGGGTAGAGCTGCTCGGCTCTGTCCACGCCTCAATAGAAGACGAGCTAGGAGCAACATACTCTGAAGTAGTTGGCGCCACGTACACTGAAGAAGATTCAGCAAAGCCAGCCTCCGCAGACGAAGTGTGAGCAGCCAGAAATGCTTGAGCAACAACTGAGGAAACAGCAGTCGACGACGAAGCTTCTGACGAAGAAGATGATGACGATGACGATGATGACGACGACGACGATGATGAGCCACCAGAAGAAGATCCCTTATCAAAAACAGAGATAGTAGCACTCTTGCCCTTCTGTACACCAACGACGCAGAAATTTGCCCCACCAGCACCAGCACTAGTTTCTCCGTAGCACTCATTTACGCTGTGAATAGCTGGGTCAATTCCACATGGAAGACCAGAGCATCCGCCATCAGGGCAAGAAATCTCAACTCCCTACAAGGAATATAATTAGCAGAAGCTCAACATATTGAAAAAAAAAGAAAAAGAAAACATACAAAAGACGGAAGCTCAGAATTAAAAGGAGAGGAAGACTCAAGGTAAACAGGGTTCCAACCCAACTTGACATACGTAACTCCAGAGTCGTCCACATTGGCACCAGCAACATAAGGAGACCAATTGCCATAAGGATTGGCAGTCGAACCCCAAACGCAACCGTCATCAGTAGAAACTCCAGGAGGGTTGATATAGTAATGAGCGGCAGTTCCAGCCCAATACGATGTATCAGGAACGGCAAGGACAGTGTCGGACGATCCAACATCAGTGGGAATGAGCATGGCCTCGTTACCAGGAAGGACAGTCTGGCAGAACGCGACATTTCCACCAGAAGATGAAGAGACAGCAGAAACAGTTCCTGCACCGTCGTAACAGTATCCTTTGTTAGAGAACCCCTTAGAAACAGTGAGATCATCGTTGCAGTAAAGTCCACCATACTGGGACTGAGGGTAGGTGTAAGAGGTAGCCTCAGGATCCCACTGAGCCATTAGCTGGCCGGGAGGACACGCGTAGGGACACCAATTGCCCGGCGTGCAAGGCTGATCCGGAGACATAGCCCAGCCTCCATTTTCAGATCCGGAAGTGACCGAGACAAGTCCGAGGTCGGATGGAAAGGCGCAGGTCGAAGAAGAGCGCTTGGTGTGGTTCAAGTGAGAGTGGTGTACGTCTGCCGATGGGAATGCTGCGACGCAAGCGACGGCGGCAAGGATGAGAGCTGCAGATGGATACATTGCGAATCAATAAAATATGATAGTTGAATAACGCGTCTTTTACAGCGAAAGATCGAAGGATCGTGTTGGCAGAAAAGAGAGAAGATGGCCTCGATGGCGAAGTGACTGAAGAGTAGTGGTATTCGAGCGAAAAGAGTGTCGACGCGAAAACAAATTCTCAAGACGTAGCAAAGAAATAGAGAGTAAAGCCAGATGCAAAAAAGAGCGATTGCAGGAACTGGCTGGGTATTTAAATAGAAAGAGAAAAGGTAAAGACTAACGAAGAAGAAAGGAAAAGTGGCAAAGTACAATCGCGGGTGGGAAAGAGGAAGAAGAGGCTTCTGGCGCTGTGTTTACATCGGATAAAGGTACCGACCTGGGCCACGTTATTTTGAGTACCTCACGAGCTAGCCGCTTCGGGATGAGCAAATCTTAGGGCAGATGCGTTTGTGATCCATATGTGACTAGGAATCCGTCTCCACAGCAACCTGTCTAGCTTTGTGATATATATCACGTAATATATTACTCAGCTGAGCGCGTTAAAGTTGCCGCGCGATGCCGCGCGACCTGGCTTTCCGCAGCCCTCTTCCACTTCCCAGGCACCTCTGCACGCTTCTTCCGTGCCATGTGCGGGCACCAAATTACTCTTATAGAGTAGAAAATCCAACCGGAAAACCCACTCCGTAAAACCGAAACTATCGTCTGAACAAACGTGCTCCGGACCCTCAGCCGGAGGCGCAGCTTGTCCGTCTACTACGTAGGGCAACAGCAAACGAGAGATCGAAGTGATGATTAGAAATATGCATTATAATACAAGCTTTAAACACTTCCATCTCAATCCATACAGCCAATTCCTCAGATCTGGTAGTTGAAATCACTTTCCTCCGGTCCGTCTTCGGCGGCATCTTCTTCCGGAACAGTTTCTCCGAAATCGTTCTCGTCAAGTTCATCCCACCACTTCTTGAGCACTTTCCACAATGATTGGCGCGGTTGCTGCTCCGCTTCCCCATGCTCGTGGCGCTTCCATTGTTCACCTTCACTCTCGCCATCCTCGCCCTCGCTCGGAGCTCCATCGACGCCAATCCCATTGACACTACCTCCGACAAGAGAATTCCAGAAGCTTCGAAGTCGTAGTCTGCACAATGCCAGCGTAACTGGTAAATACGCCTCTGTATTTGTAGTCAGCGCGAGGTCATAGAATCGCTTAGCTAGATGAAAATCTTGCTCTACCCCAAGTCCATTTTCGTGCATCCAGCCCAGATTCCACAAAGCCAGCGCGGACTGCTGATACTCGGCTGCAGCCTGATAGCAAGCTGCCGCCTTTTCATTATCCTTGTCAGTACCAATGCCTTTAAGATAGTAGTCTCCCATCTTTACTGTAGCATCTACATTAGATTGCTTAGATGCACGCGTCCAGTACATGAGCGCAACCTCATCGATATACCGATCGAGTTTCTCATTCCTCTCCTCTTCAGCAATCTCAGCTTCCGATGGACTATCCAAAAAGCTCAAGAGACGATTTAGTGGCTGAGTCAGACTGAATGCAGATTTATCACGATCTAGCAAATAGGCTACGTTTGCCTGCGCACTCTCGTATCCCTGCTCAGCAGCCATCATAAAGCCAATTAGCGCATTTTCATAATTCGACCTCTGATACTGCTCATGCGCCCACGCCATCGGACTCTGAATATCTTCTACCTTCTCGGCCACAATTTTGTAGTATACAGCAGCCATTCCACACGACGGTTCCCGTCCCAGCCCTTGATTATGCGTTTCGGCAAGGTAATAGAATGCCTCAACATGTCCATGACGAGCAGCAAGTTCAAAATACTGGGTCGCAATCGCAACCTCGCGTTGCTCTAAAAACAACTTACCCAAATTAACCTGTGCCGGACCATAATCCTGCTCGGCCGCAGACTTAAAATATTCGGCCGCCTTCGCCGCATCTGCCTTCAATCCACCCAGACCTTTCAAATGCATATAACCGAGTCCGTTTAAACTCGAAGGATCCGCCATCTCGCCTCCAAGCTTGTACCACATTATGGCTTTTGTAGGATCCGCGTTAACGCCTTCACCTCGCAAGTACATTCTGCCTAAATAGCCTGCGGTCTTCCCTGCGAATGACAGATTCGCTTTCGCAAGATTAGGTATCAGCTTCCCGTCCTTTGACCAGCACTGCTTTGCAACTAATTTGAAATATCGCATTGCTTCAGCATAATCACGCTCGAGCACACGCGAATTCACATATTGCGCCACCTCACCGTAATTTCGTCGCCATGCGCGTGTGCCTTCATAAAAAAGCCGCGCGAGAGAGTACTGAGCCGCTAGATCAGACTTTTCAGCCATATATCTCAGGTAGTCTAACACATCCTCCAGAGAGGCTGAATCTGAGGCAGTTGAATACTGTTTTTTAGAATTAGGACCTGCAGAGCTCTCGCTTGCGCCCTCGCCAAATACACCGCCATGATCATCAGCTAGCTTCCACGTATATCGATCAAGCGTTCGACCACCAGGGGGTCCACTGCGCCAGTGAGCCATCGCCTTATCAGCCACCCTTTTGTAGAAAAACACGGCCTTCTCGCAGTTTCGAGGTGTTCCAATACCAGCGTGATATCTAAACGCGAGCGTCATTTCAGACCTTGTACTGCCGCCATAAGCAGCAAATGTATGATACAAGAGCGCCCTTGCTTGGTCTCTAGCAATATCACCAAACATTCCTGTCGAGTACATAAATCCGATCATATTCTGGGCGGTTGCATTTCCACTCGTGTCTGATAGTCGTTTATAATAATTCATTGCCTTTGAGTAATCACGAGGAGTTGTATAATTTCCATAGAAATGCATATCGGCAAGGAGATATAAAGCGTCAGAGTTATTAAACTCTGCTGCAGCTTTCAGCAATTTCATTGCCTCTTCGCGCCCATTTATAAATCTTTGTGTTGGCGAGGAGGCTTCTTGACCCTTAACGGTCTCCGAGACAGGTTGAACAGTAATTTTATCACCTGCTCTCGCTTCGTGCTCTCTGGTTCGTTCGGCGGCTTCATCTTCATTGTGCAAGAAATTCCTTGGCGTTCCGTCTGTCTGCGTGTAATCTAAAAATGCTTCCTCGTCTTCAAATGAAACTGGTACCAAAAGATCAATAATTTTGAGAAATAGGGATCTTATGAGCTGCACAAACTGAGTAATCATGTCCGGAATTAAAGTGCTTTCTAATGCCAAGTTCTCCCTCTTGCGTTTGAGTGAATCAAGATCACGGCGTAAATTGTGATCTAAACTGTTAAGGATTTCGATAGCCCTTTCGGCCATTTGTTGATCTATTTATCATTAGACTACTATAATGACACTATATCAATCAAATGAGTAATTCCATACCTTCGCTCACAAATTCTGACTTGGGAGTATTGTCTTCGTCAAGTTCATCAGAGCCCCCCACGCCAACTATTGATGGCATCAGCGGCAATCCATTGTCAACACCTTGAACTGTATATCGAATCTCATTCTCTCCTTGCTCGGAAACATGCGCAGTGGAATCTTCGGTTGTTGATTTCTGATCTACCTTTGCGCCATTTTGATCAACCGGAGTTACTTTGAAGGTAATCTGCTGATCAGCAGATGCGACCACCGTAAAACATAAAACAATCGAAATGCATAGTAATGTATCTACAAAATATGTTAGGAAATACTTCAAAAACAAGTTCGGCTTAGATGTAGAAGAAAAAAAACGCACCGGTGCGACGAATCGACCTTCGCGAACCTACTCGCGGATTAACGCCCATCCTGCAAATAACTTTCTTTCCGTTACTCAATGCAGCCAGATTCTTTGAGAGACTTCAAAGACTCTAACTCTTAAGTGATATCGATCACAGTTATCTACTAGTGATTAGTTGTACTGTAATTGCGTCAACTAGCTGTCCATCAGCGCTATTTTAGAACCCCGTGCAGAATGCCCACCACCTATTGCCAGTCTATGAACAGAATTGATACTATTCTCTCCAGTCAGCACAAATACTCAGCACTCGAGAAACAGAGATATTGAACTGGTTTACACCCGCAAACTCCTGCAGCGCAGTGAAGATACTTGCTTTTTGGCGGGGGATATAGGTGAGCTACGTGTTACTAGTATGAAGGTCAGATTGTGTGGTTTAAACAAATCACGTGCAATATACCAGCATGCGTAGCTAATCTTTTAGAGAAGCTGGCGCAGCTCTTTGCGCGTATGAATTATCTCAAAATAAGTTACGGTATTTACAAAGAACAAAAATAAAGTCATCTCCTTTTGCTGCTCCGCTGAGTATTTACCAAAAAGGTCTACATTAACAGTATTCAAATATGTATCACGTGATCGTATTTGAGCTCTCGCTAGGACCGACTTGCTTCTTCTCCAGCCGCCACCCCTCCTATAAATACCACTAGCGAATTCACTCACCGCGAGCGCAACTGGGACTAACAAGCCTCCATTTTGATAAGAAAACATCGTCCACAGCTGTTTCTAGATCAATCAATCGGCTAGACATGTCGAATAGTTTAGTGGTACGTCATCAACATCGGTCAAGGTGGCGAACTTGACCTTAGCTGCGTCTGGCTGATCTCGCTAACCATGTTACCAACAGGGCGAAGTCTACCGCGACGTTATTGAGGATGTTATTAATGCCTCAAGACTAGACTTTGAAGACTCTGGTATAAGTGAGGACACACTTCGCGAACTGCAGATTATATGGCAAGAACGGCTGTCGCTCGCCGGCGCAGGAAGGTTTCCATGGGACCCCGAGCCAGTAAGCGAACCTCTGCCTCAGATTTCACAGCAGCATCTGCAATCCCATCTTCCTCAGCAACATCAGCAGCACCAGCACCAGCATATGGGTGGTCTAGGTGACAACATGCACGTCAAATACGAAATGTCATCACCACCAAACGCAGCTTCAATGTATGGCGGCAATCTTGTATCAACACCAGCACCACAACCATTCTCAAATCCAGCAATGGCTGCTATGCGTGCAGCTCAACACATTCAAGAGTTTGCTCGAGACGAAAAAGTACCACCAGAGATTGTCAATGCCAGTATTGAGGATGTGATGAAACGGGCTGGACTGGAGGATAAAAATGGTGATGGTATGGGGGCTGGCGGGTTAATGCTACCCGGTGGGGGACGGATTGCTCAAGTTGATGGACAAGGACCTGCAGTAGAAGAGAATCTGAGTACAGCGGATGTTGATCGGTTACTAGAGCTTCATATTCTCAAACAACGGTCACAACCTTCCCCAGACCGCTCTTCGGATCAGACGGACCCAGAGCAATCGTCAATTACGCCGAACATTTCGATGAAACGTTCCCGCAAATCAAATCAAATTACATTCACGATTATGCAGGCTGATGGCCCGATGGACTCCGATTCGGATGACGATGATGATGAAGACGACGACGAAGATCTTGGGCTCGGCAGTACCTCTGCGGCTCGCAGAAAAACCGCGGCAGATGATTCGGATGCTATCAATTCAGATCTGGATGACTCAGAAGATGAGTTCAATTCTGTTGATGATGATGATGGTGAAGAAAGTGGCATGTTAATGCTCTGCTTGTATGATAAAGTCACCCGCACGAAGAATAAGTGGAAATGTGTGCTTAAAGACGGAGTTGTCAATGTAAATGGCAAAGACTATTTATTTGGCAAGGGTAATGGCGAATATGAGTGGTAATCATGTCGTGGTTTCAAAATGAGAACTAGGCTACAGTATGACTAGTTTCATGAACGGGATTTTGTGACTCGAAGTATTAACGGTTTTAGTTTTGGTTTTGTCTTTGTTCAAAGTTCAAAAACCGTAAGATCTTTTTTTATTTGCATGAACTCTGGTTTGCTTCATTTGGTATAAGTTTTATTGGACTTATTGCTATTAATCATCTAAAATATTGTAATTGCGAACCAGCAGCAACTAGCAAATGCAATTTTCCGGCGATTCCTCAGTTTGTGGTGATAAATTACATATTTGTTTCTATAACAAATAAGTATATGTATTTTGGGGAGATTAATAGAGGTATTTATGCAACTGCGGGTAGGTTTGTCACGTAAATGCAATTATCATAATATATACTTTTTCATCTCGTACAGATCGGGCACAAAATTAGCAAAACAATTAAAAAAGAAAACACCGAAAGGAAAAAAAGAATGAATAAAGAAAGGAGAAAACAGTGGCGGTAGTTTAACCCTTCTAGATAGTTGCACCAGCAATTCACACAGCGCCTACCATTCTCGACTGTCGCTTGATGATGACTTTATATCAAGTTTCTCTGTTCATTCTCCCA
This sequence comes from Kockiozyma suomiensis, assembly GCF_038497685.1. NCBI lineage: Eukaryota > Fungi > Ascomycota > Lipomycetes > Lipomycetales > Lipomycetaceae > Kockiozyma > Kockiozyma suomiensis. The sequence continues at coordinate 476,562 of NW_027117674.1, forward strand.
AAGTATCGTACATGTTTAAATCTTGAAATGACCAAGAACTGGCTCTATCGAAAGATGGTGCGTGATGGCGGAGTTACTTTAGATAATTTGACTGAGTTCATCTAATAAGTCTCCTTCTTCTCGAACGGGTTGTAACGCAGCAGTTTCTCAATCAAATCAACGTGAGTAAGCTAATTTAGAAAGTAGAATTAGTTGAGAATGATCAAAGCAAATTCATATATTATTAATAGCGTGCGACATACGATCATGCGACGGCAGCAGTATCGCTTCAATCCGAGTTTGTCTAGAGCATCACTATTCACAAACGTTAACAATCTTTTCAAACTCGATGATTAACGCAAATTTTAGTCACATACCCCTCGGTAATGTCGTTTTGAAGATACTGCAAGTAAGTCTCCCATTTATCGCCAACAACCTATAAAATTACTAAAATTAGTATCTTGCACTCCGACTAACACAGCCATACAGATCCATATAGCTCTTAGAGAAAATTTTTAGAAATAGTAGTTACCTTGCCACACGAGAAGCAACGAACCGGAATAATCATATTGTACCAATAACCTGGATCGCTTGGTATAATATCAAAAATGATTATGAATAAGTTTAGCGGAGCCAAAGAAAAGATTTGTGGATGAGCTCAGTATCACAAGGTTTATGTGGTTAGGGCACTAACTGAACTATATACATTTACGTTGGGAGTTCGATGCGGCTCTTATAGTCACGTGATAACCAGAAGATTAATATGCGAAAGAAGGCATACTTATTATAACTTACTTCGCAGAAGTCTGCTTTGGCATCAGTTTTAAGTGTTGTCGGTTCTTAATTTTCATCTTTTTTGATAATATTCAGAAGGACTTAGGCCTGATGCTACCTTGATAATGCAGTGCATGAAATTGCGAACGACTAGGATTTTTATCGCCTTTGAATAGGCAACTGAGTTTTACGGAACATCTAAGCTGGCTTTGTGAGGCAGCGGTGTAGATAGTAGATAGAACGCAGAGAGAAATTACTTTCTTAAGAGAATTTTGCAAGTGTCTATGACCAAACACTGACTTTTTATTTGGTTGAAACGACCAAAGCTGAGCTTCTGCGGCTACGTTAAAATCAGTAAACACCTCAGTAAAAACCTTGAGTAATATGATGCTTGAATATCGTAAATTCCTGATATTTAGAATTTGCATCGCTGAAGTATGGTTTATCCAAAAGAATTAAGATGCCTAGATAATGATTGCGCTGTTTGGCAAAATCTAGGCCCGTATTTCAAAGTTTAGCCATATATGCGGTATATGCCGTGTAGGTGTGACAAGAGTAGAATAACGGTTGGTAGCTGGCAAATAACTCATTGAAGATAAATTTATCAGCTCTGCAGCACTTATTCAAATGAAAAATCCGGAGCAGTATAATTGAAAATCGCAGCTCAGAAGCAGGTATATATACTGTCAAACAGAGTTTTTCAGCAAGAACTACGCAGGATCGTCCAAACTCGGAAAAATGAAACGGATAAGCAGATCTAGAGTGTAATCAAAAAAAGTTAGCAACCATTTGGATAATGGTAGAAGAACACGAGCTCAATACCTTATGGCAAATTGAAACCGCGAGAGAAGCCACGCGCCAGACCTCTAGTCATAAACTCTATAAAATTAACTTCAATTATGCATGATTTGTCTAAATTTATGCATAATGCCTGTCATTAGCCGGCACTCGGACTCGACTTCTCCCATAAGCTCGTTATGTCAAATTGTCTTTGAAGCCACGGCAAGGTGTTTGAAAATACTACTCCTCTGTGAGCTACTCTGTCTTGAAAATGCCGCTATGTATATCCTCTGTCTTGAAAATGCAGCTATATATAAAAGTCGCGCATTCCAGTTGCTACGCCTTTTCCCATCGTAGACCATCTCGCATTGAACCACGATTACCTCCGTCTCCCCCATCGCCACTACAACCATTTTAGCGCTTTCTGCTATAGTTTTAGCACACTCAGTCGTAGCAGACTTATTTGTCAACATCACTATTCCCGAACGGGGCGTTTTCTTCGTCAAGAATGGCATCCTTCCTCCCTCGGGCGCATCCTCGAACTCAGACAAGCTTGTCGACTTGTCTGCAACCCTCGGCCGCTCTACGGTGTGGAATCTCGTTGATAAGATTCCCATAAAATTTGACACATTTAAGCCTGAAGGACTTGTCAGTCTTGGAGAAGATAGATATGTACTCTCGACAACAGAGCATATAGTCGAGACAGAAAGATTCGCCAATGGTGCTATCATCAACGGTACCGACCGCACCACGGGTGCCGGATTTGGACATTTAATGGTCTTTGAAGGTATAGGTAATTTTATAGGTGATGCTGTTATGAACAGTAGAGGCGCTGAAGAGTTCCACTTAGATGGTAGCGACTACGATGGAGAGTATATCTGGGGTACTCTTGCTCAGTACAGACCCAACACGACAGCCTCACTCATCAAGGTTTACCCCAAAACCCTTGCTGCTGAAACTTTGCTCCATATTCCAGACCATATGGGTGGAGTCATTCATGACGTTGAGACAAATAATATCTACACTTTAAATTGAGGAGGCCGCAACTCTAGAGTTTACAACCTTAAATATAAACCCGCCAAATATTCTAAATTTATTTCACCTGAAGCCACCATTCGCAATCCCAGCTACTAGATCGATTACCAGGACTGTAAGTTTGTTGGCCACCCTCGTCAACTTGGTGCGCGTCGCACAATGTTCTGCTCCGGAGCCTCTACCTCTTCAACATTTCCATCGGCGGTATTGCCCTCGTCGACTGTGAGACTCAGCTGCCCGTCACGGAGGTCCCTTTGCACCTTTACTCTGACCTTGCTCAGATTATCACGGAGAATCCGACTGATATTGCTGTCATTGATAACCGTCTTCGTGTTATGTCTATGCCTGTTTAAACCAAGTCGACTCTTTATATCTATGAGGCAAAACCCGTTAGTCCTTTTGAGTTCGGTGGTGCCTTCAATAAGCATATTCAGGTACATTTGAACTGTTTCTGAGAGTAAAAGGGGTCGCCGAATTAGAACAGTGTTAATTTGTCCGTGATATGTCTTTAATCGATGGTCTTTCTTTTCAGGTTTTTGAATCGTAAAGTCATCTCTATTTTATATGCAACATCCACTTATTCAATCTGACTATCATACTTGACATACTTCTAAATGCTAACCTAAGCCATACCAGCCAGTCGCGACAATGAACTACCAATTTCAGGAGTAACATTACCCATGTTCGCTTGACAGACACTCACATTACCAGAAGAGGCTTTCTTAACAGTGTCCGCTGCGTACTTCTTTGCGTCAGTTACTTCGCTAACCGGATCGAGAACTTTAACAGTAACAGTGGCAAGTCGCGCAAAAGAACTTCCAAAGGAAACTTCTTCGTCTCCGATAGGATCAATTGTCGCTTCTTGAGTGGCTGGACCATCAAAAACACCTACTAAACTGTCAGAGAGTAGGGTGGACGCAAGAGTTCCCGCTCCTTTAGGCCATTTCGTACCGTACTGTGCATTAAACTTGCTAGATTCAAATAGAATCCGAGTTAATCCAATCACAGCAATTTTCTTGTCAACCACAGAGTGCAACTTTGGCGTAGCGGGAACCACGAATGCGTCAAAAATATCGCCAAAGATCCCTGGCTGCGCCTCATCAAACAAACTAACCGCAAAATCAGGTCCAAGTTCTTTATTGGCGCTTATCGTTGCAGAGAGAAAATACACCAGATGTGCCACTCTAACGACGAGTTTGTCCGTCCGTGAAGAATGTAACCTCTGTAAAATTAATAGCGCAATCTGACGAACGTATGGACGAAGCTGAGCAGCGGGTATATTATAAAAGATGCTTTCCAGCAATTCGAATCCGAAGTGATCATTGGCCTTGGATGCAATGAGCTTCTGGAACACACCTAATATAGGCTCAATCAAATTTTGCTGGCCAAAAATCTCAGGGTTGCGCGCAAGTATAGAAATCAATAGGTGCGTCAACGCAGGTACATTTCCTCTTGTTTCCCACAATGTAGGCGCCATGATTGGCCTAACTAGAGGCGCAATAGCGTCCGGGAAATGAGCGTTTACCGGTGCCAAATCCAATATTTGCGCCAGCAGCTGGAAAACGTACTGCATAAATTCTGTAACGTCCTGCCCAAGAATTCCCATGAACACAGGTAACAAGATGCGGTCAAAAGTTCCTAGAGGTTTGTTTGGAGCAGCATACCGCAGAACCGCACCGACAGTTTCAAACATATAATGAGTAAATTTGGGATTGGAAGGATTCTTGCTAGTTTCCTCAATAATTCCAACTAGATGCTGTACGATCATTTCCGAATAAGGAGCAACCGACTCCTTCGCAGTGAGGACAACTCTCATACAGCACATGATCAAAAACTCATTCTCGGCAAGCTTCTCTGGAGTTGTGCCCTTCTCAATTAGCCCGAAAAGATTTGTGAGAAGTTGCTTAGCAACAGGCGCAATATCGTCTTTATCAAAAAGTAAAGAGTTATTGTGTGCTGACTGCCTAATTGACAGAATTCTCTCAATTGTAATCGCAGCATACGTATACACGACGTAGTCGGGAGATATAAGCATACTCGAAAGAACAGGGAAGGCCTCTGTTAGCTGTCCTTTTGTCAGCTGGTTTCGGAAAGTGTGTATGAACTTGATCGCGTCGACTTTCAAAATTGCATGTGTCTCATTATCAATTAGATCAGGAGCAATATTTTGCGAAAAGAAACCGACAACATCTAATAACAAATTTGTTGCCGATACGCCTGACGCAGTGACAGTTCCCTTCACAGCTACTGAAGAAAATAGGTATACAGCCGTATCCTTCGCGCGCCATTCAGACTTGTTTGAGTTGTAAGTGCTAAGATAGTGTTGAACATATGACATGACTACCTCAGTAACCAATCCCTCGAATCTCTCTTTTAGCTCTCGCAAAAAATCAGTAGCTGCTCGCCTTCGCGTGTCGCTATCAGAACCTTCCAAATCACGTCGTGTATACTCGATTGGGTCATCCTCAAACATTTCTTCATCACTGGTGCGAAGTGACATATTTGGAAGAACAATTTTCTCAATTACTTGCTGCAGTATTTGCTGTGAGCCAAATACTTGAGCGCGGTCCTGATTTTTTGAAATTATAGTCAAGAACCCAAGAGCTTTGCTGACAAGAACATCATATTTAGGTTCAGGGCCAGTAGTGGTAAGTAAATTCCAAGTAGTATCGACGAAAGGTGGCAGCATCTCTCCAAAAACATCGTCGTATCGCTGAGTGTAGAGCTGCAAAAGCTCACAAATAATCGATTTAGTTTCTTCCAGTGAGCCGGTCTCATCCTCGTCCTGAATGAATATTAGTATCAAGCTTCATGAATTATTAGCTCTCAAATTCTGCTATGTACTTACATCAGTCTCTAGTAAAGGATTTTTATATTTTAAGTATTTGAGTACCAGAGCCATCAAAGGATCCTTATTATCTTCAAAAAACTCTGGAAGATCTTGACAATTGAGATCAAAGTAAATCTTCAATATGAGTTGCAGACTTTGAAATAGCGGAATCAAAGCATCTTTGACTCCCTCATTTTGGGTGATCAATACATCAGTCTGCTGAAAGAGAGTCATAAATGGAGCACAAAACTTGTCCAAGACATGTTTAATTTCGAGAAGCAAAGCATTTGAGGAGAAAAGAGGCCGCCATCGCTTGAATATGGAATGTGCTACTCGGAGTACACCGTTATTAGTATAGACATCATTGGGACTAAGACGAGAGACAAGATCCTACATATGAGTTGTTAGCTATGGTGGCTCCTCTGAAGTTGAAAAAACCGGAAATTCACACATCAATCAGGGTGGTCCATCTGTCTGGGAAATCACTATCTGCCATGATACTGATGGCTTCCCCAAGCTGAATCTGAAGTGGTCCTTGCAAAGAGATCATAAGTCCGACAATCTCCAATTTTACAGCTTCAACGTCGGTCGCAGGGATAAGATAATTGCCTTCTTCGTCCTAAAAATCAATCAACATTAAATTTTAATTTCAGTTCGAACGCATTACCTATACGACAGCGTAATAGCAAAGATACGTACGGTCCATTTTCTTCGAATAAAATTTTTAAAGTAAAGCGATCCCGCCAATCGAGTGTTTGCCTGAAACTGATCTGATGCAACAAGTCTCAATAGCATAATTGAAAATCCTGGCTGAGACTCAGCTCCACGAAGCGACTGTTCGGCTAAGATCAAGAAATCGGTCAACTAATGAACAATAGCGGTGAAGTGAGAAAAAAGTACAAGCATACCTTGTTTTGCAGTCGCAGGGTTCAAAGACGCCTGTAGCAGATCTGACAAGCTCCGCATATCCTGAGCCGATGCCATTGTCTATTCGGAATTGAAGAAAGAATACGAACGCGCACGATGCTGTGAATGAAGGTAGAGTTTTTTCCAGAGATCTCGCGCGTTTGTTTACATTATATGTAGCTCCAAATGTTTGCACATTTATGGCTTCAAATGCACAGCTCGCGCAGCTGGTCTGCTCTCCCCCTGATTATTTTCGTGATGACGTCCTTTCTACAAATTGTTCGTACGAACCGTCGGGATCGTAGGGAACTATGAAGAAACATGAAGAAACGATAAAATGTAGCGTATTTAGTTCAATAGAGACATAATTACAAAATAAAAGCATTCTACTAAATACAGCAAACATATACACGTGAGTATGACAAAATAAAGACAAAAACCCGGAACCCATTTTTGTTATATATAGCGTCTACTGAGGTGGCACGGCAAGATAGGTTTTCGACTCCTCCTGGCTCAAGGTCTGAATTTGCCGCATAACGCCCTCAACAGACTCGCTCTGGCTCTCAAACTGGAGGCCAAGTCCGAGCTTGCATGTAGTCTTGGCCTGGTCGAACTCGGAGCAAATAGTCATACGCATGGTGTCAGCGACAATGCGCTCCAGGACGAATGCCAGCTTGTACTGCGAGTCAGCCTGTAGACGGAGGACAGACTGATCAGGGTACTCCATCTTGATGGCAGCACTAGTGGTGCAAGCCGAACCGGGGGCCTCGCCAGCCATTGCAGCCGCCATGCCGGTGAGGTCGATGCTGGTCGAAATAGCGCCCTGAATTTTGTCGGAGAACTTCTGCAGATAACTCAATCCAAGAATACCCTGAGCGGACAAAGATCCGGAGGCAGTGAAGAGGTCGGATGAGAAGCGCCCGCCGAGGTCGAAGCCGGCCTGCGCGGGGTAGTCAGGACTCTGACGTTGCCAGAGACCTGAGATACCGAGAGCGAGCTTGGAAGTGATTGACTGGGAAAAGTTGAAGGAAGACATTCCAGTAAACTTGCTATCAAGAAAAGAAGGGTTTGCCGCACGGATGCAAAGTATCGAGTCCGAGAAAGGTACATCGACTTCATAGACAGCCTGAGTGCCGCGGTCGGAGGCGTGAGCCTGGATGCGTCCGATAATGGCGGGAGAAAGTCTGCCGACTATATGCGCCGATAGAGCCTTGTCCGAGTCCAAGGCACCGCGAAGAAAAACGTTGTTGGTCGCGTAAATGCCGGCGAAGGTGTAGGCGTTGTCGCGACCATTGCCAACGGCAAAGGACTGCATCACATTGAACATTGGCTTGACGGCAGCGGTGTAGTTGAGGTCAGCCCGTAGACCGGGAACCATGTAGTATGTCGTCAAGACCTCTTTCTCGACTTCGCGCGAAAAGTCTTCAAACTTTGGCGGTGTGCTGAGTCCAAAGGCAGTCCTACGTTTCGAGATTGCGTCAAACAATCCAAGAACATGGCTCACGACCGGAACTTTTGAGGAAGCCTTAATAGAATCCTTAACGGCATTTGGAACTCCTAATCCTACAAGCTCAAGCTGCGACTTTTCTGAGCGAACTTCGTCGATTGTTGCCATCTTTTGATCAATCTTGCAATTTCGTAAATGCTTGGTGAACTGAAGATCTGAAAATTAAAAAATTGTTCAGTTGCAGCCCTTGCCCATTCACGTGACTAAAATAATCAGGACTGTTATTTGTATGCTGATTGATTTTCAAATTACTCTAATACACAAGTCAATTGTGATGTAAAATTAGTCCTCTTCCAATCTAGATATGCTATTTATATGTGCAAATGAGTTATATGGGTCTGTCAGCCCTGTCATATTAGTACTGCATCCTTTTTTTAAGCCTGAGAAGCAATCTGTATGTTTTGATCCTGCAGGATATTTTCTAAATCATTATTGTGTTCAGCATACGATGATACATTCTCTTTTCATTTTGTATCCGATGTATCCTAACATAGGCTCAAGTTTGAACATAGTATTGATTGAATCAGGAAAGCTTCTCATAAAAATTTTTCGCATATTATATCATTACACTGCACATGCCAGTAGGATATTGAGACTCAGAATAAGATATCCAAAATAAGAATTCCATAGACCAGTACTTATAAGTATCTTATTCGTCTATGTGATTCATTCAATTAGAATATTGTTTCAGACTAATGAAGAAAGAATCCAAACTTGACTGCTGGGAGTTTGTGCGGCTTAAAGAAAATTCAACATGAGTCCATTCATTAACTAATATTATTGAATCCTTAAATCGCCGAATCATTGAATTATCAATGATGCAAACAACATCAATATGAACGATATTTCGAAGTATAAAAGTGAATCTCCTCTGGCTAAGTTTTCAAAAACTATTCTTAGCCGATTTATAGCTCCAGGCCTTGTACCAGTCAGGCAAGCAAATACAATCATATTACTGCTGATTGAATTTATGACCGAAAATGTTGACGCTGAGTTTCTGAAATATGCCGTATGCTTTATATTTGTTGGATGGCCGACAACTAAATTAAATTAACAAACTGTTTACAGTCTCGATTTTTAACGCCTGACAGCTATGACGATATAGTTTCAGAAAGAAATGTTCTGCACACTTGCGGTTATCCAATATGTCCTCTTCAACCTATAAAGATTATAGTAAGCTGTCTCGTTTACTGTCATTCTAGTTTCTCTCTTGAATTGTTTTCTAACAGTCATCATTAGCATGGAAAGACATCGCCACAAATAGAATACACCACGGCTACTCCCGGAATACCAACTTCAGCGTCCTCTTACCTTCGCAAATACTGCACTAAGCGCCATTTCCAAGCCTCAATGATCTATCGAGCTCAGCTATCTGAAGAAGCGGTATGGGCGCGTTTAGATATTGCATACTTAAGAAATGGAGATGGAGAATGGGAGAAGAGTATTACGCTCCTCGACGACATTCTAGAGGCAAAGACAGCGTCCGGGGAGGATATTAGCGATCGAGACGTGAAAGAGGTTGTTGCTTCGTTAGATCAATTGCAGCTGCGGCAAAAGGACCAACAAATTGAAGGGCGGAATGTAGATGATGATCGAGAACCAGACTCCATGAGAGAAAAGATTGAAAAGGCAAAGGAATTAAGAATGAAGGATGCTACACTTGATCTAGAAATTACAGAACGAGCAGCTCAAGAAGCAAATGTGCTGGCAAAGCCTCCGGTCATTCCCAAAGTGGATTCTTACGAGGGATATGTCTTGGGTAGCGCAGCTAACATCAAAGCGCCCAAATCATATACTCTTTGGAAAGAGCAAAAAAGACAGGAAAAATTAGAAGACGAACTTGAAAGTAAAGCTGATGTTTATCGATAGGAGACAGGGTGTTTGGTTACATTTTCATGAGGGCATTACAATATATATTAATCCAATTTATGCAATACCTCAGTAGGATCGACACTTATTACCTGCCCAGTTGTTAGCCATCACAAATTTCATACAAAAATGGGAATATCAATGCCATACCTTGTCCGGATTAAGCAGTCTCAAAGGATCCAGAGCCAGTTTTATTCGACGCATGGTGTCGATTGTTTCATCTCCCAACTCACTTAAGAGGTATGGCCGCTTAACCATGCCAACACCATGCTCTCCTGTACATGTACCTTCCATTTCAATCGCACGCTCGACCAACCTGTGTACGACACCCTCTGCCACAGTCTTATTGTGGTCATTGTAAAGAACAAAAGCATGGAAATTACCGTCGCCCACATGACCTACAATTGTGCCTCTGATTCCAGACTTATCCATATCCTCTCTGGTACTCGTCACAATCTCTGATAAACGAGAGACCGGGACAGCGACATCAGTCGTCCAGCATGTCATATCATCATCGGCTCCTAAGGCAAGCGAGGACCACAGGGCCTCTTTTCGCGCCTCCCAAAGCTCTGAGCATTCAGCCTCGTTGCTAGCAAACACAAACGAGTTACCGCCATTTTTATTTGCAATAGCACGCGTCTGACCAATCTGCTCCTTGACTCCAGACCTTGTGCCACCAAACTTGAAGAATAATGTTGGCTCTTCGCGCCATGAGCGCGTTGTTTGACCAGCTTGATTGATACACTGCATCATCTCTTTGTCTAATAACTCGACTGCCGAGACTGGTATTCCCTGACGCACAAGCTGCTGAACAGTATCTGTAGCCTTACTGATAGTAGGAAATGTAGCCACCGCCACGCTTGAAGTTTGTGGCAAAACTGCGAGTTTTAAGGTTGCCTCAGTGGCAAGACCAAGTGTGCCTTCACTTCCAATCACCAAACTAGTCAAATTGTAACCAGCTGAGGACTTGCGAGGCCGCCTTCGGGTTTTGACAATAGTTCCGTCAGCCAAGACAACAGTTACCGAAAGCACCCACTCTCGCATAGTTCCATAACGAGCGGCATTAGTACCTGAGCATCCGGTACCAATCATCCCACCAATTTCAGCTCCAGGACCAGGATCAGGGGGGAAAAAAAGACCATGCGGTTTTAGATATTCATTGAGCTTCTCCCAGCCCAATCCAGGCTGCACAACAATATCCAAGTCATCCTCGTGTAGCTCGAGTATGGAGGCCATATTTTTGAAATCGATCGTGAGACCATTTCGGGTCTGAATAAAATGTCCCTCGAGTGAGGTTCCGCCTGAGAATGGTACAATAGGAATTTTGTACTTATGACAGATCTTGAGCACCTGCGACACCTGCTCAGTCGAACGAGGAAATACTACCATACCGGGTCTTTGCCCAGCTTCGGCATGATGCGACATCCAAGCCGAATCAGCATGATTAGAAATATCGTCGACGGTAGCAGACACGTTTTCGAGTCCAAGAACAGTAGTAATTTCCGCATAAGCTTTTGCGGTATCGGCTGCATTGGCATACTCCGGCTCTGCTAGATTATTAAGTGGAGACGTAGAAGTGTCATTAATACCCTTATTGTTGAGAACTTTAGCGGCCCGACGCTTCATATCAAACGTAACCCACTCATTCAAGAGTGTGCCAACGGCAACCGATGCAGAGACAACTGCGACAACATGATTAGCTCTCCGTCACATCTGTAAAGAAAATACAAAGAACCATACTCATAAGCAAGCGAATTGCTTGCTTGCGATTGCTTAGAGCTTTTACATTTCGAGAGACTGGCTTTGGACCAATTTCCGGCAGAGAAGATGGGGTTTGTCGCGGTCTGGGGGTTTTAGTAGAAGCAAAGCGGAGTGAATGATGATATTGACAAGAAGCAGAACGCCTCAAAGTCCTCAAAAGAAAAGACATTTTATGTCACCAACTTAGCAAGATATGCTTCTTGAATCTGGAAATTTGATAATATAGAATTAAATCCACTAATCCGATAATTGCAGCTAGCCGTACGAAGTAATGCCAGGCCAGTCAGAATTGAGTTTTCGTTAAACTCTAATCACTAACACTTACTCGGTAACTGCAGTCGGTCTTAATACATCTTGGTCACACTTCGCAGGCAGAAATACAATTATCAAAAATATAAGGAAATACAACAAGTCAAGTTCAGCTAATTAGATCATTACAGTCGAATCATTACTCCACCTCGGCCAACTCAATGTGCAACACATCTCTCTTGACGGTAGCAGTCTTTCCATCTCCTTCAAAAATAAACGCGAGTTCTTCAAGCGTGGGTCCTTTAGTCTCTGCATACAGGAAATAGATGATCAGAGTCTCGCAAGCAAGCCAGACATCATACACCAGGTAGTATTTCCATCCGAGATTGTCTAGACCAATAGGATTGACAAATTGATTGAAGGCTGTCGCCGCACGACTAAATGTCTGCACAATAGCAATACCCTTTGCGCGATATATGTAAGGGAAGATCTCTGTACCATACACGTATGTGAGAGGCATCATGAAATTGTACAGCGCGTAGTATAGAAAAATGAATGCCACAACAGCTGATCCGGCAGAAGTGTTACCTGTCTGAGCAAATCGCGCTGATGCAACAGTCCAGGAGGCAAACATCACGGTCATCCCAGAGTACGCGGTCAAAAACTGAGTGCGTCGACGCAAGTGGTTTGTGCAGAAGGCGGCGATGACTCCGGTTATCAGATTCCAGCACATGAGCCCAAGATTGATTGCTATACTAAGTGTCAGTTCATTATTTCTAGAAGAATTATGATAAGGTACACACATTGTTGGTCGTGTCGCTCAGTGATTCCAACCGAGGAGAGAACTTTTGAGAGATAGTATGAGACAAGCCCGTTACCAGCCCACTGCGCAAAGAGACCTATACAGCATGCAATAGCAACTCTGTGTCTATTTCCACGCGATTGCAGAAGCTCGATCCACTTGTGTTTTGATCCTTCAGCCTCTAGCCTGATAGTGTCTGTGATTTCCTTGAATTCCGCTGCTACAAATGCACTGTCGGCGTCTCCCTCGGCATGATACTTGATAAGAATTTTGAGCGCTTCTTCCAGTCGGTCTTTAGATACCAAAAATCGTGGACTTTCAGGTACCCACCAAATGGCCGTCATTGAACATACAGCAGGCAAAATTTGCAGCAGCGACGGAAGCCTCCAGCTCCAGTTTGAGTCGTAATTATATGTCCCAAGCGTAACACCAGCCGCAATTATTGCGCCCACATACCACGATTCGTTAAATAGGCCAGTCATGACTGAACGTTCGCGGGGATAAGCAAGCTCAGCAATCAGCTGCGAGGCACCGCTAACAGCAAATGGAATTCCGAGGCCAAGGAGAACGCGGGAAACAAGGAACATGGCGGTATTGACTGACCAAGTCTGCAGGATTGTGCCGACAAGGAGAAACCCATTGCCGAGAATAATTGAAGGCTTACGGCCACACTTGTCATTAAAGAAAGGTACGGCTGGTAGAGCGATCACAGCGCCAATGGAGAAGGCTGCACTGATGAGACCAAGAATAGCGCCCTTCGGATGATTGAAATCTGCGTGTCTGTTAAAAACCTTCTATACTGTTATCAGATATCTGCTGCTTACAGTTTCCCCAATGGTCTACAGCCTGAAGGCCATTTAGCACACTACTGTCGTAGCCTGACGTCATCTCGACACCGAGACAAGAGGGAGCAAGGACGAAGTAGAGCGTACGCAGATTCTTCTTTCTGTACCACGGCGTCGTGTCAAGGGCGAGAATCGCGTTGACCTCCGTCTCCTCCATTACTGCAGTTTTGTTGTTGTTCATCTTTGTGCTGGCAGAAGATGCAGTTGCAGCAGTATAGGTCGATCAGCGACATTTTAAGGATTAAGGATTGTGGTTCTACGGTGTGGATCGAGCCAGATGATCTCTAGATTACCTCGAAGACTTTGGAATCATCCCCCTTTATCCGGCCATGCTGGCCAGCCTGTTTCCTTAGAGATTAGCCGCTGCCAGTCTTTAGCGGGTTCTTGTATTGTGCTGCGAATAGTTGCCCCGCAGCTGCACGGCAAAATGCGGGGAAAAAGTGGTTAACCCTATGCACCCTAGCCCGCTGAGCCTAGATGACAAGGGGTTATTTACGACGAAGGCTGTAAGCAAAGGATCAGGAGGGTGGCATTTATTGCTTAGCGCTTGCCGTTTAGGAACAGATTGGGTTTCCGCTGCTGGAATGAAGCGATTAAGGGAAATTTATCCGACACATCTGTGTGAGCCGGATAATCTGCTGTATAGTATTCCGCTGTCTTGATCGCCAACTGCAGTATGGATAAATATCATATCATTATAATGCTGATTTAATTATTTCTCGTCTCTTTTTAATCTGCCTGAGACCGGCTATTACTTGTGAATGCAGTCTCTTTATTCCCGGAGGTGGTACATAAATATAGGGCGTTTTTGAGATCAGGCACTTTTTTTTTTCTTCTTCATACCATTCTTCGTCATACCCTCTACTTCTTTCGAAGATGTCTCCCTCAGCTTCAAGTCTCTCTTTCCTTCGCGTCGACGGTCGCAACATCGTCGACGGAAACGGAAATGTTGTTATTCTCAAGGGGTGTGCCACTGGTGGTCATCTCAACATGGAGAATTTTATCACTGGATATACTGGGCACGAACATGAGCTGCGAGGTGCGATGTTGAAGGCCTTGGGTAAAGAAAAATACAATTACTTTTTTGACAAGGTGAGTCTGTGCTTTTCAGAAGACAGATTTGGAGATCAAGTAGCTAACGTCGGTATATAGTGGACCGAGTACTTTTTTACTTCATCCGATGCCAAGTTTCTTGCATCACTCGGTCTTAATTGTGTGCGCATTCCGATCAATTACCGTCACTTGATGGACGATCGCAATCCTTCGGTCATCAAAGAGTCTGGTTTTAAACTTATCGACCGTGTCGTTGACATTTGTGCCGAGGAGGGCATTTATACGGTGTTGGACTTGCATGCATTTCCGGGTGGCCAGAATCAAGGATGGCATTCTGATTCCGGAATTCATAAGGCATTGTTTTGGGAGTTTAAGGATCTTCAAGATCGTGCTATTCAATTGTGGATTGCGATTGCTTCTAGATATGCTGATAATCCATGGGTATGAGTATCATTTGTGCATCAAGAAGAGCGTGACTAATGACTTTGACAGATCGCTGGATACAATCCTATGAATGAGCCTGGTGACCCAAAGCATACTGACTTGATTGCGTTTTATGAACGAGTCGAGGTGGAAATCCGTAAAGTTGATCCGAACCACATGTTGTTCCTGGATGCCAACACCTATGCGAGAGACTTTTCTGCATTCACAAGTGTACTTCCTAATAGCGTATATGCTATTCATGATTATGCGCTTTTAGGATTTCCAATGTACGAAGAGTACACGGGAGCATCTGCTCAAAATGCGGCGCTTGAGAAGCAGTATAAGGGCAAGATCGAGTTTATGGTAAAGCACAATGTGCCGATCTGGAATGGCGAGTTTGGTCCTGTCTACGCTAGTCCGAATGAAGAAAACTACGAAGCTATTAACCAATGTCGATTCAATCTTCTTGGGCAGCAACTCAAGAATTATAAAGGGGAGCAGATGAGCTGGTCAATTTGGACGTACAAAGATATCGGATTCCAAGGCATGGTGTACACTGACCCTGAGAGCCCGTATATACGTCTCTTGAAACCTTTTCTTGAAAAGAAAAAGCGGATGGGACTTGATAAGTGGGGTCGTGACGATCAATACTGCGCTCAGTTTTACGAACCGATGATGAAGCATCTCGAAGAGGAAATTCCGAGTGAGTATCATCGGATCATATACCCGCATCACTGGGGAATGCGAACCTTTGTGCATCGAGCTATGCGAGAGTGTGTTGTTAGTGAGATTATGGTTCATTATTATGCTGATTATTTCAAGGATAAGTCATTTGAAGAGCTTGATGAATTGGCAGCTAGCTTCAAGTTTGAGAATTGCTTGAAGCGAGGCCCATTGAATGCGATTTTGAAAGCAGATGCCGAGCTTTGATTTTTTTTTTTCCTTTCTGATTTGCTCGCGATGTTTGAATGGTGAGATAAATGGTATTGGAGTATTAGGGTTTTATGAAACGTGCCTAGGTATCTTAGGCGACTGATCTGGCGCGCAATGCAACGTATTCGATCCCTGCGCTCAGTTTCATCTTTGAGTTGGCAATTTTTGTTTCATATATGTGAAAGTGCAATAAACTGCCGGCATTGTTGTGATGTCACTTATACGAGTACTTGCAATCAAATATAAAATATTTGATTAGTATGGGTTAGTTTACTTTGCTGGTTTAGTTCAATAAATACAATGGTGAAAGAGAAATCATCACGTAAATAAAAGATTTTGTTGCCTATATTGTCTTTTTTTTTTTTCCATTGAATAGCCCTTACAATTTTCAAGTTGTAATTAGGATGGATAACACAACCGGTATACTATCAATCTCCTTTCTGCAACTACATTTCCCTCTCCTCTCTTCACCCTTCCACCTCCTAACCTCTTTACCTTTGCTCAAGCTGGAGCTGACTGTAGGGATTCGCATTTTATATAAACATCTGTAGTCAAACCGCAATCTCCACGCTGTTCGTGCTCTGTTATCTGATGTTGATTCGATGACTATTTCAAAGTGGTCCCTCATGTGTCCCCTTGAAAAGAAGGCTCGACTTTCTTATAAGGACCCGCTTACGTGACTTCATCTTTTCTTTAGCAGCTTGCCTGTCTACTTTTGGTGCGTGCGGTTGACACGTCGCCCAAAGCAAAAGCAAATTGGCCAAATCTTCTACATAACCTCGCCGACAACGGAATCCTCGCAACTCCAACTCATTTACCACTCGTATGACAACACGCTCTTCTGATAAAGTTAAGATTAACAATTGGATATACTAGGATGCTAGCAGTTGTGCCGTTTCTTCGCTGGCTTAATATTATACGATTGTCTTTACAACCGTGTAAAGGCTAACATTTGGTCGGTTGGAAAAGGCTTGAATAGTGAGCTGTATTTGGGTATCTTTTATTGCACGGTCATGATTGTTGGTTGAGGAATTGGTATTAAAAGGGGAAAAAGAAGTACGGAAGAGAACGGGTGGCTCATTCGCTATGCACTCGCGTCATAAAGATGTAGTTACTTGTAGATATTCTTCAACATCATTTTGTTTTTGAGAGATGAAAATAATGAATTGAATAATATAAACACCGTTGCAGACACCTACAAATCAGGCAAATAATCAACCAATTCAGAGATTTACAAAGATCAACTCTGAAAGGTGACATGACTGCTAACCAAGTTCAAAAAAGAACAATAGAAAAAAAATTGCAAAAAAAATAACTTATTTTGGGAAATTCAATCGTTTTCTAAAATATCTACAACAGTGATGTCATTCTCAATATCCAACCTCGACCATCCCTTGGTCTGCCCTCCAGCTACAAGATATCCCTTGCTGAGAGTCTGCACCCCTTCCTCCAGTTCACTGCTCTCCCTCAGCACTATGCCCTCGTCTTTGTCCCCAGACACATCGTAGAGCTGTATGCCTTGCTCGCGAAGAAACTCGACACAACCAGAGACATTCATGTTCATAACCGCGGTCTGTGTCTCAAACGTGCACTCTGGCAACTTGAAGGCATACCGCGTAAATCCGGGAAAAAGTAGTGCGAAGTCGCTCTGTGAGTGGTGAACTGAGGGTTTAGTCAGGAAAAGATGGACCTTTTCCGGTTTCGGCCGAATATTCTCAGGAACTGCGGAATTAGTAAGGAGCTGGTAAACTAGCTTCATATTCGACGACCAGCCGTAGAATGACTGCGACATATTGGCAATAGCAGGAACAAGCAGCGGCACCGCCATCAGCTGGTAAACGGGAATCAGCCATGGATCAAGCAACACAAGCGCACAAGCTGGCTGTGGTCTCAAAAACATATCCGATGCATCGATTTCAGACATTTCTATGTCCTCTGGCCTTTTCTCTGCGCCGGTATTGTTTGATTTTGCTGCAGTTGTCTGTCGCTCAAACAAAAAATCAAGCAGATGATGCACTCCTTTGACTGTCGCTACAGCAGTAGCAGCACCGAAGCTGTGTCCGCTATAAACAACTTTTTCAAGACTAGTGTCAACATATTCCCAATCAAAGTCTACTTTTGCTGCCGTCGGCTTTGACAGATATGTCAGGGGTACGAGATCAATCTTTTGTTCCAGCAATACCTTTAAAATCGATACAATCTCCCGCACCCGCTGCACAAGCTGAAAGGTACGGAGTATACGTGCCGTCTCATTGACCTCCATCATTCTTCGATAACTCACCGGCTTGAATTGCTTGCTCTTAGAATTAAAGTCGCGTACATAGGTAATTGGCGCCGACATATCACGATGCTCAGGAACAATAACGACTTGGCCATGTGAAGCAAGCGAGCCGCAAAATTGAGAATATGCATTTCTTGTACCTCCTAAACCGTGTGAGAATACTGCAACGGGCCATTTTTTACCGGCCGGTGGCGCAAGCAATGGCACGTCAGATAGACATGGCAGAACCGCATCTGAAACGTATGGTATTCGTGCCAGTACTGAGCCAAGCGCGGAAGATCTTCCTAAAAATTTTATATAATCTGTAAAACCAGTCAATCTCAGCTATGCAGAAAAAAACAGTGGTCGACGTACGCTTGATGTATTCACGGTTGCCGCCTGGAAACCAATACGGATGTTCTGGTTTCTTTCCCTCATCCACTTTGCCCGGATAAAACACTCTAAATAGTAAAGTCTCAACAGACGTTCCTATCGCATCGTACTTTGCTGGCCATGGCGCTTTAATTTCGACTTCAACCGAGCCGACGGTGTATGGACCTGAATAAGGCGGAAGTATCGGCGTAAGGTACTTTGAAGGCGATCCAAGCATGACCCGACGTATTCCTGTAGCTGTGCTTAAAAGAGCAACGGCACCCCCTTGTCAATAGATGAGAATATCAACTGTAATACAAATGTACCAAAAACTTATTACCAAGCTAATGCGAAGAAAAGTGCAGCGAAATAGCATTCGGCGAGTCGACGGTGGTGGCGCGGCTCGAAGACAGAATTGCCGAGGCGCTTACGAATAGTGACTACTCGTTAGCGACGAGATTCCAATCTGTTTACTAAGTTGTTTTGTAGCGTTTAAGAATGTTATTGATATTCTTACTGATGCTGCAGAATGATTTCTTGGTTGCTTAATGATATATAATAATTAAACATGAGCAATCTCTTGGAGTATCTGACAGGGTGAGGTCACATTTATCGCCTTTGATAGCCAGAGACTAAAAACAAATTCAAATATCATCTATCACATCAACTTTCTCTTAATGTGTATATTATCTATCGGAGCATGAGCTTGCAAAAGTAAGAATTCGGTCAGCCTCTTATTGGCACATTGAGATATAATACTCGGCACCCATAACACCCTTCTCGTTTCGTACGAAGCGACCCTTTCCAATCAAGAACTTGTTGTTAACCCATCCTTCCTTTGGCGCATCAGTCTCAATGACTGGCTTGATGAAGAACTCTGTCTCGCCAAATTCCATGTGCGACCCGCTTCCGTCAAAGATTGCATTCATGGCAGGGGTGGGCTTTGTGTATCCCTCGTAATGGATATATACTCCGTGACCATCCTCAGTCTCTGCGCGCAGACGCACGTCAAGGGTGAGAATATTATCGGGGGAGAGATAGAGCCAGTTTGTACCGGACTTGATTTTGATGTTGAACGGGTAGTGGTCGTCCGTCGAATCGCAGTATCCCTCGTGAATTTGAACGAATACTATGCCGCGTGTTAGTAATCCCTCTGAAATAACTAAATCTTTAGATATGCTGGGATGCATACTTCTCTTTCCGGGCCTGCCATTCTCAAAAGTGCTCACGACCTCACTGTTCTCGGCATTAATGTAAAGATGAAACACCGGCTTAAAGATAGGGTAAGAGGACATTGTAGCTGTAAATTATAGTATAGCCAATTGACCCAAGTATGACTTAATAATGAGCTTTAGGTACAGGAATAGTATCGATACCTGAGTGCTGTGGTGTAAATATACAATATAAAGAAAAAAACTGAATGCTTATCGGTTATCGACCGGACTCGAGTTAATAGGAGGAGATTAATCTGGTTCCAGAAGTACCGGCAACCAATCGATATATTTAAAACTGGTGACGGTGGTATGCAGGAGTTTTCCTCTTTATTGATTTCTTTACTATAGTTGTCGATCAACGAGCTTTATACAACCTCAGTTCTGAGCTACAAATTTTAGAATCATAATATTCTCATTTCAGTGATACTACAATACCCAAACAGCAGATATAAAAACTTTAATGGTGCGGCTCGAAACTTCTTTGAATTGGGACAAAAAAAAATTAAAAAAATTGGGAGCTTAGAAAATTTGCTACACTCTTTCAAACAGATCACTTCTGCTTGTCGCATCACTCATCAGCTGGTAATGGCAGAACAGCAGCAGAGAAGTCAGCATAGAAAGCGCAGTAAGCACACGAATAGAGAAGGATGGAAGTTGTCGGGTGCGCGAGGCGGGCAACTCGTCAGCGTTCCTCCAGTGTTTTCTAGTAATCGACGGTACGCAAATGCAAAAATAGAAAAAGAGAATTCTGATCCCCAGTTCGTCTTACTAACTTATTCACTGCAGATATATTGCCGTCCTAACAGCTATTGAGATCAGGCTTTATGAATTCTCCTCTAGAAAATGCGTGGCTAGAATGCAAATTGCCGAGGCTACCTACGCAGTTGATCTTGTGCTTGATTCAGAGGTCACGAGCGAGGGATATCCGAAGCTATGGCTTGCGCGACGAGGCGGATCTGTGCAGCTTATAGACTGGCAAGATGATGCGAAGGACCCGGTTCTGCACGATTTGAATAAGTATGGAGTTGCCAGAATACACAAAATTATCGATGTTTTGGCCGACGGAAAGGTCTTCGTTCTTGCGGTCTCTAACGGCGTCAAAGATCGAAGTATGCTTACAAAATTTTTTTTTTTGTTCCTTTTATCGTACTAACTTTCTAAAGATCTCTCTCTTGTAAGAGTATGCCTTGAAGAAAAAACTCCTGACATTCTTCTTGAGATTCTTGACGTGCATCTTCTGTCTCTTTCCCAATCCCGTTCGCATTTCATATTCCAAACCGCTAGCCGCAGCCAGCAAGCAGAAGAAGTCACTGTTGGAAAATTTGTTGATCTAGAATCTAAAAAATCAATAGTAAGCGTCTCGATTCAGCGCCAGCGAGTATCGACTACAGTGGCGATTTCAGACTCCGGTATCGCTGCTCTTGGTGGCTCGTCTGGGGTTATTGATCTTTACTATCCGATCGTCGACGCAGATGCTAGCGAGGAGCAGCTCGCTAGTACTTTGATTTACCGAATTTCTGATTCCAAATCGTATATGATTCGATCGTTCAAGTGGCATTTGTCACCCGTGCGTGCGCTGACGTTTTCACTTGATGGAAACTATCTTCTATCAGGAGGAAACGAAAAGGTGCTACTATTTTGGCAGTTAGACACTAGCAATGTTCAATTTTTACCTCGCTTACCAGGCCCAATTACTGACATTGTCATTGACAAAAATTCGACTACCTATGCAGTTTCATTAGGCGAAAATTACGATGATATCGTTGTTTTTGCAGCAACTGATCTAGACGCGCGACTACATATTTCTGGTGCAAAACCTGCTTTTCCCACTTTGCCGCCTTTCCTCACATCAGCATATGACACAGGCAGCATGCTCTCTTCATCTTCCCTGCGATTAATACATTTGTCAAAATCTACAGAGTTGGCTAAGGCGGCTGTAAATGCGATTGCAAAAGTGGGCGCTTATGCTATTCCAAATTACTCACTGTTCCCATCAGCCCTTCATAGTCTTTCCCCTTCTTCGTATCCATACTGGTACCTTTCTACCGGCCAAAATGCGCAGGTTCAGATCTACGATGCTACCAATGGGGAACAGGTTGGCACGCACGTTATTGCTCGCACTTTGCAGACCGGCAAAGTTCTATTTGAAGATGCTATTACCGATCCGGTAATTTCGCAGCTTGCTATCAGTTGCAACAGCGAGTGGATGGCTACGGTTGACGAGACCTACACTCAACCTATCGATGGTCTTCTCTCGCGTAGTGATGTTGGCGTGACACTTAAATTCTGGGCTGCAGGCTCTGAATCCGAGAAAGAGACTGTTAGCTGGAATATGGCTACCCGCGTACGTTCCCCTATGGGTGTTAATGTACCTGCTGCAGCTCTTGTAGCTGCGCCACCATCATTCCATGGTGGTCAAGCATTTGTGACTGCCTGTCACGGAGGTGGAGTAAGACTTTGGCGCCCGAGATACCCAAAGATTAACAAGGCACGGCAAGTTGAGTGGTCTGCTAGACATATCATCGAACCTAGCTATGCCGCCAGCATTGCACGGTCGTCATTATTGTACAACGCAAAAGATGAGATTGAAGAGCGCGATGATGTTGTATTGAGTTGGGCAGCAGATGGGAGTCTGCTGATTATGGGCATTGGATCACTAGTGCATGTAATTTCAGTGCCTTTGAGCTCTTCCGCTTCAGCTTCATTTGATATTGTACGCACTCTTGCAGGAATTGTTGAAGGGCCCGTACGCGGTTTAGGAGTTCTAGATTCGTCTATTGTTGCGTTATCGCAGTCGCGTGTAACCGTATTTGACATCCTGCAGGATAAAATCTCTTGGTCGGCAGAGATTGGATATACTCCAAAGTCTTCGAAGTCGCTCATTGCATTTGGTAGCAGTACTTTTGCTGTTGCAGTCAACCACATCGTCACACACCACCGAGTGAGATCTATTGCCTCTAATCTATATGTATTCTCTCCGACATCGAATCTTCCTGTGCACGTTCTTGTGCATCCTAGACCTATTGCTGCGGTACATGCTGTCTCTGGAGGTGTTCGGCAACGATACACATTTATCGATACTGATAAATTAGTGTATACTTTATCTGCACCTGACTCGAAGACCGGAAAGCGCAGGTCATCAGCAATTACTGCATCCGTTGCCCCAGCTACAGTTGTAGAGACTGAAGATGAAGAACCGATAGGTGTAACAGCGATCATGCATCCTAAGAGCGGCAAGTTTACTATTAGTGAGAGTAAACGGGCTGACTCTGATGATCGTGTGATAGAGTCTGCTAGAGAGAATGTTGTCCTCGCGCCTAGTATTGTGGATCAAGTATTTACGAGGCCTGAGTATGCTACGGGCGATTTTGATCGAGTGTTTGATAAGCTGTTGGATGTCATTGGACAAAGGGAGGCATAGGCTAAATTCACGACAACGGATTTAGATTAAAAATGTACATTAGAATAAAGCAAATCAGAACAGAAGCAAGATAGCAACTAGAGCAAACAGCAAAATAGGGCAAAAGGTTAAAATCAATCAGTAAATACAAGATGATAGTCTACATTCAGAGCAGTAAGCATCATCTCCATTGTGAACTCTTCCTCCTGGTCATCCTCAGCCTTCCTTTCCTGTTGAGCAGTAACATCGTAATCATACTCATCCCTGATACGCTGATACTCGAGCTCACCCATTTGCTCTATCCGTTTTTTTCTTTCGTCCTCTTCGTCGTCGTCCCCGTCAAAGCCTCGCTTCCGACTTCGTCGTTTAAATTCAGATACACCGCCCATTTTTGCTACCCGAGCCTGTGCGAGATCAAACAGGTATTTCGCAGCGGACTGTGACGCTGTGCGCCATCTATCTGTTAGCATAATAAGAGATTCCTCTTTAGACACGTTTGCGCCGTTGGCTAGTATAACCGTAGCCTGCTCATGCTTTGCAGCCTGAGAAATTTGTTGAAGTCGCGAGCGCAGATGGCGAATCGTCAAATCAAGAGATGACTCCTGTTTGATCAGAATCGGATCAATTGTCTTTCTTTCTGTTTATTTTATTAGTAATGGTATCATAAAAACAGGATAAGCAGAGAAGAATGGTTGAAGAGCAGACACAAGCGAACCATTATTAGCTATGCTGAGAAACTTTTCACGAAATTTACTACTCTTGATCACCATAGAATCCTCAGAATCTCTCCCAAAATCCCCTATTTGGACCGATGATGGTGAACTTTCGGCAGAATACTGACAAACAAAAGAAGACGCATCGGGTGTGCTTTGCAAATCATACGATCGCACGGGTCGTTTGAGTGGCGATCGAAAAGGTTTCGCAAGAACATATGAACCTTGCGTTTGTTTGTACTTGAGAGGAGTAATTGGTGCGGAGGATGATTCTTCTGCCATTTTACTGCTATTTGTCTGCTATTTGCTTCCGTGGACAACTTGACACGCGATTGACGCGTTGTGTATTCAGAAATTGAAACTACCTAAACGCCGCACTGAGTGGTTTATGCCGTAAATTTTAATAGATTCCGAATTAATCAGTATATTATATATATGCATAGGACTGGTAAGCATGTCGCGGTATCTATTTTCTCAAGGAGCAAAAGCACAAACATTTAAATGGCCGATAAATCTATCCTCAGTATCAATTTCCGGAGAATACGTGTACACGATCAATAGACTATCGGACAGTCAGGTTGTTTCGTCAATATCTGATCGCTCGCTGCGGATTTATGATCTTACGCTTTCAACAGAGGGTGGGCTACTTAGCGAAGTCAGTTCAATCTACAATGTGCATGAAAAAAATATAAGTGGGGTAGTTGGACTTGGTGAAGCAGGGGTCGTTGCTACGGCTGGAGAGGATGGAGTAGTAAAGGTATGGGATTTGAGAACTATGAAGTCGGTTGCGGCGATGTCAAAAGGTTATTCACCTCTCTGCTTTTTTGTATATTCCGTATTTAACTTTATTTAGGATCTACACCTTTACTGTCGCTGGCCTATTCGCCTCTCACAAACACACTAGCGACAGGGACAGAGCTACAGTCACAGGACGCGTCCGTATTCCTCTACGACCTCCGTTCCCCTTCCAAAGCACTAAGAACATATGTTGATTCGCACAACGATGACATCACTGTTGTGTCGTTTCACCCTTCGGTTCGTCATTCTTTATTATCTGCCGGTACAGATGCGCTTATCACCCGCTACGACACTAGTATAGCAGACGAGGACGAAGCTGTCGCCCAAGTTATAAACAATGGCGCGTCGGTCCACTTAACTGGATTCCTAAATGATAAAATATATGCCGCCTCCCACATTGAAACATGGAGTGTCTACAAACAGACAAATAAAGACGACGAATCGGAAACTGAACAAGAGGATGACAGAAAAGAGTACGGAGACGTGCGAGAAAGTTGGGGATGCGAGTACATTATTGACGTCGATACCATAAACGGATACGTTGCTATTGGAAGAAACTCGTCAAGTAAACTAACTTTGCTTGAAATCGAAAACGCAGAGGTGAGGCCTACAAATCGTATAGAGTTTGAAAACGCGCATGCAAATGAGGTTATAAGATCTGTCAATGTGCATGAAAAGTACGGCCTTGTGCTTAGTGGTGGCGAGGATGGATGTATACATACTTGGAAAGTGCCTGAGAATCGAGATTTACGTGATGGCGAAGGTGAATGGCAAGAAAGTAAAAGCAGGAACCGGAAGCATACGCGTGAGGAGGAACACAAACATCAACCCAAAAGCAAGGAGAAGAGGAAAGAGAAGATCAAAGAGAAGCGCTTCAGGCCTTACTAATCAATACTGTATATTATATGTTTTTAGCAATTATGGTAAATAATAATGTAGAAGTGGGTATTTATGGCGAACACAACTTTAATCACGTGATGCATTTAACTACATTGTATTATCCCAAATCATTACATCCAGTATAACAACACAAAAAGCAAAACAAATCAGCAAAAAATGTCAATAGACATAAACTGGGAAGCCCTTGGCCCAGCCGAACATTCTCGTCTATCAAATAATATTCGCGACTTTTTGCATGCTCAATTCCAGCAAATGCCATTACCTTCATACATTGCAAACGTCAACGTTCTCGCATTTGACCTCGGCTCATCTTCACCTGAGCTTGAAATAAAGCATATTGGTGATCCATATCCGGAGTTTTATGAGGATGATAGTGATCCGAGTTTGTTTCAGCAGCAACAACAGAGTCAGGACGGGCAGCCGAAGATCCATTCACCCGCACCATCGTATTCGTCTGCCCCCGTGTCTGCCTCTTCGTCTACATCAAATATGAATGGTGGTATCAGTAGCAGCAGACCTAGCAGCAGTGGTCTTCGGCAACTTGGTAGCGCATCAAACATCAGGTTTCGCAACCCTAGATTCGCGAGTCAGTCGGCGGCAAGTTCTGCAGCATCGTCGTCTTCAGTATCTAGTGGCATACCTTTTTTTCATCCGATTCTCACTCCTCCACTCATCAGGTCCCCTCCATTACATACTTCTTTTCCGCGGCTATCAGCAACTACCTCGTTGTCTCCAAGTCTTGTGATCTCGCGGCGCAACTCTGACGGTGAACTGCGACAGGAATCCGGTTTGTGGGACGAGTCGGGAGAGAGTATCGGTAGCAATGCACCATCATCCTTAAGCAGCGAAGAAGATTTGCTTGAGAATGCTGTTGAGGATGACGATGACGACGATTTTGTGGGGAATACCGTTGGAAGTCCGACCGATTCACGACGATTTCCGAGTTATGCCGCGCGCCAAACAGCTAGTAGTAGTCCGACGCCGACTCAGCAACATCATCAACACCAGCAACCGCCTCCGTTTTCAGTTAGAGAGGAGGATTTACAGTTTCTATTGCGTGTGGTGTACAAAGGCGATGTGCGGATCGTAATTACGACTACTCTTCGTCTTAACTACCCAGCACCTGGATTCCTTACACTTCCTGTGCGGTTGACAGTGACTGGATTCGAAATCGATGCAATGGCAGTGCTAGCATACATTTCTCGACGTGTCCACTTTAGCTTTATATCCGACGTCGGTAATAGCGGTAGCGTGACTGATGGTGCCATGAGTTCGCCTTCCGCCCGCCACTTTGAAGTACTGAGGAATATCAAAGTCGAATCTGAAATTGGAGATCAGGAAGGTAAGGGATCGGTATTGAAGAATGTGGGCAAAGTAGAGAGGTTTGTTCTAGATAGGCTGCGTGCGATAGTGCGCGACGAGCTAGCTTGGCCGGGGTGGATTACGTTTGAGTTTTGAGTGATCGCATGTATTTGTATTGCATATATTTGGGTATGGCGCATTATCATATATTGGATCCTAAAGTAAAATTGATCGCATCTCTATAGCTTTTCACAATCTTGCCCAAGTTGGGCCTCGGCGAGTAAGATACGACTTGTTTATTTCTTTAACGGAAGTTGTTCCCGAAAGAGCCATACAAAGTCGAAGTTCGTCTTCAAGAAATTGCTCGACTAATTCTACTCCAGCCTGACCGCCATACTTGAGACCCCAAAGGACAGGGCGTCCAATCCATACGAAATCAGCACCGAGAGCAAGAGCTTTGAAAATATCAGAGCCACGACGAACACCTCCGTCGACATGAACGGGGATGCGGCCTTTGACTGCCTCCACAACTTCCGGCAATGCATGTAGCGTTGCCATGCATTGGTCAAGTTGGCGGCCGCCGTGGTTGGAAACCCAGATACCGTCAACACCAGCGTCGACAGCTGCCACTGCGTCCTCGGCAGTCATTACTCCTTTCACCCACACTTGCATTTTAGTAATGCTCTTCAGCCATTTAATGTCATTGAAAGTTAAAGCCGGGTCGACAATGTTTGGTTTTGCATCACCGAGCGCGTCGTTCTTGCCAGGGCCCTTACTCTTGCTCTTGCTCTCAACTGCAAAGTCAATAGGTCCAGCGTAGCGAGCTCCAGCAAAGTTTCCTGGCTCAGTTCCTGGCGGTAGTGTAAACTTGTTTCTACTTTCGGCAAAACGAAGACCGAGAAATGGCGAGTCGATGGTGATCAGCACGGCTTTGAAGCCAGCTGCCTCTGCGCGTCGGACCAAATCAGCGGATGTTTCTCTATTCTTAAAGACATAAAGCTGAAAAAAGACAAGGGAGTCGCCTGCAGCAGCTTTTGCGTCTTCGAGTGAAAGAGTTGAATACGAAGAAATAGCCATTGGCCATGATCTTGATTTTGCTGCTTTCGCGGTCGCATGTTCTGCGTCTGAGTGCGCGAGCCGGTGCATCGACGATGGCGCAAGACCGCACGGAATAGTAAAGTCAATGCCGGAGAAAAGCTGATTTCGGGGTCGAGTAGATATTTGAGTGACATTTCTCATGTACCGTGGGCGAATGCGATATTCTTCATAGGCCGCCTTGTTTTCTGCAATCGTGATGAGGTCGTTGGCTCCGCCAGCCCAGAAGTCCCAGGTCATCTTGTCGAGTTTAGATCGAACCGCCTGCTCTATATCGTCAACATTCAGGACTAACATCGCATTTGTTTAATTTCAAACGTTTTTATGTATATAGAGAGATGAACGTGTACGATTATATCGCATTCGCGTAGATGGAAATGCAATTGCGGGGAACGAGGTTCAATGCTAGTGGCTTCGTTTATAAGGCCGTAGCGACGGAGATAGAGATAAGGTTGGGATTATATAATCTCTTGTCTCGGTCGAAACTCCGAGGTTCGTCAGAGTAAAATGTACATATGTAAAACTAAATCCTCTTCCTCATGTTTGTTGCGCTGGAAATATAATTTATGAGACTTTTTATCTGGAGAGTAAAGGAGCCTGCTTTCTTTGTTTTTATCTATCTGCTGGAATTCTATAACTTTATGATGAAAGCATGGCAGTATGGTTTATGTTGCGATCGAATGTATCACTAGCAGTATACTACTATGATTATATATTGGATGTAACCAATGTCATATAGCACTGATATTGTAGATAGAAGATGTAGTTATTCATGGAAGTTTAATTTTGATAAAAAATAGAAGTACTCTATATTACATAAGCAGAATCTGGGGTTTCAATTACGATTTTGATTTGGCCTGGCTCTAAACCTGAACAATCTCTAAATCAAAAGAAGCCATTCCCCAATGAGTCCATCCCACAGTACTTCTAGCCCGAAGAGGCCGCATAATTTTTTTGAATCTGTTCAAAAATCTTCATCTTCGTGGGCGCGAATAGTTGCTCGCAGATGCAGCAAGCTAGTGCGAACAAGTTCGCGCTGTTCGCGCTCAGAAAAAGCTACCTCTGTTCCTCAATACCCCTCTGTTTATACCAGCAATGGACCAGTTCATTCTGTCGAGAGCCTTTATACAGCAAGAGAGCCATCTGAATGTAATTCTGTGCATCAGGCTACTGAGCCGGCTGAGTCAACATCGGCTGAGACTGAGAGCCGGAGGCGAAATCTTTCAGGGCTGCATCGGATCCGGTCTCCTACAGACGGAATAGACCATTTAGTTGCTTTCCCGCATTTGTCTGCGACATCTACTGTCTCTGATTGTGATGCTAGCTACATTGAGCATGTCGATATCTCACCATCGCGCAGCAATAGAACCACCGTAATTCATGTTCGTCCTTCGATTGACGAAAAGCCGCGCAGAAAGTTCACTCCAAACCTCGGACCTACTTTTTATATCCTTGTCAGTGGTCTGGCTCTGATTATACTTGTTACCCCCGTATATTTGTGGAAAGGAATGGTCTGTCTTGGCAGTGGTTTGTACAGTGGTCTATGTTGGACTTTGAAAAGGATTAAGTACTTTGCGATGTGTTTTTTCATCTGCTCTGTTGTGTATGTATTTGAGCCATTTTGAATGGTTTGATAGCTTTGCTTTCTGCTTTTTATAACTTTTATCTCCTGTAGATTTTTTTCGCATTTTTCTAATACTTGCCTGTTCTGCGATATTGTAGAAGCTTATGATGCTGGCTATAGCTTTAAATGTCTGTCGATGTTTATTTACGCTCATGATTCTGTGATGAAAACTGATCTATTTTTATTCAATGTTTATAAAAAAAATTCCATATTTTACATATTTTGCTTTAAGAATCTAGAAGTTTAATTATTTAATGTTCTTTCTTTAGTTAGAAGTACAGTATTGATTAGGCCATCGCAAAGCCGCACAAGCACTCAGATGAACTCTGCAAAATTCAGACTCAGGCCGACATTGTAAATATCAACATCAGCAATTTCAGGCACAATGGCAACCACTTTCAATAGTTATTTCAGTGATTTTAATCGAGCATGCAATTCCAAGTCTTCCAGGGACCTAGCCGATTTGGTATCAAATCGAAATGAAGCTCTTGTCGAAGGTATTCTTGATTATGCTCGTTCTTCATCAAAGTTAAGCGGAAGTAAACGCAAAGCTCTAACAATTACCGATGAGTTAACCGAGCTGGCTGGGGATTCTGTTAGACAAAAGAACTGGTCCGGTATTGCTGCTGGATGTTGTCTTGTTGCGTATAATTTACATGTGACACGAGATCTGATGCAGGCTTATCGAGAGCAGAATGCCCTTGCTCAGTATGCTTTTCATGTACTCAATTTCATAAGCGATCTACTAACGTTGAATATAGAGCATTTAATCGACTAGCAGAAAAAATGGACCACTGGATTCTTCCTGCGCTGTACATTATCATCCAGGAGCTTCGTCAAATCGCTGTCCAAGCCGACGCAGCAACATCTCAGACTTCACCAGAAAAAAAACAGGAGAAGAAGCTTGAAGAGGCAGCTCGTACGATCAACCGTACCCTCACTGTCTGTCTTAATGATAGAAATTCTCCACTGGAGACCTCTCGCAAGCAAGGAATCTACTTTGTCCTGTCGCTTCTTTTTAAAGTATATTTTAAGCTCGGTGTACTTTCGCTCGCCAAATCGGCTCTCCGAGTGCTCAACTCCAGCTCTGCGGCTGGCGACGTACCTCCTCTCAATACTTATCCTAAATCGCATATCTCTACCTTTAAATATTACGTTGGAATTCTTGCATTTGTCGAAGAGGATTACGATCGGGCTGAAGAGCATCTCTCGACAGCCTTGAATCTCTGCCACCGCAAGTCGCCCCGAAATCAGCAGCGTATTCTTCTGTATCTCTTGCCAGTGCACCTCTTACTCCGTCGTCAGTTTCCACAATCAGGGGTATGGGCTTTGTTCCCTGGTCTTGCACGACTCTATGAGCCACTTTTTGCTGCTGCTCGGCGCGGAGACTTGCGCTCGTATGAGACACATCTTACAGCGCGGGAGGCGACACTCATTCAGCGCCGAATATACCTCACATTTCTAAAGATTCGCAGTACGATCGTTAGAACTCGGTTTTTTGAACAAGTTTATCGTGCATTGGACTGCAGCTCTCGCATGCCAATCGTTGCATTCAAAAACGGGTTACGTTTGATTGGCATCGAAGTCGACGATGAGCAGGTTGAGTGTTGGTGTGCAGTAATGATTTATCAGGGACAAATCAAAGGGTATATTTCGAGAGAAAAGAGTATCGTTGTTCTAAGCAATACCGATCCATTCCCGAAAAAGAGTTAGATTGGCTACCTTTAGAAAAGTCAATAATAATCCTACAACAACATGGGGAAAATGTCATTCCATATCTATTTCTATAACACCCAGATCGCTTCTATTGTCTACAGCGCTCTTAGGCCGCCAAATGCACCACATGTAGTTTCCCTCTCCAAAATCGTCAAAGCCAACCTCTGTCTGGCAACTAACAGGTACAAGTTTGAGCTCGTTGAATAGTTTATTCCACAGCATTTGTCTGACGTCGCTAAATTTGTCTCGTAATGGAAGTTGAATAATCACCTGCGCATCAGGGTTGTCATAATCGAGGAATTTGGAAAGCACGTCGACAACCATAGGTGGTTGACTAGTCTGGTAAACAGGATCAGACAGAACGATCGCACCAAATTTTTCTCCACGAGCATATGCCGGAGCTTCGGTTAAATGGGTCCAGTCTAGCTCTTCGACTGCGACATCCCAGTCCGTTTCTTCGTCTTCTGTGAGAAAGAGCTGCTCATTCGATTGTACGTTGTCGCGCAAATTAGCCAGAATCTCGGGTAAATCAGTAAGAAGAACTGAATACCCCAGCGCAGCCAATGTGATACCAACCAGCCCGGTTCCTGCACCGAGTTCTAGTATCTTGCAGCTAATTTCAAATAGCCCTTCTGCTACCTTTTGAGCAAGCAGTAGTGAGCTACCCCAGGTTTTAAGCCCTAGAGAGTCAGCGGTCAGACTAGGCTCTTTAAGTATAATTGATCGGCATAGCCCTTCAATATAGAATTCTCTTTTAATGTCCGGTATAGCGCTACGTCCGCACTGCTCAGCTATTCGCTTGGAAGCCAGCTCAAAGACCTGTTCTCTTTCCTCGTCATCAGCGAGCCAAGTCAAGCCGGATCCAACAAGCCTTGTCAGCCAGTCAAGAAAACCCACAGGAATTTGTGCTTCATCTTGCACTCCAAAATTGGATCTAAAGCAAGCAGCATAATAGTTCAGCACCGAGCATAGCTCATCAAATGAAGGTGAAGTGCGCGGACTTGGAAGATCAAGAGCATGCGTTGCTGTCAGACACGGGTAGACGTTCGATGGAAGTTGCGGCGAACACGAAATCACTGATGACAAAAGAGTCGATATACCAGATGATGCTTCAGAGGACCCAGGACTAATCATAGCATAATTGGCTTTGTTTTAGAATTATCTATCAATAATATCTAGTAAATGCTATCTAAGTTTAAACTTTTAAAAATCTTTGAAGTTTATTTGTTGCTGTGGCAACCAGTAGTTAGTCCAAATTAGGAGTTATTACAATAGTAAACACAGACCAGGTTACCATCGCCAGCCCTCACTTCCGCTCCTTCTCTTTTTTACTCGCTACCCTTCCTTCTCTTCTAATTTCTTCATCATTGTTTTTTCACAAAAGTCAAAGCTGGTCTTTGTTCTCTTTGTCTTCGATTCTTCTACCCTTATTTTACGCTATTGATTGATTTCGCTCAGGCCGGTCCTATTCGAAGCAATTCTTTTTTTTTTTCAAACTATTATCCGATTTTTCTTTCTTTCTAAATAGAATAAAAAAAAGAGCGCCCGAAAATGAACTTCAATACTCCCGTCAAGTCCCGTCGGTCAGCTCATTGCACTCCCCGACAGTCTCGTTTGGACTCTTCCCCTCTGACTCCCCGTCATTACGGCCAATTATCGTCCTCGTTCATAGGCTCACGCCGCAATTCGCCGAAGACTAGCATTCACAAGCAAATTGGGTCTCCTCTCAGACTTGATACTTATCTGCCTGAAACTACGCTTGTTGGCACTGGCCCTTCTTCCGCTGCGAATACACCAAAGCGTGTAGCCAAGAAACAGTTGTTCAGATCTTCTGTACAGGCTGATCGATTTATTCCAAGCCGCAATAGCTCTTCGACAACCATGTCAAAGCTTGAGGGTGATAATGGACGAGCTAATGCTTCCTCATGTTCAACGTCTTCTGGCTCTATAGCGTCAAACAGCTATGACTACCAGTCTTCAGTGGCTGAAGCATGTGGTTTTGCTTTGAATCAAAGAATTCTTGCATTCAAACCTGAAGCACCGCAGTCAAAAAAGCCAATCGATTTACGCAGCCAGTATAACCGCCCACTGAAGCCAGCTGTCAATGCGCAACTTCGTCGTCGTTTACCGACTAACGCAGAGCGTATTCTTGACGCTCCTGGAATCAGAGACGATTACTATCTGAATCTTCTTGACTGGTCTTGCAATAATCAGGTTGCGATTGGCTTGGATAGGGATCTGTATGTGTGGAATGCTGAATCGGGGACTGTCTCCAGTCTTTTGAGAACCACGCCCGACACTTATATCTCAGGATTGAAGTGGTCTGGTGACGGTGCCTATGTGGCTGTGGGATTGTCGGACGGAGATGTGCAGATTTGGGATGTAGAGGAGGGAGAGAAGGTCAGATCAATGGCGGGCCATGCTGCTCGTGTAGGCGTTATGTCATGGGACAGACATATTTTGTCGTCAGGTTGCCGCGACGGTTCAATTTGGAATCACGACGTTCGCATCGCACAACACAAGGTATCTGAGTATGTAAATCACGAGGCTGAAGTCTGTGGTCTGCAATGGCGTTCTGATGGTTCCCAGCTTGCTAGTGGTGGTAACGACAACCTTGTTAACATTTGGGATGCTCGCTCGAGCACACCAAAGTTTACCAAGACAAACCACAAAGCAGCAGTAAAGGCTCTCGCATGGTGTCCTTGGCAAATGAACTTGCTAGCAACAGGTGGTGGTACTTTTGACAAACAGATTCACTTCTGGAACGGTACAACTGGAGCAAGAGTCAACACAATCGATGCTGGCTCTCAGGTCACCTCTTTGCAGTGGAGTACGTCCTATAAGGAAATTGTCTCCAGCCATGGCTATCCCGATAACAACCTTTCTATTTGGAGCTATCCAACACTGGTCAAGAACGGTGAGATCCAAGGTCATGATACACGTATTCTCGGAAGTGCGCTATCGCCGGATGGCT
Organism: Kockiozyma suomiensis; assembly: GCF_038497685.1. Classification (NCBI taxonomy): domain Eukaryota; kingdom Fungi; phylum Ascomycota; class Lipomycetes; order Lipomycetales; family Lipomycetaceae; genus Kockiozyma; species Kockiozyma suomiensis. The sequence continues at coordinate 510,676 of NW_027117674.1, forward strand.
CAACGCTGGCTACTGTTGCTAGCGATGAGAACTTGAAGTTCTGGAAGGTATTTGAGCAGATAGGAAAAAAGGTGTCGAGCGCGGTTATGGGCGGATCTTTAGCGTCTGGCGGAAAAGACATTGCAAAAGTTATGATGATCCGCTAGATCTCATTTTAAGAAATCTTTTGCATGCTTTTTCTTCATTTAGGAGTTGGCGTTAGAGGGTGGATGCTCTATAGATACCGCTATTAGACATGTTTTCATTAGCGTACAAAGTATATTACCGTCCTCGTGTATTTTGTGCATACATAGTCGATTTCTAATATATGAACACTGTATGAAAACAAAAAATCAGAGTGCTAGCATTATAGTACAAAAAGTAAATTAATTTCGGTAAAATCTCAATCCAGCTTGTCAACTTCTTACTTATCAACTTCAAGAAGTTGACAAGCAAGCAATAAACAAATATACATTGAAAAGGCAGATTTCAGTGTAGTATACGCGTCGATACCTAGTGAATCTGAAAAGAAAAACCAAGAACAGAATAAGTTAAGAAAATAAAACAAAAAGACACAAATATAAAAAAAAACCGACCGTTACGCGTATCCCTTATATAAAAAAAAGAAAATGGAAATTTAACAAAAGCAAAATAAGAAACCAACCAGGAAATAAGAACCATGGAAAAGAAAAAAAAAATTGCCGCGATAGATGAAAAACGAAACAGGAAAAGAATACTTTTAATAACCCCCGAGAAAAAAAAGGCCTGCAACTAGATTTTGATTTTCCATCCTTTGACTTTCATCAGCCCTGCCGTGCCTGCCAGCGCAGCAGAGTACATAGTAAGTAAGAGTAGCGCTTTAACATTCTTAACGTCGAGTGTGTAGACGGCTTGGTTAACTGCTCCCGTGAAAATATTTGCTAGTAAGAAAATTGCCAGACCGTTGTCATTTACGGCCTCGAGACCCCAGGGCACACAATCTTCGTATTGTATGCCATCACCGGCTGCTGCATGATCCGGGATGGGATAGAAAATGAACTCAACAAGAAGATACATCAAAAGATACATCGTGTTGTATGATGTGACCCACAAAATATATGGAAGATTTGCAATCCGCCGAGATACACTGAGATTTAGACCCTTTGTGCATATTTGGAACAATGCTGCATGGCCAAGACCAGCTACTACAAGATATACAAGTATTGCTCGACGTGATATGGCCACAGGGTTGCTGCAATTGCTATTACTAGTGGTGCCTATCATCCTCGACAAAAATGGAAGCTTGATGAATTTGGGAGACGAAGGCAAGGTGTAAAATCCTGTTGTTTGTCCGGCGAGGAAGATAGCAAGGTAACCGAAAAACGAAAATACTCCTTCTTTGTTCATTGATAGCAATCCCGTACGTGGAGCAGTCAAAATAAACCTCGTAAGAGGTGTGAAATTTAGTAATGCTTCATAGATAATGCCAACCAGCAGCGATAATGCAGAAGAAAAATTTGCTCCTGACCAGAAGTAATTTAGCATTGTCACCATCGGCGGCAGAAATCCTAATGTCATAAAAAAATTCCAGTGAACACCGTATTCAGACGTATGTTCCTGATAGTCCATGGATTTGACCAGTATCAGTCTTAGCAGGCCAAGAATTAAAACCGAAGCTGCCTGTCTGATTGATCGGATCATCTGAGCTCCAATGCCTGGCGTGATCTTTAGTAGCCGTTCCTTAAGCAGCTCTCGAGCCGAAACAAGACCCATAGAAAACACAAAGCTTCCAACACCAAGATCCATAAGAGAGGTACCCCATGTCTCCACTTTTGCAAACCTACGTGGAAAGATTCGAAAGTCCACGGCCAGAATCGCGATGCACGTAATGACCATCATGCCCGCGCGGTAAGTGGTAAGGAAAGATTTTTTGGGCAGATACGCTTCGACAGACATGGTGCTAATTGACGAGTTTGATGATGACGCAGATGAGATTGCGGATACAAGAGGGTGCGATGACAATGCGAAAGATGAAGTGGTGGTCGAGGAGATGACTGGCTCATGAGACGAAGACACTGAAGTAGTAGGCGGGCTTGTAGAAAAGTCACATTTGTAGTCCGCAGAATTGCTGTAAATATGCGCATTTGGAGAGTTCTCGACCGGATCGTAAGGAATTGAAATAGTGTTACCCCCTGATACATTTCTGATCTGACGATCACGGCGTTTAAGAACGGAATGGGTGGTACGTTGCCGGATCGCGACGAGAGAAGTAAAGCCGAGAGAGATAACGACAACGGGTGCTAGTATTAAGAAATTGAATGCAAAAGGGTGCGATGCGTATATTGTGATAGAGAGTAAAAGAAGGACCCAGTTGAGGAAAAAGTCGACTATTAGAGCTGGTAATGAAGGGGTCTTGGAAGACGATGAACGCGCAAAAAAAGCGAAGCGCGTTTGCAAAGAGCACCAAACCGCGTAAGATGACTATTCTGTTAGTATAAAATTCTTAAGAATGCAAGATCAGGATAACAAACCAGAGCAACTAGGGTGACTATGTTGATCTCCTGGATGGAGCCGCCAGTGAGGCCAGAGACGAACTCCTCCTTAAGATGCTTTACGACCGAGCGGTCGGCCAAGGTCTCCGGCGAGGCCATGGCGAGTCGACGCCAGAGTAGCTGAAACGAAAAAAAAAAAAGGAGGGAGAATAATAAAAAAGCAGGTTAGGTGGCGGAAAGAGATGATGTAGATGTTAATGAAGCAGACTACGAGAAGGCTTTCGTGTTGTTTGGTCAGTGATTTTTGATGTGCGATTTATGGCATAAATATTTAATATATACTGCTTCTGTATTTTAAAACCCACAACAGCTGGCCCTACTAAAGCCCTCGTCATATCGTAATCCCGAAATAGACCACAATAGTATCAATGGCACAGCCATATGCGCCGACTCAGTACTCTTCGGTCTCATTTGCATCGTCAACGGCGCTGAGGTCACGAATTCCTCTAGACGAGGAAGCTCGGCTGTTTCGCACATCGGCTCAGCGCGATCTATACGAATCGCTCGCCGAAATCTACGCAATCATCGTCACCCTCGACTTTGTTGAGAAGGCTTATGTGAAGGACACGATCTCACAGCAAGAGTACACCCATGTGTGCTCGCGGCTATTAGCCCAATACAGCACCATTCTCAAATCAGCAGAAGTCGCAGCCGAGTTCAAAGATCTAGACTCATTCAGAGCTCAATACGATGTAAGTTTGAGGTAATCGACAATGTAATACTAGGTCTTAACATGTTCCAGATTGAATATCCTTCAGCAATTGCCAGACTGCGTGTCGGTATTCCTGCCACTGTTGAGCATCCTGTTTCAAAACAGCAAGAACCTGAATCATACTTCCCATCGCAGTCGTCAACTCCCAAGCCAGCACCTCCGTCTACAGCATCCTCAGCCAGAGCAGCCGCCGACGCAACGGGAAACTTCATTACATTTATGGACGCCCTTAAGCTAAACTACAAAGCCAAAGATCAGCTTCATCCATTACTAGGTGAACTCATGACCTCGCTCAACGCAGTGTCGACTCAGGACTTTGATGGACGGGCAAAGATCGTGGAGTGGCTTATCAAACTCAATTCTATGAAGGCTACAGATGAGATTTCCGACGACCAAGCTCGGCAACTACTTTTCGATATCGATCATGCATATAAAGCGTTTTATAAAATGCTAGGATAATAAATAAAAAAAAATTATAGCAAACCCAAACTTTTTAGATTACCATTCATGTATCAGAAAAATTTCTCCTAATCGCTTTCACTATCAGGCGCATCGGGCATCGCCTCATCATCAATATCTTCGTCTTCCTCAACATCCTCCAAAATATCCTCATCGTCATCCTCGAGTAAATTTCTAGCATCTCCGTCGTCCTTCTCGTCCATAAGACTTTCTCTCAAGATCCGTAGTTTCTCCTCACGAACCTCACGCTGTACAGTCAGGTACTGACCTAATGGAGTATTCTCCCATGGGAAATCCCTCAAAAATGCATCAACCATTTCAAAGCTAGTAGGCGAAAATTCAACATTCTTGCGCTTCTCTTCAATGAATTTGCTATTGGCTTCAATCTTTTCGACAGCCTCCAGCAACTGCTTCTGGAATCGGAAGTTCTCCTGCGTCTTGCCCTTTTTACCGCCTTTCTTTCCTCCCTTCTCGGGTGCAGTAGTAGTCAATCTGTCACGACGGCGTGCGTAGCGCTTTAATGTCAAGACACATGGTACCGCAAGCTCAGGGAAAGCAATGCTCTTCGCATGAAGACCAAAAAACTCGATAATGCAATCGACAATCTGCTCAGAGACGCCTGTCTGATAGATTCTGGTTCCGAGGTAAGCAGTATTTGCTCGCATGTTATGCTCAAAATCAAACGGACGGAGCGTAGATGGCTTACCAGGTCGTGTGACGGCGGTAGAAGTAAGAAGCTCGGTAATGGCTGGCATAAGCGGAATATACACATCTGTATCGCGAGATAAATCTAATAAAGAGTGAAAAAGCATAAAGCGCAGCGGAAAATACTGCGCAGCAGGGATAAGTCTCATAGCTCCCAACATAACCTGCACTAAAGGATAGATGAGCGGACGCATATGATTCTCTTTACCCTCACTCGCTTCCTTATCAGTGTCACATTGCAAAGACAGTACTCGTCTCCAAAAATCCAAAGAATGCAAATACTGCCAGTTATATACTGATTTGTAAGAGTCTTTGGTCTTGTGTACCACACTGTTGCGGAGATGAATTGCGAGTTGACGAATAAAATCAAAAGCGGTCTGGTATGTTATTTCGGGATCCAAGGAGTATAAAGTTGCGGCAGTGTTTTTCATGAATAGAATCATGGGCATTGTATATACGGTCGTGTGACGACAGTTCTTGACCATCCCAGCATAAGATGTCTGCACACATGTTAGAATATAGCTTTTCCCTAAACGTAATCAAGAATAACTCACCTTCAAACAAAGTTCCAGCAATGCCCTGTCTGATTCAGCAGCGGAACGAATAACGACCCACGCCATCAACCTGGTGCTTTCATCACTTGCCGAACTCCAGATATCAACAACAGCTTTAATGAACTCTTTGACAAATCTTCTGAATCCAGCAAAATAAGGCAGCAACTTTTCGCCGCTAGTCAACACTGCTGCCATGGTCTTTGGATCTGTTAATCCCGACATCAATATCAATAGGTTTCCTGACAAGGATTTCAAAACAGGCGAGAGCTGTTGAAATTTTTTGCCGTTAAGCTGAACAGTTCGCCTTCCAGCCGACTTTCTACCAGCTGGAGATACAGTAACAGGAATATGGTGCTCAAGGACTTCTGGAAATCGGGTAAGTGTGAGCATGATCACATCATTGTAGACCTGCGGATCAGTGATTGTATATTTAAATTTTTGAGCAGAGGTATCGTCTTTACCAACGTTAACTGCAGCGCGAAATGCAATAGCAACTCTTTTCAAAGCCCTCAATGAATGCTCCTCGTCTAGAGCTTTTCTCCAGCGTGCAACGTCCGCTCTAGTAAGCTCTTGGCTCTCACCATCCTCGGCCACCATAGCACTCTTTGACTTCTTTTTCGGCTTCTCATCCTCATCTTCAGAGTCGTCACCAGCCAAAAGCTCCTCATCAGCAAATTGCTCTTCATCTTCATCATCGCTTTGTAATAGATCCTGATCGTCTTGATCCAAAAACTTGGTAAAATCACCGGCATCGTTACTCTTCACCGTCTTACCGCGTGCAGCTTTCAGAGCATCATCAGTATCGTCCTCTAGTCGACTAGCAAACAGCTCCTCAGCATTTTCATCGCCGAGAGCAGGCTCAGATACATTTTTTGGCTTCTTCTTGTCGCCGCCCGTATAACTCTCTTCATGAACACGGTGCTTTGATTTCTTATGACCTTTTGATATCTTTTTATTGTATGCCTGAACTGCTTTCCTCTGCACTAACGTGTGCTTTAAATGGTTTTGATTGAACTTTTTTGTAGATTTTTTGGCCACCATGGTGAAAATTCCACTCTGGTTTGTAGTTGTGATAAAATATTAGAGAATGGCAAGTAAAGGACAGAAAAAATAATTCGGCGCCGCAGGAGAATTTTTGCTGGGAGGAATGAGCAATGTATGTATTGCAATACCCAAGATAATTAAAAAATACTGTAATTAACGACATATGCTAAAATGGGACACTGATATTTTTCATCATTATCTGCGGGCTAAGACATTATGCTACATAAAAAGCAGTATGCAGTCCTCAGTGATATAAATCAGCAATGCGAATGATTGTTTGAAACTATATATAGTAAGTTCCTGCTTGTAGCCTGAAGCTGCTGGCTGCATCAAAATAAATGAAGTGAGTCGAGCTCAGCGCGGCGCCGCACAACCTATCTATTTGGTATTCTGAAATCTCCATTATCTCCACTTCCAAGCTCTTATCACGTATTTCTAAAAAGCATGGACGAGTTTATTCACGCACTGCCAAAGTGTGAACACCATGTTCATCTTGAAGGTACACTGTCTCCGTCGCATAGATTATTGTGCTCTCAGCGAAACAATATACCACTTCCCAACAACATTAATAGTCTGGCTGCTCTTGAAAGCGAACTTTATCCATCTCAGTACGACTATGAGGAAGGTCAAGACGGCTCCAACTATCTCAGAGAATTTCTGGCAAATTACTATGCTGCTATGGAGGTTCTGGTTACAGTAGAGGATTTCAGAGGCTTGGCGGCAGAGTATATTGAAAGAGCAAGAAAGATGAATGTACGATATGCCGAGATATTCTTTGACCCACAGGCGCATACCTCGCGAGGCGTTGCCTTCAAGACAGTCATGGAAGGAATTTTAAAAGCCCGTGACGACGAAAAGAGACAGCATGAAGGAAGCTCAGATTATGTGAGAACCGAGTATATATTATGTTTTCTTCGAGATATGACTGCTGAATCAGCACTTGAAACTTGGGACGCAGCAGTCAATGGTGGATATCTGAAGGCCATTATCGGAATCGGTTTAGACTCTGACGAAAATGGACATCCTCCGCAAAAGTTTGATAAAGTGTTTGTGGCGGCTCGTGAAGCAGGGCTAAAAATTACAGCTCATTGCGATGTCGATCAACCCGATTGTCATGCAAATATAAGTTACGTAGCCACTCAGCTAGGTGGATCTCGAATCCGCGAGGCACCCTCTGATTTAATTTTAGCTCCAAAATTCGATTCTGGGGCAGATAGAATTGATCATGGACTCAATTGTGCTGATTCGCCGGAGCTGTTGAACCTAATCAAGCAGTCGAATCTTGGACTCACGCTGTGCCCTATGGGATACTCTAAACATCTCGGTCCAAAATCAGTATTTGAAAAACTGGAAAAGATCAAAGAAATTGGAATACCGTTTTGTCTGAATAGTGACGATCCGGCATACATGTGCAGATACAAAGAAAAGGTAGTTGTCGATGTGCAAGAAAAGACGGGCTGGAATATGGAAGATCTTGCTGCTTGCGAGATCACTGCTATGCGAATGTCTTGGTGCAAAGAGTTGGAATTCAAACAGAAGTTTATCAATGAGGTTACAGAGGTGCTGCGGCAGTATTTCGTGTAAACTGAACCTCTGCTCTTTATGTATATATGTCGAGATTATTATTAATCTTGAAACCCCATACCAAATGTTATACAAATTAAAGAACCATTTCAGCCTGTGAACACTAATGCTAAACATAAAACCAAAATAACGAAAAAACAAAATTTAGCCTTCAAATTGCTCAACATGTACATAACAACCCTGAGCAGTGCCATTACTTCCCGTATGCGCAGCTCTTGCATCCAACAAGATAGAAACTGAATTTTTTACGTCGGCTGCTAATCTCGAACCACCACAGACAGTTACAGCTAGTTCCCCGAAAACTGATGAGGTTGTCATAGCGTCTGCGATAATGTGACGGATGACTGGTCGTCTTGGGATAACTGTGACGCAGCTCGGAAGTTTGTTCGGCGAATTAAACTCCTCATCGTCATCAGGGATAGACGAGATATCAGAAATATAGACGTTAATACTGAGGCTAATGTCATTATTGCACGAGTCCTTGGCATCTACTAATTCCTGAATTGCTTTCTTGAAGGCCAACATATCCGCATATCGCTTGATACACCAAGCAAGTTCAACATTGCGCGTTGCACCTGAAGTAGTCTTTGCAGCAGCAAGTAATAATCCTCTGGCAACAGCAAGCCCATAAGTCGCTCCAGATCCTGCACAAATACTCAGCAATGTCGAGAACTGTCTAAGATCTCTCGGATTGCCTCCATAGGGTCCGTCAATTAAGACAGGAATTCTAACGCCCGAGATAGATTCCATTGTTGTCGGCAGCTGGATTTCGGCGTCGGCAGAGTAACTATCTGACTCGCGTTTGGTGGAGTATGAGGGTGAAGAAGTCGACATATCAGCTGAGGAAGCTCGCTTAGTAGATCGATGAAGCCAGTGGGTTATTCCAGTTTTCTTTTTGACAATGAATTCAAGCGCCCTGTCTTCCTGTACCGACATTATTGAAAAAGGATGTGACATGAATGGACCGTACGTGGGAAACGACAAGTAAGCAAACTGGCCAGGACTCCAACGAAATAAGCGGACAGATCCGTTAATTGGAATTGTGATTCTAAGAAGATCAGAATCAGGAATTGACTCAATATTAGCTCTGTACTTAAGGCCTCGAGTTGAGATATTGTTAAGAAGAAGTAATCCCCAACGCATAGCGACGTCAACACAAATAAAACCAATCGAGGTCCAGAGATAAACGTGAGAATATGACGGGGTGTGTCTCATCAATATCACTAAAAAGGCAATCACCGATGCTATATGGTTGACAAAAAACAGTTCAAATAGATAATGCCTGATTGGGCGAACGCTTGAAACAACGACAATCCATGCAAGTAGACAGAATGATCGAAGACCGTTCTTAGTGATCGGGTCTGTTTTAAGTTGACTCTGAAGAAAATCAAAAGAGGCATAGTAGCGCATTTCATAAAACATATGAATTGTTGCAATCATAAAGAAGCCACGAGAGATCCATCTGTGAAAGAAGTTTAAAGATACGCTGGAGGTGGTGCCAGTCAAAACAGCAATGACAGTAAGACGGCGGCAGGATAGGAGAGTGACAAGTGGAATTTGAGCAATCGCTAGCCATGCAGCTCTGTATCCAGCCTGTTCCCAGTCGGCAGCTGTAGTGCGAGGTGATTTGTAAAAGAATAACGCAATCATGAGGCAGAAGTAGGACAACACAATGACGCCACGTCCCGTGGAAGGAAAATGAAACAGGTTAGGATAGTGCTGCAAAAATGGAGATGTTGGATAAGAAAGCACACGCGCCACTGACGTTAAAGATGCGTGTGTTTTGGCAATGAACCATTTTGGCTTTGAAGAGCGTGACCGTATTCTATTTCATATTAGCGAAAGTGTAACGATAAAAGTGTAGTATTGGAAAGGAGAAAAATGCATACCGCTGCCGAGCTAAAATCAGGTCTAGAAGTCGCAAAAGGAATGCAAACGCTAAGAAAGCACCGATTACTGCCCAATACATCTTTGCAAGGTAGCCAGGGCGAGGAGTTCCGTCGAGATTAAACCTGCCTTGTCCCATGTTTGTGTAAGCAGGTCCATCGGCGGGGGCCGTATAATTACTTCCGCCGGGTTCATTCGCAAAAGAATCTTTGATCTGAGCGGGTATGAGTGACTCCATCGTGAGGAGATAGTGAGTGAAAATGAGAGGAAGATGACGCAAAAGTTATGCCAAGGTCAATTTTGTAGCAGACCGCCAGCAGAGAAGGTTTTTACTGAAGATGCGCAAGCTCTGGGACGATGAGTGGTGGTAAACAAAAAGGGAGGGTTAAGAGAGAGTAAGCAGATTTGGTCAAGGAAAATGAGGAATAGGTAGAAGGGAAAGCAAAGAAAAACGCAGGATAACTGCTTTGCGCAACTTTGCTGAAAGTAGGCGAAAACAGCACCCGTCTTGACACATTGAGCCGCACAAGCCGCACTAATTCGTATTCAGCGAGAAATTGCTCGCTGCGCCACATCAACTAGGACACGAACACGAAGAAACACGGGAAAAGAGCAAAAGGAGCAAAAATGCGCGCTGTCGACGCAAGGCCTCCACAAAGACTGCTCAAATTAAACAGATAAAGGAATTTTCTAATTATTATAAACGTTGAGAAATATATGCATAATAGCACCTATATCTAAAAAAAAAAAAAGGCGGCTCAGACGCGGCTGATAACAAGCAGATAAATAGCTCCCCTTCTAGGTTAGTGGGCTACCTGCTCCTCGCCGAAAACAGAAGCTCTCTTCTTTTCCTCCCCTCTCTTATTTTCTTTCTCCTCTAATCTTCCCTTCCTCTTATCTTCTGTCGACAACCTCTCTGCTCTCTTTCGTCTATCAGCACAGTACTCATAATGGACAACATGTCGGGCATGGATATGGGAGCACCCAGCACTTCCTCACTAGTAGCAACCGCAACTAGCATGCTCATCTCCACCACCGCGTCTGCCGTTTCCTCCGCGACCGCTACGGCTATGTCCATGGCAGCGTCGTCCACTTCTTCAATGGATATGGATATGGATATGGGTACAACAACGTCTTCAGCATCCAGTTCAGCAGCATCAACAATGGACATGTCGTCCTCGAGCATGAGTAGTATGACCTTCCACTCCAATATCGCCGACTATATCCTTTCCACAGGCTGGACCCCCGACAATCGAGGCCAATATGTTGGCACTTGCATCTTCCTCATTGTTCTTGCCATCATTTATCGTGCGACCCACGTCATTAAGCATCGTACAGAGCGCTATCTCATCTCACGCGCCCTAGTCAAATCCGTCCCAGTTGTCCTGGGCGAGGACTCCGACGTCGAAAAGTACGTTGCTGCGTCTGCTTCAGGCTCACTGGCAGCACCTGATTCACAGCGTTTGCCTTCGCGGCCTTTCGACTTTACTCATGCTCGGCCATGGCGAGTGTCAATTGATATCCCGCTTTCAGTTATCCAGTTTTTCCTGTCGGGAATTTCGTATCTGCTCATGTTGGCCGCGATGACGTTCAATCTCGGTTATTTTTTTTCTATTCTCGGTGGTATTTTTATTGGAGAGCTACTCCTTGGACGGTTTGCATCGAGTTTTGAAGCTCATTAATTTTTGGCTACTGTTAATATGGGAATGGGCATTATGGGACAGTTCATGGGATTAGTTTAATGTACAATGTAATTAGGAAATAGAGAATAGAGTCCTGTGGCCCGGGTTGTAATTTTGCTCATTATTTTGCTCGCCTGGTGGCGGTGCTTCTCTTAGCGAGCCGCACTGCGGCGCACAGGGCTCAATCGAGAGCCGAGCTACAGCGCATTATAAAGATCCTCGGAAAGCCCTCTTTGGTGCATTGTTCACCACACTCTTTCTACCTATTACACAAAATCGTTCTTTATCTTCTATAATGCGTTTCTTTACCGTTGCCGCCTCACTCGCTTTTGCGGTATCCCCGGCACTCGCTCACTTCACCCTCTCCTTCCCCGATTCCCGAGGTGCTAACCACGAGACTCAGGCGTCCAGCCCATGCGGCGGTCTCAACAGCGTAGTCCTCCCCCGTACCTCCATTGACCCCGATGGTTCTCCTATCCTTACCTCCTCTTCACATGCCGCATCTGGATACGAGGTCAACTTCTGCCTCGGAAACGACTGTGTTGATGCCGCCAGTTTCAACTACTCCATCGTCGACCCGCTCTTGATTGTTGGCTCAGGAAATTTCTGCATTTCTGCCGTTGATTACGAGAGCGAGGTCTGGAACGGCTCCTCTGTCAATGGTACCATTCAGGTTATTTACCTCTCGGACGATGGCGAGCTCTACAATGTATGCCATTTTTTATCATTTATCGCCAGGAGCCATTCTAACTGCTACTATAGTGCGCTGATGTCACGCTTACCCTCTCCGGAGCTGACTCATCTTCCCTCTGCGTCAACTCGACTGGCATCTCCACCTCCGCCTGGGAGGGTTCTCTTGCCGCATCTGAACAGGCCGCCGGTTTGGACTCTGACGGCTCTGCTGCGTCCGCAAGCTCTTCTAGCACGTCTTCAAGCACCTCCTCGAGCCACAGCACCGCCTCAGCTACTGCCTCAGCTACTGCCTCTTCTACAACCGTGTCTTCCTCTTCTGCGGCTACTTCTTCTGCTGCCTCGACTTCAAGTGTTGCTTCTGCTGATTCGCTTGTTCCTTCCGGAATTTTGGGAGCCGTCGTCGCTGTGTTGGGATACCTTGTTCTATAAAAAGTTCTGTGATTCTTCGCTGAAATCCAGATTCTTGAGAGAAAGCTGTATCTTATCTACCCATTTTTTAATTATTTAGTACCTTCCTCTGAAATGTCTATTCATCTAATCAAAAAAATAAACATAACAATATCTGAATAAGACTCGAAGGAAAATGCGGTTTAGGGTTTAGATTGAGGACAGTGCAAACAGCGTGCTCTCGAGCAATAAGCAGCGGCACACAATGATTTATGAAAACCAAGATTCATAATACTCCAATAGAAGCAAGCAATTTCCCTTTTCAGACGCCACGATGTCAAAATCAAAATCAAGAGTACAAAACTCAATATAATTTAAATCACTAAGATCATAAACCGAATACAATAAATTTATAGAGGCACTTTCTACTGCATCTGATCTGTCAATGCGTCCTCGACCGAAATACTCCAATCATGCCACCATTCTCCTATCGTTGCCTGGTCATCGTACATAGTAGCCATCATAGTGTCAGCAGAATCAAGTTCAAGATAGTTAAGGATCGCTGTCCATTCTTTTCCGTCAACAGAAGTCACCCCTGTATCTGTCTCCGTAGTTTGAGACGCCGACTCCGACGCCACACCTTCGGCTTGATCAGATACAGCAGAAGCTAGCATATTATCCGTCAGTATCAGATCAGCATCGGCAACAGATCCTGCAATGTTCTTAAATGCGTTGTTGCAAGCTTTAATGTAAATCTTCATAACTTGCGTTATCCGGAAAGCTGAAATGGCTCTCTCACTCTCAGATTCAACCCACTCATATATCTTGTTGACAGTCTGAAAGAGTCGCTTTATATCGCAAACATCTTCAGTCTGATACTGGAATGCCATATCCGGTGTGCGCCATTGCTCCTTGAGCAAAGCATCTTTACGCGCAGCAACAACAACGGGCGCATCCACAATCTGTCGAAATATCCCAGTAATCACACAGTAAAGCGAAACCCGAGAATGGCGCAGTGAGATGGGAGTTATTAGAGGCATAAATCCGGAAAATAGCTGCGGTCGACGATTGCATGTGACTATCGTATCAAGCTGCTTCTCTGCGCACCTCAGTCGCGCTACATAAATCCTTTCCCCATCTGCTTTCGTTGCGGGCGAATAAGCTCGTAAAAGAGTAAGCTGCAAATGCGAAAACTGCAATTGCAAAATATACTTTTGTGTCAAGTCGTACGAGTCTTGGTGGCTTGATACGGCTGAATGCGTCTCCGCGTTAATCATTTCAACAAGTAGCTGGAATGAGCTCAGATTTTGCTCTTCATACTCCGTCAAAGCAGCCATATGATGCTCAAATTCTTCCTTCTCAAGCACAAAGTTAGGTATCTGGAGTCGAGATAGAATACTGCGGGCAAGAATACAAAAATTGATCTTGCACTTTAAAAAATGCAGAGATGGCTGTTCATTGTCTGATGTCACCGAGGAAAACACGCGAAGCTTATCGATGGAGGTATCTGACATTTCAAGAGATAGAGCAAACGGTACGTCGATGCATAGCGACCTATCTGTATCCACCGAGAGTACCTCGCCCCACATTACACGCCATGCATCTGCCAGATCAGGCGGCACATGAGGAAAGTTATCGGGATCACGATGTAAGCCCATAGATAACGCTACTTGGCACAACAGCCCTGAGAAAGACACAGAATCAGCAGAGTCAAGTCCTTCACCGACTTCGACAGCCAACATATTGTGAATTCTTATGGCAAGAAGAACTTGAAGAGAAACAAAGTCTGATTTCTGCAGATATGAGGTCTCACTCAAGCATTTCCATGCAAAATCCCGCAACTGGTATCCAAAAAGAGACGCATATTTGTCGTTAAAGCCAGCACTAGAAGGAGTCCAGTCACTCCCACACGCCATTCTACCCAGCCTGAGAATGATAGCTATCAACGCATTACCGCGCATATACTCTTTATGCTTCGACCCACAATCATCGTGCCCAAGTTTTTTAGACTCGAAGAAAGACTCACCGGCAGCTTGACACTTCCACTTGTATGCCCAATGCTTCATAATATCGGCTCGAAATGAGGTCGGATGAACTATAGGCACGACAAGATTGATGCTCTGCATAAATCGCGTAATAAGATACTCGCACAAACCTCGATGCTCTAACCGCGGAAACACAGTCACCGGATCGGCATTTACATCAAAGTTCTCCTTCAAGAAAGCTTCACTTTCAGGAGACATCGGCAAATGCCCAATAGTCTTCAAGGCAGCAGCTTTTTTCTCTTTGACTGTTTTTTTCTGCGCTCTCTTAGCCTGAATAAATTCATCTTTGCTTACAAATTGGACAAGATAGCTATCTTGCAACAAAGCAGAAAGAGAGCTTAGGGGTCCACGATAGGTAAACCGATTCCGCTTGATTTTAACGTCAGGCCTCAGGCGCTTCTCGTCTGTAGACGATAATACAGCTGAGATAACCTCTCCATTTGCAGGAATTCTGACTGAGAGTGAGGTTGTCGATGTGGCGGACTCTTTAGCACCAGACACGGCATCATCGAAAATTGGAGCGTGCTTCACTGGTGCTTTAGAGCTCTCTGTCTTAGAGTGATCCTCGTTCGCGCCAGATCGTTGAATCATTCTCTCAAGCCTTTCCATTCTCAATTTCAGTTCATTGTATTCCTGCATATGAGTTACTCCACCAGGGAGCTGTTTAACAGCGCTCATTTCATCTTGAGTATTTCTTTCAGTGTCTTGTCTGTAATGGTCGGAAACAGCCACGACAGAAGGTCCTGCAGACGAATAACTAGTCTGAGGAAAAAATTTGGCTTGTGAGTGCATAGCAGGTGATAGTTCAGATTCCACGGTTCGCAGTGAGCCAGGTGTCGGCTGCTCAAGCGGCAAGCTTGCTGACTTTCCCGGATGTCGGTTCATCGAGAAAGTTTGCGTTCCTGGGATCTCTGTACAATATACTGATGTCGCAGGAGGTAATTGAGATAGCAAAGAGGAGGATGAACTGTCAGTATCCGTGACGTTTCGCGCAATCCAGGGTTTCACGGCATAGACGCAAAGAGCTACGGTGCCGTGCTGGACACAGCCTGAGCACGGATGCATGCGATTGCACTAATCAAGAGAAAAAAAATTAGGACTCGTTATTACTTTTGTTATAGCAGCACATAAATGTTGATACCTTTAGCTTTCGCTGACGACATACTGCGCAAGAGACGGGAATGCGTCGGCGCTTGCGATTAATCTTTGGTTCTTCAATTTTTGCATCTGCTGGACTCGTGTCGTAAGAATATTGATTCTTCTGGCCGGTAGTATCCTGCTGTGTCAAATAGTGCATCGAGTTTGCTTGCTGGTAAGTTGGGGTCTGATGGATGCCCGGTTGCCGCTGCTGCTGCTGCTTATGATGGTACTGTGGCTCAGCAAATGAATCAGTCGGCGTCGATACGGCTCGCTGCGGAAGCAAAGAAGGAGTCGGCACAGTCGTGAACGGTGCATTCAAGACATAATTCATAGAAGTCGTAGGATGTGGCAGTGTCTTTGGCGAAGAATGCTCCGAATATTGCGAAGTCTGATGCTGCGGTGGTCGTTGCTTCTGCTCAGGAGAGCGGCTCTCCGGGCTGTTTGTGATGTCTGCAACGTCCATCGTGAACTGAGGCTGATACCGAGTACCGCCAGAAGTGGCTTACAGTATTAAAGATACACTCAAGAGATTTGTAAAGCAACCAGGCACTTACACTCGGTGAATATCCGAGACAGGAGAGCCGAATGAGGGTGCAAGTTTCGGCGAACTTGCAAGCAAGACGGCCGGACTGGAGATGAGTGCGTATTCGCGCCAAAGACCGCTATGTCCGCTTAACCCTTGACCTAGCCGGTTGATCTCCAACCATTGGCGAACGCCGGTTTAACGCCGATCGCCTGCCAATTTACTGTATTTACTCAAAAAAGATATATTCTCTAATTACATTATCTGTTCGGACTCGACTCATAGTACTCTGTTAATCTCGTTCATCGTCTGAAATAGCTTTGGCTCCATCTGGCGCTGACCGACAAGCTGTAAAGCAATCGGGAATCCATCTAATCGCTCACGAACACCCTTAGCCCATGTAGACTGTGCGCGTGCGTCCATATCGTTCAGAGGAGGAGGCATCTCCTTGTCATCCTTTGTAAAGTCGACTTTGCCTGCCTGGAAAATCAATCCAGGGTAGTCGAGATTATTCCACGTGCGCGAGAAATGAGAGCGGATCATGAATCCCTCAGGCCGCGGCGGGAAAGACTGGATGGGAAGCAGCAGAGCGTCGACAGGTAGTCCAGACTTGGTCTTTCCTGCTGTTGCCTCCCAATATTTCAGCCAAGCAAGTTGAAGCTCAGCTCGTGTAGAACAATAGGCGTAAAAGTCTGACAGTCCACGTTTAATATCAGGATAGAGACCGCCGTTCTGGTTGGCGACAGTTAGCGGCTCGCCGGTGATAGCAAGCTGTGAGAGCAAGAAGGCACCACCGTCGACTTTGAAGTGATTAACCGCATTTTCCGAAATCTCGGGTGCAAGGTAGAGCTCAAGCTCGACGATATCATGACCGGCAGCTTTAAGCTTCTCAACAGTCTCGTCCAGAACGCGCGCAATAGGAGGCAGCGTCTGCACTTCGGTATCAAAGCGAATAACTCCAATCGCGAGCTTCCTTTCAAGAGGCTTGGGTTCGATCCAAGGCAGGTATTGGCAACTAGGATCGTACAGCCACGGCTCAGCGTCAGACATGCACTTCATTACAAATTCCAAGTCACGGACTGAAACAGCCATTGGCGCATTCACGCAGAGAATACCAGCAGTCTCAGCACCTGGCTCAAGGTATCCCTTGACGTTGTGGTACGGCACACGACCACTAGAAGGTTTGATGGAGTAGACTCCGTGTGTGTAGGCGGGCACTCGGATTGAGCCACCAACGTCAGTGCCGATACCAAGTAGCGATCCGCGGAATTTAATAAGAGCAGCCAATCCGCCAGACGAACCAGAGGCGGTGAGCTCCTTCTGGATCGGGTTACGTGTAATGCCAAAAACATTGTTGTCTGTGTCGGGAACCATCATACTCTGAGGTACATTGGTCTTGACATACATTACAGCTCCAAGCTTAAGCAAAATATCAACAACCACACTATTTTCCTTCTCAGGCTGGAAGCAGTAGGCGGCAATTCCGACAACGGAGTCCTCTCCCGCAACAGACATTGAATCTTTCAAAGAGATTGGCAGTCCATGAAGAGGTCCCACGGTTTCCCCAGTTCTTGCAAACTCAGCATCAAGCCACTCGGCGCGTTCGATTGCCCTGTCAAAGAAAATTTCGGTAAGGCAGTTCAGACACTGTTGCGCGATTGCAGCACGCTTGCAGAATGCAATAGTGACTTCTTTTGAGGTATATGTTCCCTTTGCAATCTCAGTCAGAAGACCAACGGAGTCGTAGTTGTCTGTAATCTCAAGCTCTCGAGCAGATAGGAGGCCGCAGGTGGAAGGAACATGGAGCAAGTTTACCGGAGAAAGGTCGACCTCAATTTTCCATTCAGCAGGAATTTTTGACTCACGCTGGGCAAGTTTAGCATCAACCAACTCCTGGTAAGGCTTTTCAGTAAAAGGAAAGACAATTGGCTTCATTGTTGCTGATTGCGTTGTAGCAAGTTGTGAGAAAGAACCGCTCAAAGAATGCTGATTGCGTTCGGAAGTGTTTTTAAGTTTAGACGAGTCATCCCGATAAGCCATAATGGAAGCCGGGCCATCCTTTACAATGTAAATCAACTTCTGCAAGACAGATTTTCACAGAAACTGTTTCATAAAAAGATGTCCTGTATGAATCGTAATCTATTAAATTAGAAATAATTGATTGCATTGGTTTATGAGCACTATACAGATATAAGTTTAAAGTTTTCCCTAAAGATAAGAGTATCGCATTTTAAATAACTACGATTGCGACTCTAGGCAGAGCAGAATACGTTATAGAGAGCGAAAGGCTAAAATGTCACAGCTCCTTGCTGAATGCTATAATTTGGTCTAGCCAGTTTTCAGGATCATGAGCAAATGCAAAATGATTACCCTTGTCATCTATAACTTTGGTAGGAGCACCAATTTCTGCTGCTGCGTTATAAGCAGCGACCAGATATCCGGCGGTATGTCCACTCCTGCAAACACCAATCTTAACTCTATCATTTAACAGTGCTGATTTAGTAAGTTGCCACTGTGCTTCTGGAGTGGAAGTCAACTTCCAATAGAATCCATGTCGGACCATATCTGGCTCATTTGCAATATTAATAAATTTCGGCGAGAGAATAGAAAGTGAATTGGCATAATAAGCAGATTCCCCTGGTTCATAAAATCCGGCAATCCAATTGCCGAAGCTGGAACTCACTGCATCTGGATCAGAGGTCGAAATCGTTGACATTGCGTCTGCGTAGTCTTTTGTAACAGGTAGACCAAAAGCACTACCAGGCGGCTCAAACAGTATCAAACTAGATATTTTAGAAAGGGCTTGCTTCTGCTCATCCTCTGGCAGAAAGCCGGGCCCTGCAAGACCAAGGAGTAATGTTGTACCTTTTGACCATCCAAGTACGATTGGCTTGTTCGGAACTGAGAGTGTGTTGACGACGAAGTCAACAAATCCTATAAGGTCTCGTACAAATAACTGACTTTGAGCGATGCAATCATCTGGCTTCATCTCTTTTTGCGAAGGAGTGAGAGGAGTCGTTCCCTTGTATCCACGCTGGTTGTAGGCAAGAATACGCAGGTTGTGCTTGGACGCATACGGGAATAGCGGAGTGAAGGATTCTTTAATAATGCCGTCAATTTTAGAAGACGAACCAACATGTTAAAATCATTAGAGGGTCGAGCAGATACCTTTGTTAAAAGCGACGCCATGACAGATGATGATTGTGTCGTACTGCTCTGCATCAATAGAAACGCCAGAGTCAGAATAAGCGATCTCGACTCCAGATGCAAGCTTTGCGATAGGCATGGATGCAATGTATATACAGAATAGAAAAGACGAAAAAAATCTAAATCAGAAATCAGCAAAGCGATAAAAGTGAAGAACGAATCCTGCTGCGGAAATCTGGACTAGAATGTGGGGCGCAAAATTTGGTGGGGTTCCGAAGGTTCTAAAAAAGGGTTTGATTATCATTAATTTATATAAACATTATAAAACATATGAGGCCAGGGAGTTATTCTTAAAGCGAATATATGCTGTATAGAGAAGGAACAAAAAAGATCATGAAGATAAAAATAGTATAAGAAGGGAGTAAGGGATTCGAGAGAGGGGGGGAAGGAATTTATTGGTGCTGACAACACCTAGCTGTCTGTAAGCTTTCAAATAAGACTTTCAAGAGACAGTTTTTCACCAGCCATTGCTTCATAGCGATGCTGTTTGTGATATGTGTCTTGCGATTTAGAGATATTTAAATATATTGCTTCTCGAGCATTATATAGAAAAAGGGTGTCATATCTTAGTTGTTGCATACAGTAAAGTCGAGTTATCATTCGTCATTATTAGATAAAGTTAACACTTTTCCCTGAAAAGAAACTGTTATATTTTTAAAGTCTACAATTAAGACTTTAGGCAGAGTAGAATAATACTACTACAGTGGAGAAAGACTAACTCGTCGTAGCTCCTTGATGAATACTATGACATGGTCCAGGAACTTGTCAAGTTCATGTGCAAATGCCAAATGATTAGCTCTGCTGTTTAAAATTTGAGCAATCAACAATAATTTGACTGATTTTAAGTCTTGGCAGCACTTACATTCGCTGGATGGCCGAGGATGGCATGCATGTTTGACATATACCTGTTAACGCATTCATGACCAGCGTGAACACTGACAATGATACTTCTAGTAGTGTATTGAGTATTAATCGGTGACTAGTCAATACACAAGCAAGAAGTACTTTTGTATTTAGAGAAATGATGAACATCAAAAATAAATTATCAATCGATATCTGGGTTATTGACATAGCCGTACATGAAGCAAAGTGATGCACATTGCTGAGCCGGTCCGGGCATAAAAGCGTACTTTAGCCATCTCCAGAGCCCAACCATTACTTCTAGCCATCGATACTGATGGCATCTATTCAATAGTTTTATAATTTTTTTTTCTCTAATCATTTTATAGCCTAATAGACCGAGTGGCCTGACTCTGACTCGATGCATGTAATGGATTGCCAAGTTCTCTTGATCACAAGTGCATTGTCTATTGAACACCTTACGTCTGCGGGCAGTAGAGTTGTATATTGACCCTATATTGCGGGGTGCGATGACTGTCAGAACAGCAGTCTGCTGATCTGATTGCGGCTGCAAGTGATCCACCCTCTTCACATTACCAGATCTTTAGTATCAACAGCAAAGGCCCATCTAGTCTGGTTCATTTCAAGATAAATATATGAGCTAGTATTAAACTCTACTGAAAGCTGGTATATACCTAGAGGGCTTCTGCAGTTACTTGCTGCATCTCATGCGTCTGCATTACCTCGTCTCTAGAAAAATACGAAGTATCAGTCCTGTTTACGCCGCACCCCTTTTTTACGAAGCTGATAGATGTCAGCGCAGTATTGATTGTCCAAATTCTGTAGAATGTGCACTAAATTCTCTGAATGGAGCACTGCCTGACAAGGACTACTGAACACATAAACAGCCAACCTGCGTATTTAGCCAGAATCAGGTTCACTTGGCTCGGCTTCAGTGGCCTACTGGTTCGCGCCTAGCCAAGGAGTCGCTCTTCTGCTTTTTGATGCATCTAATACAAGTCTCGGGTAGTTTATCACTGTGCAGACCCACCTAGATCTAGGTCGATCTGCTCTCGAAAGTGCCTCGGTGTGTTCCGGTGCAGCCAACAAGGCGGCTCGAGCCGGCATACGTTATTTCTGGAGGCCCTACTCTGGACTATATTAATACAAAAATGTGCTCTCCTATGAACGATAATTTGGTTATATGCAAATGCAATGGCAAACCCTAGAAGCCTGCAGTGGAGTGAGCGGAGAAGGCTGGACATAATAGGGTCGTTTTAAAGTTTCGCGTAGCAGAGTCTAGCTGATTATGCTTACATCGGACCATCAGTTATCTGATCATCTAAGCAGAGATAACAGCGAGTCAGGGGGTGGCAAGCCAGCGTGCCGTGGATTGCATTCGATATACATCTATTTCGTCTATCTAAATTACGGTATATAACTTAGAAGTCCTTCTCCAATTTAGGGGCTCTCATTATTAAACTATCTAAATAAGGAACGCGATAAGTGCAGCAAGAGGGCCGATAACAGAGCTGGTCCTGACGTAGTTAGCGACAGCATCGCCGGTCGACGATGCGGAAGCGGCAGTCGACGACTCAGCACTGACTTCTGATGTGGCAGCAGAAGAGGTTGCGGTAGCAGAAGCAGTCGAGTGATCAGACTTGTACGCCGCTGATGATGCGGACGTTAATGACGAGAGTGCAGATGAGATCGAAGAAGAAGCGGCGGCATTGGCGTAGTCAGAGTACGAGACATTAAAACACGGAATAGTGTAGTTAAAGGCTTTGACTGTCACAAAAGTGATGTCGGCGCAGGCATACTGCGTTGCGTTTACAGAGTCATCGACAGCGGTGTAGCGAATCTCAAGAGTGGCGTTCGATCCAGCAGTGACGTTCGACGGCTGATCCTCGATACTGTAGCACTGATGGCCAGCTTCAAGAGAAGCCACTTCGGGGAGTAAATCAGTAAATTGGGAGATCGAGACCGGGTCCTCGGATCCGTAGTAGATTGCGACTTCGATGTTCCAAGCTGAGTCCTGCATCACAAGAGCTACGGAACCGTCCTCGAGCGGGAATTCAGTACGATTGCGAACTCCGATAACGGAGCCACAAGGTGCAGTGTTGTCAGAGTCGTCAGACCAATCACGATCTGGCGGCCACAAGAATGCCATAGGGCCCATCTCCTGAGCACCAGTCTCGCCATGTGCCTGGGAAGCGACTAGGGAGAAGAAAGCAGAGATAACAAAAGCGATTGCGAACTGCATGATTTCGGTAGACAGCTAGACAGGAAGACAGGAGAACTTTTAGATGAGCTACAGCTGTCAACTGACAATATTAAACAAAGTAGAATCGAACATTGGGGCAGGCTCGATGCAGTTTAAGTAGACCTGCCAAGGCGGTCTCGAGAAGTACACATCAGTGAGTCCAAAACCCTACAGTCTCGACTACGGTCTCGACTTGGTTTGCGGAAGGCGGCAAAGGCATACCGACATCTCGAAGCCGCAGGCCGAGACCGCAGAAGGCCCTAGCCGCGGCATGATCCCGTCAGCCAGAGACTGTAAATACTGGGTTGTCGTCGCTTGGATGCGATTGCTGGGGATGCTGATCCAAGTTGTATTCCGCCCAAACTGACGATGCTGCTCTTGCTGCTCCTTAGTCTTCTCCCGTCGGCCATAGCAGCATCTGCCGCAACAGCCGTTGTTGCCCTTCCGCCTTGGACCGCGACTTCGTCCGGGATCGTAGTCACAGTTACACCGTCAGTCTACGCTGGGGTCACTGTCTCGCCGTCTCCTACATCCTTCCCCGTATCGTGGACCTCTTCCAAATGGGTATCTCTTGATAACTCGGGAATTCCCTATGACACTACAGCCGTCGTCTCCGCCTCGACAACTATCAACCCTTCTCCAACTCCTGCTGCAACTGACGAGATCTTCTCGCAGACAGCGGCTCCAGTACTTGGCTGCTGGGCTGAGCGCCTCCCGACTACGGACGACGACTTCCCAGGTAGTCCGTTCTGCACTCCACTGAACGCATCTGAACTTGTCGTTGGTGAAACCTACTTCATCACTTGGGACCCCTCATACTTTGGCGGCGGTATCGACGATATTGTCCATGTCAAATTGCAAGGGCGCGCTCTAGGCAGTCTGACTTCTGGTAGCGATGACGATGACCACATCTTTGAGACTGGTTATATTTTGAACTCCTATGGGTTCTATCCTCTAACCGTTCTCGACAACTTTACATCTGTCAATGTTAACGGTTACTTTTATCTCAATATTATTCCTGTCGTTTCTGCCAATTCAAATGCGTCGCATGTCGGCACAACTTCTGGGCCAATTCTCAGATTCATCAATACTGTTTCGGACGCTGTTTATCCAATCTCTCGTCTTCCTTCTGACAACGTTCTCGGGAGCGACGGTGACAGCAGCTATCACTCTGGTTTATCTCGTTCAGGCAAAATCGCCATCGGTATAGTTGTTCCAGTTGCTGTGCTGTTTGTAATTGCTACCCTTGTTTATATGATTATGTACAAACATCGTGGATCCCGCGTACGAGCAATTTTCAGCTCTCGAGGATACGGTGTTCGAGAATCTCGCAGTGATCGTCTTAGGAAAAATAATATCGAGCTTGGAAGTCTACCTACTAACTCTCCAAGGTCTCATAATCCATGATTTATCTTTATAGTAATTTATTTTAGCAAATGATTGTAGCGCAACATTTCCTCTATAGTCTGAATGCAAAATAGTGATTCACTTCAAGTCAGATTATTTCCAGCTTACTAGTAAAGAGAAAAATAGAAAATATTATATAATTGCTGATTTACTACTTATTATATTGTTGATTTTATCCCAAACAATAAGTTCTCATCAACTGATGCTTTATCAGTTTGAAGATCAATTGTATGCAATGGTAGATATTTCAGCAATTATCTGAGCGGATGCTGCGCCGCAGCGATCAAGATCGTTTATCTATTTCAATATTTACAGATTTTGCCTATTTCTTAAATTACCAGCATTTTTAAGGCCGCTCCCGTAAAACAGATATTTGAAGTTTTCTGTAAATAATTAATTATATACAGTTATGAATTAGATCTACTTCGTTGCTCGAGTCCGCTACTTGCGCCGGCTTAGACGAGTACCTCTCGATGTATTTTAGAAGCATATGTTGAGCAGCCTGGATGCTTAGTCAAACTACTCCATGAGTCCTTTATTTAAATATTATTATATGATTTTCCTGGCGCTATCAACACTATCAACGTGTATTATAACGTCGTATTTATGGGTGGCTGCAGGGCTCATTCATAAATATAGGTCTGCTGGCACAGAAGGCTTGGTTACTGGCATGTAAACATATACGATCTCAGCTAGACCTCTATTCACTAGCTTGTCCCACGGCGACTGACTCTATTGAGAATCTTAGGCAGATAGTTCTCCATTATACTCGTCAGATAGGCTATAATATTTAATTATATAAATAAATAAAATTGGCAAAATCAGTCTTATAACAATATTTAACCAATCGGGTCTTGAAATGGCTATAATAGGGTAGCGGTAACTCGCTCCGCGGCTTTAGGCGTTTGCTACGGTCTGGAGCGCAGATTTTGGACTAGCAGCCTAAAGTCCGACTTCCACAGCAGAGCAAGAACATCATCTTCTGATTGAAATACGTATAAATAAAAATGAGATGAGCCATTTATCCAAGAATTCTTTGGACGCGTCGTCTAGCTCGTCATCTATTGCAACGCTGGTAAATCCAGTATCGTCGGAATCGTATAAATCCCCCGAATATAAGCCCAGTGAGAGCGAGCCATCCAAATTGGTGCGCAAGCGCAGACGGATTCCGGTCGTCTGCGCCATTTGCAGGCAAAGAAAGCTCAAGGTATATCTTTTCTATGTTATTTAATGCTGATAAAAAAAGCTCATTCTAATTCTTACAGTGCGACCGCAATCAGCCGTGCTCTGCATGCGTCGTTCACAACACTGTGGGAATGTGTATATACGCTGCGAAGCCTTTTGGTTCTGATTTATTATGCCGTCCGCAACCAAAAACTGCATCATCAGCATCCACTCGAGGGTTGGGGACGTCGTCTTCTTCATACGCTGTACAGGCGCAAAAATCTGAGCAAGCTGTACGTCGTCAGTTACCACCTCCAGCACTCGCTCCTAAGCCACCTATTCAGTCCGCACTTTCTCCGCCTCCTCAAGAGAAGCCTACGTTCATCTCCTATGAGCCTTCGGCACCTCCGACTTTTATTTCTTCTTTGTCTTTTCCTTCCGCTTCTGCCGTCGATTCTCATGCGGCATCTACATACACTCAACTTCAATCACGTATGGAACGCATGGAAAGCATGCTAAACCAGCTTTCGCGTTCGGGAATTGTTATTCCTGACATTGATTCTTTTACCGGTTCCATTCCCGCATCAGCTCAGCAGAGCCAGTCACAAGACAAGCTAGATCAAGTTCATCGCGATCTGCTGCGTCTACATCAAGATCCAAGACATGAAACATCCACCCCACCAGTCCCGTTGTCAGCTATGGATATGCACATTTTGCAACCGGAGATGAGTATCAAGACAAATAGACTCACGTACTTCGGTCCCCTATCAGGTGTAGCTGCGATTCGAGAAGACGAATTTATTAAGGCTTTTCTGGATAAGGTCGACAAGGCCAAAAAGCTTATTTATTCTCGGAACCAGTCAGATCCAACTTGCAATAATGTGGGGAAGACTACCAGTTTCTCTGCGCCAAAAAAGGGGCGTACATCCCACGACACATCCATTCCAAAACTGTCTTACATTCCAGCAGCCTTGAAGAAACACGTGGATGAAATCTTTGACGTACAGGCGGATCCCATAAATCTATTCCCACGTCTCGAGCTACGTCCGATATGCGAGTTCTTTATTGATCGCTTCATGCAATCCGCAAATATTATGTTCCCTGTTGTGAATCCAGCAGTATTTCGATCAGATATGGCGAAGTATTGGAAGGCAAAGGAGCTAGCAGTACAGGAGAGCAGCAAGTCAGGCGGGAACAGAGACTCTAAGCCATTCTGGATGTCGACACGGAAAAACGATATGCGTGGCGCCGCCCTTTTTGCTATGATGCTTCGTCTCGGTCGACTAAGTTTAGCACCAGACTGGAAGCCATCGAGCGCAGGGTTTGACGATTCTTATTCCGTCTTGTTTGGTCCTAGATTGCTATCTTTTGTATGGTCATGTTTACGGGAAACAAATTATATGGGCAAGCCCAATCTTGTGGTCGCTCAGACTCTGATATGCATACGTTTACATCAGATGGTAGCACCTGAAGATGGCGATGGATCTGATGGCTCGGATGCGGCTGGATTCTTGGGTATGCTTTGCCAGGTAGGCATGAGTATGGGCCTACATCGTGACCCTTCATTGTTTCCTAGCATGCCGCCAAATCTTGCCGATCTTTGGCGAATGCTATGGTCTCAGATGGTAATTCTCGACACTTACCGCTCGCACGATTTGGCTCTTCCATTTTCCATTCCGCTAGAGATGTGCGATACTTCTCTAAACCGTATTCGTGGTTTCCCAGATTCTGTTACCCAGCTCGAGCAGCTGTCTCTTCCATTTATACAGACCCACATAGAATGGGCATTGCTAGCCCGCAGCATTCTTAACAGACTTATGACTCCTGATTTGGTTTTGACCTATGAAGAATTTGAAACTATGATGACTCGGATGGATGCTTTTGAAGAGACGCATCTTAGCTCGTTCCAGTCTTTGATCTCGATTATGCAAGGTGATGCTTCCATGTCCGGCCCACAGGACTCTTATAACCTTATGCAGAAATATCTAATCCTGCTGCTGTTTTTGCGACTTCAGCTGTCTCTATTGAGATCATTTGCTCCGAAGGATATTGAGTCAGCCGAGAAATTTCGACGCGCACGGCTACGCTGTGCTTTAAAGATGTTAGACACCATGGCGACATGTCTCCACCATGAGCGACTGTTCAACGGTTTTGAGTGGCTTTTAGTTCCGTTTTCACTGCGCAATTTTTTCTACCCGATTGCCCTTGTAATGAATGGTATATTAAAGGCATACTATGCCGACCCAGAAGGAACCACTATTCCTCCTGCTCTTTCTAGCAGCGCAGCGGATCAAGACTCCCAAGACGAGCGATGGCTAGTACCTGATATGGCTTTCCAATATGATGATCGAAGTGTGTGTGGTTTGCATCGGCTTTACCAGGCGTTTGTAAAAACCCATGTATGGATTAAGCGATTCTCCGTAGCTTATTACGGTGCTTACAAACCGGGGTTGGTGGTCGGGGTTTTGATAGAGTATGTGAGGCACGAGGTCGTGGGTGGGGTTGAAAGACGCGAACAGAAACTGAAACGTGCGGTATCCGAGCAGCAAGCATTGATGCAGTCTCAGCCTTTGCAATTTTCCATGTATACGAAACCGTCGTCTCAACCCTATCCTTTTAACGGTTCGTCCCTATCGTATCCTCATCAACCGCAGAGTGATGTTGTTGCGGTAGATGAAGCGCTAATGTTTGGTGACAAATTGGGTGCCAGCATTGCCATGCTAGAGACGAATGACTATATGGGAGGCGCTGCTCTTCAAGGATGGGGGTACGTTAGTAATGGTAGCCATGATGCAGGCACAGGGGCGCGACAGTCTGGAATAGGAGATATGGAGGAGCATGCAGGATTGGATGTTGACTCTGATCGATTTATGTATTCTGGATTCGGTACTGCTCATGCATATGTATAGCACGGCGAAGCTTTGATTTTGGGCTACAGGAGGCATACTGTGAATCATAATGTTATTCTTAAAATTAGCCCCTTCTAAACATTCAAGCCGATTGTGCTTTCTGGAATCAGTTGCGAGTAGTATTCCTGAAGTACGCTTGTGCTCGCTTTCTATTATTTAGTAAGAGATGAACATCGTAGATGCAATAGCTAGACGTAAAATATATCAGCGTCACGATATAATACGTCTTAGGATTCCGCAAAAAGCAGATTTCTAGCTCTGACAAAGATTATACATGATAACTGCTAACTATAGCATTTAAGAATTGGGGTGACAATTCATCTTTTACTGCTCATATATAACTAATCATAACTCGCAACGGCGGAATCAAAGATGCTATAAGTTAAAAGTACGTATTTCTGCTAATCAAATAATTCAAACTCAAATTTTACTCGCGGTGTTGAGCATTTGTTCCATCGCGTTCATCAACCTTTCCCATTTCTACAAGCTCATTTCGACTGACAATAACTTCTTCGCCAAACAACGCGTTAATCTCTTCAAGAGACTTACCCTTAGTCTCT
Source organism: Kockiozyma suomiensis (assembly GCF_038497685.1). Taxonomy (NCBI): domain Eukaryota; kingdom Fungi; phylum Ascomycota; class Lipomycetes; order Lipomycetales; family Lipomycetaceae; genus Kockiozyma; species Kockiozyma suomiensis. The sequence continues at coordinate 538,951 of NW_027117674.1, forward strand.
GGAAAGAAGAAAAACACAACAATAGCGCCGACACAATTAAGAGCGATAAAAACACCGTAGTATTTGAACCCAACGTTACTGAAAGCGATTGGAGAAATCTGGTTGAACACGATGTTCACAAGAACATTACAAATAACAGCAACGGCAGTTCCTTTAGCTCGAACCTCTTGATTCATAATCTCAGGAACATAAATGTAATGAATTGAGTTGTATCCAAGAGAGTAGATGGCAGAGAAGAGGAAAACAAACGCGATTGCAAAGCCCTGACCGACCTTGTTATCAGTACCAGAGTAATTTGCGGTAAGACCCATCACAATAGCCAGATCAATTGCCATTGCAACACCAGTAATGTATAATGCTGACCTTCTTCCAAACCTATCAACATAGAAGATACATATTAAGTTGAAAGCCGGTCCCACCATTCCATAGAGTGATGCTAAAAGAGTAACAGTGTGTCCAGTAATACCAACTCCTTCGTATATATCTGTCTGATAATAGTTGACAACATTAATACCCGATAACTGGGCAAAAACTTGGATCGCAATTGAAAGAAGTAGTCTCTTGCGATTGCTAGGCTTTGCAATCAAGTTTTTCATGCTACCCGCTTTAAGCACTCTCTCGTATCGAATCTGTTGTTGCATTTTTTCAAATTCTTGGTCAAAATACTCCTGGTATGCTGGATTGACGAGATTGACTTCACCATGAAGTTTACGAAGAACAGAATAAGCTTCTTCCGATCGATCTTTCTCAAGAAGCCAACGTGGGGAATAAGGCAGAAATGGCATACCAATCAAGAGGATTATAGCCGGTGCACACTGGAACGCTAGAGGAAAGCGCCATTGGAAAGAATTAGAAGCATAAGAGCATCCAAAACCTATCCAATTGGCCAGGGCAAATCCAAATCCAACAAACTGACCATGAAGACCAGTAATCAAACCTCGCTTTGAAGTAGGGGCAATCTCGGAGTTGTAAACAGGGATTACCATATTCATGATTCCGACAGCGAAACCGCCAATGATGCGCCCCGCAATTAGCATACCTACATGAACGGACGCCGCTTGAATAATTCCAGCTATAACTGCCCACACAGCAGCAAACATAATAGTGCGCTTACGGCCCCATGAGTCAGCTGCCCAGCCTGAGAAGAGCACACCAAAAAAGGCACCACCAGAAAATGTCGATACGACAGCTCCCTTGATAGAGGCTACGTATTATTTAATTAGCCTTTGACGATACTAGAACGACGAGCAAGGAAACCCCAAAACAGTAAAAAAAAAACCAAAAAACATACAAGTGAAAGGGGCAAAATAAGATTTGAATGCATCGTGCGAAATGGTGGTAGACACGATACCAGAGTCGATACCATAAAGCAAAGATCCAACCTGAAGCAAATTTTAGTACAGTCCAACGACCACCACGATCGAGGAAAATGAAGCTACGTACAACAACAAATGTGCTACAGAACCACGTGTAGGCATTCAGTTTCTGCGCATATGGACTGATTTGACGCTCTATATCACCCGAGTCGGTCTTTCTAAGGTTGGAAAGCTCCGTACCAGGTTGCTCATCTGAGTTCGATAATTTCTTCGTTGTGGAAGAGTCCATAACTACACCAAAGAAAATAGAGGGAAAAAAAGTCTGGAGAAAATTACGTTATGGCGGGGACGCACAGAGTTATATGTCATCAGCTGCGAACTTACCCCGGCGTGTGTAAGGCCACTGCACCTAACGCGGGAAGGTCGCTGGAACCCCGGACGCGGAGTGTTAGCCTGACCGACGCCACACGCTACGAAATTACCCGCCAGATTTACCCTCACGACCTCACTAAGCTTGCTTGCAATGTTGCAGATGTATTAACTTTTAATACAAAAAATACTTTTTTATTTATTTTTTTATGCGCTGTATATCGATAGACTCTTATTCTTGACACCGACAGAATGTATGTAGACTGACTGCCAGGATAAAAGTAAAGTTTCAGAGTCAAAACTTAACACACCCGGAACTCTGTTGATGTGGGGCAATCTTTGAGCTATCTCACTTGGGAATCTTCAACCCGTGCTGATGCCGTCAATATTTTCCGGAAGTGTGATGTAGTTCGAAAACTCAAAACAAATCATATGATAACCAGATAGTTAGCAACCTCGACCAGATATCTATAAATTGAATGAGAGAGTAAAAATCACGCCAGTTTTTGTAAGTTATTCTGCGGCGTATTAGCGCTTGGCTAAATATTCTATACGAATACTTGTAGCGTACAGTGCTTCTATTTGACAGCAGTACAGCCCTTCCAGATAACATGTTAAAATGTCATTGACGTATTACCATATTTACGTTTCTCGTACAAAGTAATCTATCAAATACACTGCTACGGAAGCAATAACAGGAGTAACGAAACGATTCGTCGGTGCCTACAGAGCAGACCAATTAGTTGACATGCGACCTTCTGCGGGTGGATAAAGTAGCAAATTATGCATTCATAATTGCCGCCATTGGCAGTATCAGGCAAATTAGAGATATGCCAGCGGACAATGTCGGCTGTGTGGCGCTTCGGTTGAAATATGACTACAATGAAGTCATCGAAATATCTTTTGATGGTCGTCCTCTTCGCATTCATCTATATTCAAACTCCGTGTAGAATAGTATCAGTTCTTGTAATCTATATATTATCAAAATTAAAATGTCTTTCTATCTTTTCTTCATTCGAATTTGGGTCCTCGTCCCCTTTGAAAAGCTAGGAAATGACTTGCTATATAGCGGTTAATCAAAACACTTCGATTATCTGGCAGATTAAGATGCAACTCTATTTCTGTTTTGAGTATGCATAGACGCAATTGGTTCTGTTTCCCCCACATTCTCAAGCTTACTCCGGCTAAAAGCGGAAATCCGGATCCTCCCACATTCAGCTACCTTTACCCGACATGATAGAAGCCGAGACAATTTCGCCAATTGCAGTTGTATAAAAAAGAAAATCCGGCAGCCACAGAGCCAGAATAGCCTTAAAAGCACCTCATGCTGGAGAGTATACGCATAATGGTATCCGAGTAAATATATTCTATAAACCTAGTGGCTATGTGCACAATTCTCCCAGGGTTATTCGCAAGCCTACAGAAGTGTACGGCTAGCCTCAGCCGCAGCCGCAGCCGCCACTGATAGTGGACGCTAATATCGTCCCCCACTTTTAGCTTTTACGGAGTTAGTAGCCGAATTCTTACAGATTGGGCTATTTTACGCGCAGTTCTTTTCGCCTATAATTATTCTACGCCTATATCAACCTTTTGAATCACCTTAACTACAACATCTAAACCATATCTGCCTATCATGAAGATCTCTCACGGGTGCTGGCACCCTGCGGCAGACACTATCATTGACTGGGCGGTAGAGGTTGTCAAAACTCGTACCTCCGATGATGAGTTGTATGCTGTTACTGTACGTCTTTGATTATGTGGGTTGGTTTTTTTTCGCGGATTTCAGCTAATATTCTCCTCTCTTGTAGTGCTCGAAACCACTGAATTTCAGAGGTGATACTCTTAACAATCCAACGCTATCTCACAGCATCACCTCTCCTGCGAATGATATACTTTATCTGTCATCTACCCATTGGAAAGCTCAAGCTTCTACGGATGTAGGTCCACACTTCGAGCTCTTCCCAGACGGACCGCCCGAAAGAACCAGCGAAGTCTCAGTTACCAAAGATGATAATTCGGCTACATTTTCGGTAGGAAATCTCTCTGCTGAGCTAGATACAAGACCCAAGTCGTTCAATCTGGATTTCTATGCGACAGATCCTACCGCGGGAAAGAAGAAGCTTCTGACGAAACTTGGTTGGCGATCAGTTGGCTATGTGAAACAAGGAACTACGGCAGCTCACCCCAAGTTGAACTATACCGATCCTAATCGCGGAACCCGATATATCACTTATCAGTTGCAGCTCGGTGTAGGTGAGAAGCTGTATGGCTTAGGTGAGCGATTCGGACCCTTCGTCAAGAATGGTCAGAGCATTGACATGTGGAACGATGATGGAGGAACAGGTTCAGAGTTGACTTACAAAAATATTCCTTTCTTCTTATCCTCAAAAGGATATGGTGTATTTATTCCGTCTTCATCATTGATTTCTTACGAAATCCAGTCTGAAAGGACTACTCGGGTCAACATCCTAATTCCCGGAGAGCAGCTTTCAATGTATTTAATTCATGGCCCATCGCCAAAAGCCATTCTTGAAAAGTATACCACTCTAACTGGACGTCCAGCACTTCCACCAAAGTGGACTTTTGGTTTATGGCTCAGCACTTCTTTTACCACTGAATATGATGCCACTACAGTAAACCAATTTCTCGATGGAATGAAGGAGCGAGATATTCCTGTATCAGTTTTTCATTACGACTGCTTTTGGATGAAAGGCTTTGAATGGTGCGACTTTGAATTTGACAAAGATTACTTTCCGGATGCCGCCTCAGATCTCAAAGCTCTCAAAGAGCGTGGTCTTCACATATGTGTTTGGATCAATCCTTACATCGCCCAAGAATCTTCCATCTTTGACGAAGGTGCTTCTAAAGGCTACTTCATCAAGAAAGCAGACGGCAGTGTTTGGCAGTACGATTACTGGCAAGCGGGAATGGGATTTGTCGATTTTACGAATCCTGAAGCCTGGAATTGGTATCAGGAAAAGCTCGGCAAGCTTATTGATCTAGGTGTTGATTCATTTAAGACTGATTTTGGAGAGCGTATTCCAACTGGCGATGCGGTATATTTTGATGGATCTGATCCAGCTAAAATGCATAACTACTATCCGTTCTTATATAATAAAGCTACTTTTGAAGTTATTGAGCGCAAATTAGGTAAGAATGAGGCAGCTGTTTTTGCGCGCTCGGCAACTGCCGGTGTGCAGCGATTTCCAGTTCATTGGGGAGGAGATCCATATTCAACTTTTGAGGCAATGGCTGAGACTCTTCGCGGAGGTCTATCCCTTGCGCTTTCTGGATTTGGATATTGGGCGCATGATATTGGAGGATTTGAAGGAAATCCAGATCCAGCACTGTACAAACGCTGGATTGCATTCGGTCTTATGTCATCTCATTCAAGACTCCACGGTAGCAACAGCTATCGGGTGCCATGGATCATAGACCCTACCGGAGAAGCAGAAAAAGTATTGGCGAAATTTGTGAAATTCAAACACACCAATATGCCTTATCTTTTTGCACAGGCTCGTATTGCGCACAATAAAGGTATTCCTATGCTGCGTGCTACATTTTTGGAATTCCCTGATGATGCCTCATCATGGACGGTTGATACTCAGTATTTTCTTGGATCGGAAATTCTCGTTGCTCCTGTTTTTAATGGGGAGGGCGATGTAGAATATTATATTCCCGAGACAAAAGGACAGTGGTATGGGCTCTTTGATGGCAAACTACGAACTGGAGGAAAATTTTTAAAAGAGAGCCATGACTTTTTCTCTCTTCCGTCTTTATTAAAGCCATCTGGAGCTATAGTTCGCGGTGCGGTTGACGATAAAGTTGATTATGATTGGGCCAGTCATTTTACTTTGCTTGTTAATGCTTCTGCTTCTGTTGACGAAAAGCTGATTGACATCCCTAATTGGGAGGACTGCGGCGGGGACAATAAAGTCTCTTTGAAGCTCTCCATTTCCGAAACTGAGCTAGTAGCTGAAGTTATTCACGGCACTGCTGATGATTGGTCTCTGAGCATTGTTGCTGTTCCTAACGTTGGAACTGTGACTATCGACGGAGTTGTATCGTATGGCTTGTCTAAAAAAGGATCCGAGTTTGTGCTCCCGGTTACCGCTGGCGCTAAGAAAGTTAGCGTAGGTTTGAATTAACCTAATAGATGATGGAAGACGCTTTAGAAGAGAAATTGATAGAAAAGATATAGAGATTTAAATTAAAATTTTGTATACATAATAATAGACAAATGTCCAAATCATACCGTTACTTTAAATAGGACCTTTGCCAACGTTCAAATCAAAGTAATGATCGGCGTGATTGTAATTTCAGCTCCATTGTGACCCATTAACAAATCTATCCCGAGCATGAACTCACCAGAATTAGCTCTAGAGGTTAGTTGTGGGCCAAGCGTATGTCGTCTGTGTTAATTGAGAGGAATTGCCGATAGTCATTAAGTAACTGGGTCGACGCTTCTGCAGCAGTACCGTTTTACATTTTTTATGCTGAATTGCCGCTTTTAGAAGACGCGACATTTAAGAGGACTCATGATAAAAATAACAAAAATAACAATTAGTAGGGTTTAGTAGGGTTTAGTAGGGTTTAGTAGGGTTTTAGTAGGGTTTAGTAGGGTTTAGTAGGGTTTAGTAGGGTTTAGTAGGGTTTAG